>NC_079432.1:15205247-15240499 GCF_026213295.1 Gadus chalcogrammus | reverse complement strand
GGGGGGGGGGGGGGAACAATCCGCCACCATCAAATTGTCAGAGGAACGGAGATCTTCCTCCTCTCTCTGGTTCTCTCTCCTCCCTTATATTTGCCTCTCCTCGTCCCTCCATCTCCTCTCTCCCTGAGATCCCTCTCCCTACCTGCGGTTGTCTAACTTGGAGTCAGAAAGAGTTGCATTGCCAAGTGAGCTTCCACAAACAAGAATTTGCTGAGAGTATTGGTGCAATTAATAATGATGTAGCTGTCTCTGATGTCTCTCTGATCCTCTTTCCGGCTATGTTGCACTCTGTCGCTCGCTCTCTGTCTCTCTCTGTCTCTCTCTGTCTCTCTCTCTCTCTCTCTCTCTCTCTCTCTCTCTCTCCCTCCCTCCCCGTGTCCGTCTGGACTGGAGCAGTGAGGATGTGCTCTGTGTGTTATATGTGCACGTGTGTTTGTCTCTCTCTTTCTCCATCCTGTCACTGATACTAGCGTAAGGACCTATTGAGTGCTGGGTGTAATAATGGTCCTGGTGGAGAGGTGGTGGTCGAAGGGGAGCGATGGTGGTAGTTTGGTTCAAAAGGTGGGGGTTGAGGTGGAAGATGGTGGTGCTTTGGATGGAGAGGTGGTGGTCTGGGTGGGGGAGGTCTGGGATGTCTGGTGAGCCTTTAGAAACGGTTGATTGGTCGTAGAGGGAGTCCATGAGGCTCAGAAGGCTTTGAGGGAGAGGTACTAAAGGTCCCAGTGCTTTAGTATTTAGCCTCCGTAACTCAGAGTTGGGCTTGGAGTCTAGGCTCATACTGAGGCTGTCCTCCAGCTCACGTCTCACAGAACATCTAATCATCTGCTCTCATTAACAATCACATCTTCTTTCTATCTAAAACTCTATAATATGTCGTGGAATGAGTCTAATGTTACTACATTAGACCCATGATAAATATACAAGACGTGTTATTTTTTAGCTTCCACGGACTGAGCAGAAATAATGAGATCACTTGTTGTGAATGTCCATGCGTGTGTCCACAGACCCAGAAGTATCCCGTAAGCTTTCACAAACAAGGTATTTGCTGAGGTGTATTGGTGCATTAATAACAATGTATCTGTCTCTGTCTGTCTCTGTCTCTCTCTAACCCCATCCCGTCTGTCTGGACTGGACCAGCGGGGACGTGCTAAATGTGTGTGTTGTGTTGTGTTGTGTGTGTGTGTGTGTGTGTGTGTGTGTGTGTGTGTGTGTGTGTGTGTGTGTGTGTGTGTGTGTGTGTGTGTGTGTGTGTGTGTGTGTGTGTGTGTGTGTGTGTGTGTGTGTGATTGTCTCTTGACAGGGCATTGTGTGTTTGTGTGTGTGTGTCTGTCTTGACACTGCTCTGGTTCTTGATTTATTGCTGTGCGTTTCTGTGGGTCCCAGTGATGGGGGGCAGCCGGGTATGCCTTTGTGTTGATGTTGTGTTATTGTGTCCTAAACCCTGCCTGTCAGGGTGTGTTTGTGTGTTGGTCGTTTGTATATTGGTCCAGTGCATGTTGGTGTTGTTCTATTGTTTCCTTAACCCTGCCTGTCGGGGTGTATTTGTGTGTTGGCCGTGTGTTTGTGTGTTGGTCGTGTGCGGTTGTTTCCTAAACCCCGCCTGTCGGGGTGTGTTTGTGTGTTGGACGTGTGTTGTTGCAGGCTGCGTTTGTGTGTCTGTGTTGTCGTGTCATAACCCCTGCTCGTCGAGGCGTGTTGGCTGACTGGTCCGCTCCGCAGCAGATCAGAGCCGATCTGTCCTCACCCCCCCCTAGACCGTCCCTTCCTGCAGCCATGATCTATTAGAGAAGGGCTCCTTGGCCCGCCCAGTCCCAGACACGCCATTCATCTGCCGCGCACGCTCACACGCACACTAACGCAAAGGGCTAATATTAATATTCCGACCGGGCGGAAACATACCCACTGGTGTTCTTACTTTGCTGCACACTGGTCTACCACAGCCGGGCTGAGAGTGGGGGGTTCTCAATCCCCGGTTTCACAGGTTTATGTTGGAAAAGTCTGACTATGATGGAATAGTCTGCCTCTCTAGATAAGTAGTGTGTGTAGATGATGCATAAGAGTTTGACCATGGGAACAGGAACAAGACTCACACGAGATACAGCCTTCAAAACACATCCAGGGAATACAAAGGAGTGGAGGAGGGCATGGCCAAGGGTCAAACTAGAGGAGGAGCGATCAATGCACTGTTTTTATGGAGACATGTTTGTCAGTAAAGCTAGGTGGAGAGGATAAAAAACGTGCATAGAAATCAGTGCAGTTTCACTGCAAAAAATATAAGACCGATATCATTTCGTTCAGATTTATGAACGTCCATCCAGTCCTCGCTCCTTCCTGGTCTTTTTATGATGCCAACATTTCCCCTGATCGTATAAGATGTTGTGACTGTATTTACCATCTGATATCGCCTACGTATTGAAGATTTATGAGCACCTTGAGAGGTTTTAACCTTAGGGCTACCTGCACGCACACACACAAGCACAAGCACACGCACAGACATACACTCACACGTGCACAGACAAACCTTGTCCACACTGTGCGTACGCAAACAGCTTTGCCTTTGATCACTTGGCCTGTCAGATGCCCTCTGTTGCTCATAAGATATACATTGAACACTTGCGTTGATCCCGGTCTTAGCGGAGGTCATCTGGGGGAGAAACCCGGCCGTGTGTCATTAATTACGGAGTGCACCTTTGGAATAAAGTCATTTAGCTGAGATGGATCTATCTGCTACTTCCCACAGACGTGACCCCAATAGAAGAGAAGGAGGACGGAAACTTCTGAAGAAGCTAGGTGCTAATCAGAGGGTCGTCGGGTTGAATACCTGGACACGGGCCTCGAGCAAGACCTTGATCTGACGTGGGTGTGTGTGTGGTGTGTGTGTGTGTGTGTGTGTGTGTGTGTGTGTGTGTGTGTGTGTGTGTGTGTTTCTGTGTGTGCGTGCGCGCGTGTGTGATTCCCTAGCAATATTGCACGATGTTCTAGGCTTGTTCTATCTTCGGCTTCTGGCTGACAGGTTCTTGGTTTGATCCGATTTTTCCACGTAACTATGACCTAGCTCAACGATGAGCGGCCATGAGCTCATCGCCTAACCCTTCAATCTGTCAGTAATGAAACGAAACCCAGAACTCATCTCCCAAACCACCAGGCAGACAAAGACACATTTCAAAAAGCCCTAGGTAGGAACTGACTCAGCAACACGACACTCTGCTCCAGAAACTTTCTACAGGGTGCAAAGTCAGTGTGTCTGCTCAGATAGGGGGAGAGAGAGGGGGCGATAGGGGAGAGAGAGGGAGAGAGAGAGGGAGAGAGAGAGAGAGAGAGAGAGAGAGAGAGAGAGAGAGAGAGAGAGAGAGAGAGAGAGAGAGAGAGAGAGAGAGAGAGAGAGAGAGAGAGAGAGAAAGAAAGAAACGGAGAGATAGAGAGAGAGAGAGAGAGAGAGAGAGAGAGAGAGAGAGAAGTTACCACAATGTCTCCATCAGGTCACATGTCGCTGTACCAGAAACCCAACAGCCGCCAGGTGAACTCTGATTCACGGTGCCATATGTTCGCTGGGGGGGGGGGGGTACGGGGTGGGCCCTGATAAGTCTGTGTGTCTGGGGAGCCCTAGCGGAGGATCAGGTGACGATGGGCAGGTGATTCACCGTAAGTTCACCTCATTAGAGGCCCAGCTGGGGGGGGGGTCCTCAGCTCCCTCTCTCTCTCTCTCTCTCTCCCTCTCTCTCTCTCTTTCTCTCTCTCTCTCTCTCTCTCTCTCTCTCTCTCTCTCTCTCTCTCTCTCTCTCTCTCGCTCTCTCTCTCTCTCTCTCCCTCTCTATCCCTCTCCCCCCCCCGCCCCTCTCTCTCTCTCTGACAGACGCCCTGTCTGCCATCCCTGAGGACAGTTTTCAGGAGAGACGAGTCAGTTCACACCTAAGCTATTTGAAATGTGTCTCGCTGTGATCTCTTTATAAACCGCTTGTCTGTCGGGTCACTTGGGAGAACCACTGTTGTGTTCTGTTTAGGTACTGAGCGAGTAGGAGTGAGGTGTTTAGCCCAAGGATCCCTGTAGCTAGTTCCGTGGAAGACTTGGGGGATCAAACCCGGAACCTTTCAGCTGGAAGCGGTCTATCTCTCTCTCTACCTCCCCCTCTCCCTCGGCTCCCCGGGTTCTCCCCCTCAGGAGGGAGAATGCTGGAGGGAGTTCTGTTTGCTTTGTCAGATCCTTCTTCAAAGCCCCCTGCGCGTGTCTGTTTTACAGCTTAACCGGGGACTCTTAGAGACAAAGGTAGAGATTTTACATTTGTGTATTTTTCAGCGTCCGGATCACACCGGACGCTGTCCCATAATACTTAGCATCCGTACCTGGAATTGTGTCTCATCCTCATGTCACTAGTAGATCCCTGCATGGCTGCTAATGCTCTCAAGAGAAGAGAGTGATTGGTTTTCCTTAATCTCTAATATACAAAAGGAGATTCTGTTTGTTTGGAAATGTATCATTCATTGCAAATGGGATATGTGAAAAATATATTTTACGATAGTGTTCTGCCCCATGGATATTGATCGTTGAAAGACAAATTTAATAGTATAACCAGTTTTAGTAGTAATAGTAGTAGTAGTTGGTATTGCTGGGTAGAAGTGCTGGGATAGTCCCAAAAATAGTGCTTTTATAGTTTTCTGAAGCAAACACTGTAATGTGTTCTCAACCGAAGAGCGTATTTATAGTGTTAAGACCCAAACATGGAGTACCAAACACGGAGTCTATTTATAGTGTGAAGAACCAAACATTGACTACTAAACACAGTCTATTTATAGTGTTCTCAAAGAAACATTGCGTCTATTTATAGTGTTCTGAAACAAACATGGCCACTAATTATAGTGTTCTGATCCAAACCTGGCGTGTTTATAATGTTAGGAACCAAACATGGACTGTGCTTATCGTGTCAAGAGCAAAACATAGACTATTAATAGTGTTAAGAGCCAAACATGGCGTCGTCTATTTATAGTTTTCTGAACCAAACATGGAATGTGTTTGTTGTTACGAACCAAACATCTCTACTATTTACAGTGTTACGAGCCAAACATGTCATCTATTTATTAAGAGCCAAACATGTCTATTTAAAGTGTTAAGAACCAAACGTTGAGGGTATTTGTTCTGACACATCGTGTCCCTGGGGGTAAAGGTTGACAGCGTGTCGTACCTGGCCTCCCAGCCACTTGTTTACAGGAAGTACACAGCAGTTTGTCATCGCTTGCCTCAATCAGATTCCCTCAAGATATGGCCTGAACAAATGTTAGCAAACAGTGGTGGTGTGTGTGTGGGTAGGCACCCCTGCACGGGGAACTAGCCCCTCTGAAACACTCACTTACACGAGATAACTACTCTACGTTGGAGGAATTATGCCACCAACCCTGAGGAGATCCTTTCAAAAGGTGAGGTTTGAATGAAAAATGTCTTTGTTATCCCTCACCTCAACTGTTTCTATTACAGCCGTAGTTGAGCAGAAGGGATCCCTTGTTTTGATAACACAAATACAGTATTATCAATCAACTGTATCATGGAACATATAGCGTTCACTATTTCAATTTTTGACACAATAATGGCTGATATTACTTCACAAATGTCATGATCGTACTTCCGTAGGAGGGTAAAGTCAGCTTTATTTGTGTTGCCATTTTATTTGTAACTTTACTTGTATAGCCATTAATCGCAGTTCCAGTCTCAAAGGGCTTCACAGGCCACATTATACAACACCCTTTCAACCCAACGAAAAGGAGAATGAAGGAGTTAGGGAAGTAAGTTAACTCCTGGCTTTCTCGCCATACGAAGAAGTATGATTTTGATGTTGTCCTCAACACTCCTTGCTTGTTTGCCCAATGAAGAAGTATGATTGGATGCAGTCTGCTTCTTCACTCCTGGCTAGCTCGCCAAATATAGAAGTTGGATCAAAACAAGGTGCATTTTCTAGTCTGTTGTCTCATATAGACAGTGGAGACAATACTTCACCTTCAATTTCACCTTCAAACACTTTATTCCCGGGATCACGCAGGATACACAAAACAACCACCACAGTCTGTGATAACTTCAATTCTCCCCTTCTGCGTGTTACTCCTGTTTGCTCTCCCATTATTCTTCCCTTTAATTCATCACAAAACACAGTATATCAAAGCACATGAAAAGGGCAGTGACCTCCAATCATTACCTGTTAATATTTAAAAGCTCCGCCTACACCCACTCTAGGCTGAAGATTTGGTGGTGTGAGATACATAGGCAAGATGGGCCCATGACCTGTTGCTCTGTGGGACAAAGGAAGGACTCTGATTGTTAATACAATCCTCAACAAGAACCCCAATCTCAAAGGGAAGATTTTCCCGGCACAGAAGAGGGAACTCAGAAGAAGGATCCCTTCTTTCAGGGATGGTTAGAAAGGAAACGGTCAAAGTCACGGTTTGAACAGGTTGGGTGACCCTTGAACTATCGGGTGAAAAAGGAAAACCTGACATGAATCTGATATCGGGTATCACAACTTGTCTGATGAGGAATGTTTAGCCCGGTTTCATGACTTGCTTGTTCGTCGGATGATGAACAAGCAGTCATGAAACCGGGCTGAACATCCCTCATCGGATAGCAATGATGGATAATCGGACACAACAATGCATTGCTTGAGGGAATGCAGGAAAACGATAATTGGGTATTCTTGGTATTCTGGTGGGCGCGTGGGACGGATGTTTTTCCCGCCGCCAGCCGGCCCTGGATGCGGCTTGCGGGGAGATTAGTTTGGACTCTGGGGCGAGGTGTGTATCGCATTACCGGGGTCTTCCGTCGGTCGCGGGCGTACGGCGAGGGCGCACGTCGCCATGACAACAAACTGATAGATTTCCCCCGCTCCCCGTGACCCTCAGGAAACTATCCCCTCCTCTTCCTCTTCTTCTTCTGCTCTTCAATTATTCTCCCCTCTCCTCTGCTCTTGTTGCTCCCCTGTCTTCGGCGCGCAGGCGAAAGTTTGCCGCCGTTTTGCCCGCTATAATTTTTAGGCAGTTACGACCCGTAACCACGATTACGGGTCGTCGGCACAAAGAACGGCGTCCGTTGGCGTACGTCAGAAACCTCCTCGACCGCTCCGCCTCCCTTGGCGTGTATTTAGCATGTGGTGTGTTTCATCTGTCCCCAAGGGCTGGCTGGCTTCAAGTGCGAGTGTGGGGTGGCGGCGATCATTAGTGTGTTTTTAGCGTGTTGTTTGCGCGTCTGAGCTCCCCTGACGCTCCGATCACGATGGGAGGCAGACGAGATGAGGGCGCAGCCTAACTGTAAGCGTTATTCTCTGTGGAAAGGCTCCAAAGTGCTTCCCTGGTTCTCTGACAGCCTTGGCTGCTGTCCATGGTCCTTAAATCGATTACAAACGGACAGGACCTATTACCCAGAACATTTTGGCTGGGGGTTGAACCCCCTGACCACTACACTGTCCCACCCTGTTGGTCCTGCAGCCTTCAATTATCATATAGTAATAATCATTATTAATTAATCATTCATCATTAATAAACATGCCAATAGGACTTCAATAAATAGTCATTTTCTATAAAGAATAGGTACTTAAGTACCCAAAAGGTACCGATACAAACATTCACACAATTTAAAGCTGTGTGAATGTTTGACTAATTATTACAATAATTGGTACCCTTCAAACCTGAAGTCATGGTTTAATCTGCCACGATGTTAGCAACATTATACATTTGTCGATGAATCACAGAGCATGTGTTTAAATAACTAAGCAGGATATATAAATGTATTCTGAGCCATGAAGCAAATTCATTTTCATCTCCTTGCCAAGAAAGAAATCTAAAGATCCGTGCAATCCTGAAACACCTTGTCCATGCTGCGGTGACTCAGCGACTAATCTGTAGCGCCTAATTAGTGCAGGATGCTAATGGCATGAGCTAGCGCTGGATGCTAATACTAACAAACAGGCCAAACGCTTCCCAGGAGAGCTGCTGCCTAAAAGCTTATCTGTTGTCAGGGGGCCAGAGAGGGCGGGCAGGGAGCCATTGGACCTTAGTGCCGTCACATTCAAGCAGATCACAATAAATTAAATCAATCAAACTTCATTGACACACCTATAAACAAAGGTAACGACGCAAAAACATACAATTGGTTTAAATAACATTTACATTTTGTGAAGGACAACGTGAAGATTGTTTTGTATTCATTCCTGTTATTGCTGGTCCTCGGGACGGGCCGTGCCACAGCAAGTCCCATCCCACCATTGAACACCTGGTCAGGGGTAAAACAGGCTAGACGCCCCCCACCCCCCCCCCCCCCCCCCCCCCCCTCCCCCCGCCACAAACACACATACACATACACACACACACACACACACACACACACACACACACACACACACACACACACACACACACACACACACACACACACACACACACACACACACACACACACACACACACACACAGCTTCCAGTCGAGGCTCGTCTGGGAAGGATGGAGGTCATGAGTTCACCATCTGCTTCCTGTCCAAAGGCAGGCAAACGTCCCGTCGTATTACGCTCCACTCAGCCAGAAGCCTCCCCTCTCTCTGCAAAGTGGTTCAGCAGGAAGGAGCTGGGCATTAAAGTGGGCTAGGATCGTCGAGCAGCTGTAGGGTGAACGTTTGTGGGCTCAAACCCCAATGAACGACCAGTAGGCCTCCTGGAGTAAGATGCCCCATGACCGCTACCTGCTCCTTGGGGAGATGTATCTGAATTCAGGTTGAGTCGCTTTGGATAAAAACATCCGCTGGTGAAGGGTTACAAATGACAGAATAGTAAATTCATTCTGCTTTGAGGTTAGTTACTTCCTCAAGATGCTATGACTGGTGTCTAGTTGTCATAATTTTGCATTAAATATGTTTTTTTGGCTGATATCGAATATATCAAATATGCGCCTGTTTTCTCCTTGCATCTGTCCCTGAGAAGTTCATATTTAAAAGGCTACTAAACAAACAGACGGTATTAGCAACTACAATTTCTGAAGGACTCCACTTCCAGTCTTGGCTGGTATCAGAATGTTGTAGAATAAACTTTGAAAGGCCAAGCATAGAGGAATTCGCTTACGGTCATGGAGAGTGAGGAACCAAACTAAGCCAGCCAATTGGAACAAGCCAAGTGCTTTCTCAGATCCTCCCGTACTCCTACTGTACCTCTCTCTGTTCAGCACACAACACATTCATCTTAATGAGAGAGAGAGCGAGAGAGAGAGAGCAAGAGAGAGCAAGGGGGAAAGAGAGAGAGGGAGAGAGAGACAGGGAGAGAGACAGAGAGAGAGAGAGAGAGAGAGAGAGAGAGAGAGAGAGAGAGAGAGAGAGAGAGAGAGAGAGAGCAAGAGAGAGCAAGGGGGAAAGAGAGAGAGGGAGAGAGAGAGAGAGAGGGAGAGAGACAGAGAGAGGGAGAGAGACAGAGAGAGAGAGCTCTACCACCGCCCATTGTTTACCGGGGGAGAGCGAGCGAGACAGAGAATCAAATCATGCTTGTTCTGGGTCAGAGTAAATATTAGATATCGGAGAAGGGGGAAGGGTATAGTGTAAAAGGAGAACCTCGTTCATATTCTTGTGTTGACAACCCATCCCCTCAACCACCTTACTTTATGAATGTGCTCAGCTGTTGTGGTGCGAAACCAAACAGTATCTCAGACATGTCCCTCACACGAACACATCAGGCGTGCACTTTACAAGACATCACACACATCGCGTAGTGACTCTACCATATCCTCCATTTAATGAATACATTATGTTGCGACCTCACATGTAGTGGTGTCACACAGACGGGATGTCACTATCTTGACAAATGTAAATTGAACATTATACTAGTTTTACTCCATCAGTGTATTGTATTCCATCTATATCTAAACAAAATATATATGTATGTGTGCTTGTGTGTTTATATATATATACATAATATAATGTATTGTATTCACAAACCAATTAACGAAGCATTTTGTGTTCATTACTTCTCACACCTAAAATGCAGCGAAAAGGGACATTATTATTATTATTATTATTATTATTATTATTATTATTATTATTATTATTATTAGTATCAGTGCTACTATTATGAAGTTATTTTGGGCAAGGATCATTAAAAAGGTTCAACCTACTCTACGATTTTAAACAACCTTCTTTTTACTCCAATGCTGGTTGAAAATATTCATGCACTTTAAAATACATAATATTTCGAGGATATAATAAACAAGGTTGAAGATATGAATACCAAAGACACACACACACAAACACACACACACACACACACACACACACTCACTCACTCACTCACTCACTCACTCACTCACTCACTCACTCACTCACTCACTCACTCACTCACTCACTCACTCACTCACTCACTCACTCACTCACTCACTCACAGTCACACACACACACACACACACACACACACACACACACACACACACACACACACACACACACACACACACACGCACATACCACATACATAATATAAGCATAGGAGAACATCAAATACAAGCTATGTGAATGAATAAATTGTACTTTCAAATAGGTTTGGCCTTTTAATCTCTGCATTATGTAAACTCAATAAGGTAAATAATTAGATCACTTTAACACAATTAAATCAATTAGGTTCAGAAAAGGTATTAAGGATACCTTGAATATATCAGCATGTCTGGAGGAAACTAATGATTTCTTATTAGTGAGGTATTGAGAATAAACTCAATTACACCAGCTCAAGTTCCCAGCAGCCTCATTTGTTGGGAAATTGCTGCCTCACATTTGAAACACACAAGGTAAAAAGTGAATGCTATTTATTAGTATGCTTGAGCCAAGGTGATATAAGTGGATTTGAAGAACGATAAAATCGAATTCCGACTCATTTGTTCTGTTTTAAAAACAAATCGTTGACAGTGTAACAATAATTTCCCATTTCAGAGACTGGCTAGAGAGGAGACTTTACTAATGAGTGTAAATCAGTGCATGTGTGTGTTTGTCTGTGCGAGTTGCACATCTGCACAGGGAACACTTCGAATATCTGTCTTACTGCCTGTCTGCACCCGTCGGCCTCTCTTGCCATCTGCCTTTCTGTCAACCTGCTTGTCGGCCTCTCTGCCTGCACGATCATCCACTCCAAACACTTGGACGGGCATGCCCACTAAAAGCAGCCTGTCTTCAGGCGAGGAGAGGTTCAGGGCTGGGTAGCCCAACACAGGGGAGGGATTAAAACACGTTTTTTAATTACTTTACATTCACTTGAAACCTCAGGCAGGTGAACTTCAAAACTCAGCCAGAGCATCCTCTACTCTGGTGGTTTCTCACCAGGCACAATTAGCAAAAAAGTCTCACACATTAGGACAAGGATACGTTATATATATGTCATACAATTGCGTGATTAGGCCAAATTGTTTGTTGTTGCCAAATGTTCCATACCACCCCCAGACCAAAACCCCAGGCTCTCGAACACTTGTCATTCGACATTCTAGAACATCCCAGAAAATGAGTTCTGAACTTCTAAAGTTTACCCGCAGGAACAGGAACAGGAACAGGCCCAGCTTCTTACGTCTGCAGGGACGAGACCACCAGACAAGACCACCGCCGTGTCCAGGCGGGTTCCCCCGAGGGGGCCGCAGCCTCCCTCGCCTCAACGCGCCTGGGGCAAGCAGTGTTCATCAGACACACTCTCCTCTCTCTCTGAGCGCTAACCGTTAGCTCGCGGCCGCTGTTCCCCGCATGTTCAGAAGACGGTGAAATCAGCGTGGGGGGAGGAGGGAGAGGGGAGGGGGAGAATGAGCAAGAAGCCTTTTTTTGGGGTCTTGGCACACTTAGTAGACGGCCCGTCTTACAGGGAAGCCGACTGCCGGGGTCCCCTTGGGCAAGACGTCTCACCAACGAGTGCTTCTGGCCTAAAGGGACAGAATGTTCCTGCTTTCTGTCTGGATTTATAGAGCGCCACATATCTCATGGAGGGAAATAAATACATAAACATGCACGTGCAGCGCTATAAATAAACACATTGATGAATAAGTAATGTGTATGTTGGGGGAGGAGGGGTGTACTATGAATAGATTGTGGTTGTGCGTGTGTGTGCGTGTGTGTGTTTTTGTCTCTGTTTTGTAACCTAGATTGTCTCCACAAGGACATGAAGCCATATTATTATCATCAGACATGTTTTTGTGTGTTTGTGTGTGTGTGTGTGTGTGTGTGTTTGTGTGTGTGTCTCTCTCTCTCTCTCTCTCTCTCTCTCTCTCTCTCTCTCTCTCTCTCTCTCTCTCTCTCCCCCTCTCTCTCTCTCTCTCTCTCTCTCTCTCTCTCTCTCTCTCTCTCTCTCTCTCTCGCTCTCTCTGTAAAACCTAGTCTAGGGTGTAATGGATGGGCAGGCTGCAGGATATCCGGCAAGAACTGAATTAGGATGATGTTGGATGAGCTTTATTACGACTAAAGGTGGAGCCATGTAAGGAGTGGCGGTGAATACCACTCATACTCCGTCAAGCCCCCCGGAGGAATAAAAACATTGGCGTTAACTGCCAGGAAGGCCGTTTCAGAGGACAACACTCTGATTTGACCCTGATTTGCCGGCATTGCTGATTTGACGGCACGTTCACTGTCCCGGCTTCGCGTGCCCCACGACTGTTCATGTGTGCACGTGAGGATGAGCGTGAGTCCATGCCCCCTTTCCATCTTCTCTCATGCAAGTATTTCTGAAGAATGTATATAAAACCGGCCAATTATTTAATGAACGTGGCGGACCTTCGTTATGTGACATGATGCACACGCGGTGTTCTTCTGACGACACTTGAACTAAAGGAGGGGAGGATGAGGTAGGCAGGGAGCGGAGGAATGCCGGCTGACTACCAACGGCAGGCGGCGGATGAGTATGCATACGGTGTTGGGTGTTTGGGTGTGCCGCGGTCCTTCGCTAATTAAAGCCGAGTCATCCGGCCGCGTGCACCGCTCAGCCCGGTGACAGCTCGTCAATCTCGACCCGCGGATCCTTCTTTGATCGCGCCGAGAAGCGGCTGGTGGATTTGCATATGGCGCTCCACGTGTTAGCCGCTCGCGCCTCTTTGTCTGGTTTTAACTCATTTGTCCTTGTCTGCTCTCGCTCTCTCCTCCTCCTGCTCCTCTGTCTGGCTTTGAAGTCCCGGGAGCTTCTCGGATCATCACCGAGAACCCTCAACAAAGATATTTGTGAATATAAATAGATAAAAGGCGATGCAGATGAGCTAGATGCGTGAATCAGGGTGTATAGTTGAGTAAAACATGCTCATAGATGTGATGTGTTTGCCCAGTCAAGCTTGTGATGGAGACAATTATTTTGGAATTTGTTTCGAACTCGCTGAAGGTTTTGTCTGTAGGGTCTCAAACTTTTAACTTTAATCATAGCTCAAATGATGACATATAGTTCTCTATTCAGCGGGCCAAATGTAACAACGGCTCTAATAATCGCAGTTTGTTATGTTCACGGCCCAAAGAGTAAAACATATTGACTCAAACATCTTCTCACGATAATGTTACCAGCCCCGGATCGAACCTTTTAAAATACTTATGTCCGCACTTTGCCTGAAGGCAACCTAGAGCAAGATGGCTTCTCTACCGGCTCCTCCGAAATGAAGGTGAATCCAGATTGTAAATGTAAACGTTATTGACAGTGGACGTAATGGACAGTATGCAATAACGAGTATAAAGCCACAGTGTTGAAAGTCTTTGAATATGAGTGATGCACCTGCCATACTTCAGCCCCCTCCCTCCCCCAAACCCCAAGCACACAACAATGCATTTGTGCAAGCGCACACACACACACACACACACACACATCTACAAGGAAATTATTATTGGTGCATTATTGGTGTCTAGTCTAGGCTGGCGGATATTACTTCTTGTTTAGTAACCCCCCCCCCCCCCCCCCCCCCCCCCCCCCCCCCCCCCCCCCCCCCCCTCCGGTTGTTATTATTATAAAGTTCACTTCTCCAGTACTTCACTGCAACATTGACGGATCCACTGTTGATAGTAATTGATTACTCCGCTGTTTGATATAAAACGAGATAGGAATGAGAGAAAACAAGGAGAAAGTATACAGAAAGTATTCGGTGGCTCTGTAGCTTGATTCCCAGCTGAGAGGGGCTGGGTTCAATTCCCCACTTGAAAAGCGATTTACCTTTACATTCCTGCCTTCGCCACCAGACGACTTCCTCTGCAGCGCGCTGTGTACATAATACCAATATGATATGAATAATAATATGAAAATCTCCCCGGCCAGCAGGCCTTGTTATTCGCAGCGAGGGCAGACACAACCTTGGATCAGAGCCGGAGCGTCTAAATAAAACAATAAAGCACACAACCCTATTTGCTTCCTGGTGTGAGTGTGTGTGCATGTGTGTGTGTGTGTGTGTTTGTTTGTATGTGTTCTTGTGTGTGTGTGTGTGTGTGTGTGTGTGCGTGTATGTGTGTTTGCGAGTGTGTGTATTTGTGCTTGAGTGCGTGTGGCTGCGTATATGTGTGTGCGTGCGTGCGTGTGTGTGTGCGTGCGTGTGGGAACCTCCCATTACACAGTGGTTATTGAGACAGTCGGTCCTGTTAAATGTCAGATCAATTGAACGCTCTCTCTCAGTCGGTGCTGGACGCCCCGAGCACAGCTCACAAAGGTACGCGAGGGTCTCGAGGCTCGGCTCTAACATCCAAACCCACCGCATAATAGTCTCCATTATCTGTCATTACTGTTATTTAAGCTGCAGGACAAAGGCGCTGTGATATAGACCGGACACACAGTTTGCTTTTATTCTCGTTTGACAGCCTAGACGGTTGTTTTATCAGGACTAGTTCAGGAAAGAGGTGTGTGACTGCGATTGTGATCCTAATGTTTACTCTGATTTCAACACTTGTTTGTGTTTTTTCTTGCCGTGTCGGGTCGCCTGTTAGCAACACTTTGTTTTGGTGTTTTGCATGAAAGCACATTTATAGTTTCTCACACACACACACACACACACACACACACACACACACACACACACACACACACACACACACACACACACACACACACACACACACACACACACACACACACACACACAATCCATCTTGTATTGCTCTTCAAACAACTTTTGTTGCAAAGCAAATTACAAAGCCATAAAAGGGCAGTTTCTACCACAACAGAAACAGAACGTCATATTGAATTAGCCAAATTTTGTCCGAATTTAATTAAATTGCATAATATTCGACAAACTACAATCCAACTTATAAATGACCATGGTTGCTATGGATATGGTCCTAGATTCAGTGTGTCAGGACATACAGTATGCGTATCATCATCTTTAATCCTCTGTCTGCTAATTCAGCAGCTATCCCCCTCCACACCGTCCTATGAAGGGGGGATCCCTCAGGTGGGTACCTCCTCAGGGCTCCTGCCTCTGGCTCTGGGGAGTGTCCCCTCACAGTCCTTTAGAGGGCTCAAGGGTGTTCAGTACTGTGGCCTGTGAGGACCTTTGAGAGCCTCATTGTGATCAAGGGCTGGCCTAATGCTAAAATGACTTGATGATTGACTTGCCTATCACTGCTACATTATGGATAGTAAAAGTAAAGTAAAAAACATTACTGGGCAATTATTCAACATTTATAAACAGATGAATACAACTAGGATAGAAGCCGACTAAATGTTCATCAGAAAGTTGAGTGTAGAAGAGCAGTGATTAAGGAAGTTAACCAAGTGTGTCCAAACTGTGTCTGCAGTAAATAGAGGTTCTGTCTGCAGTAAGAACAGTATGTTGTGTTGATAGCACTGCCATCGCTGGTTTTATATCCCAGAGAGAACGCCTCTCCCCTGCTCACGGATACGGTTGGGTTCACCACACACAGCTCAGCAGGGAGCAGCAGAGAGCAATTAAACATACACACATACCCAAGCACGCAAAACACACACACACACACACACACACACACACACACACACACACACACACACACACACACACACACACACACACACACACACACACACACACACACATACACATGTACACACGCGGATGCATACACACGTACACACTGAAAATAATAAATACACAGAGCTACACACTCGCAGTAACACATACCTCATCTTTAGACACATGCACAGGAACATACACACACAGACACACAGACACACACACACACACACACACACACACACACACACACACACACACACACACACACACACACACACACACACACACACACACACACACACATAAGCACACACACCCGCACACACAGTTACCTTGGTAACAGTCGCCACCATTCCAGAGTGACGGTCCCAAGGTGGAGCAACTTTTTAAAAAATATATTCACACTTTGTGACACCTCTGTGAGTGCTCCAGGGCCTTTGAAGCGTCCTACCTCCTGTCTCCTACCTGCTGGCTCCTATCTCCTCCTGGCGGCCTGCCTCCGCCTCTGTGTGAATGTCTCCTACGGCCTCAGAGGGAGTCTGCAGTCCGCTCCCCTGTCTCCTCTCTCTACTACTAATAGCAGCTACAGCGGGGCGCTCCATCCGCGGCTTCAAGCAGAAGCCGGCGGAGAGGTTTTTTAAAAAAAAAGCTAAGAAAAGCAGGGGAGCTTTAAAGTGTCCTTTTTGTGCTGAGTTCATTGTTCTTTAAGAGGACGACTGCCACCCCGCGGACAGACGCCCATCGCCTCGCGACGGGGGCCGGTACTGACGCCGCCGTTGCTCCCCTCTCCCCACCCGCACCCCTCTGCCTATCCCCTGGGTAAGCTCTCTCATCCCGCCACGCACACTCGTATACAAACTGGTGTAAGCACCAACACGCAGACACACGTTGGTACAGGCACTAAGAAACACTTCGGATTTCACACTTATAGAGATAAACACACACACACACACACACACACACACACACACACACACACACACACACACACACACACACACACACACACACACACGCGCACACTCACACACGCACACACACACACACACACATACACACACACGCACACACACACACACTCACAAGAGATGCATTCACACATACACAGGCGCACACGGACACAAGCACCGTGCCCTGACACATACACAAAATCACATGCACACACAAACACACACAAACACACAAAGACACATACGCATGCACACACACACACACACACACACACACACACACACACACACACACACACACACACACACACGCACACGCACACACACACACAGCCTCCTCGGCACCCTGCTGTGAGGGGTATTTAAGTACAGAAACCTTCATCCCGGCTTTAGACCCTCTCTCCTCTTAATTCCCCTCTGGAGGGGGGAGGGGGGAGGGGGCAGGGGGGGGACAGCTAGGGGGTGATAACCTTATCTCGCTGACTCCACCCCTCCTCCTCCCCCCTCCTCTCCCCCTCCGGACCCCCACCACCACCGCCATTGTCTTTAAGCCCCGCTATCTGCCTCGCAGCTTCTGAAGTCCCGAGCATTCTTATCACAACACCTCCCCCCCCCCCCATGCGCTTGTCACCGTACTTCAACGGTTTAAAGCCCAGAGATATACCAATGGTTTGAGGAACAGAGAATACATGGACGTGGATCAAAATGCGTTAAAGTGCTTTGCTTTCAAGTTTCAACTTCGTCGGCTTTCGAGTTTGGAGTTTGTCGTGAGAAAGGTCAGGACTTGAGATTTCCACTTTGTTTTGCTAATGGTTTTGCAGCCCGGGGGGGGCGATGGTACGGTCTCACCACCTGACAGTCATTATCTCCCTGTCTGCTCAGTAGGGCGCGCAGTTTAGTGAATATAGAACAGGTAGACGAACACGCAGAGCCACGCGCCGTGTGTCGGAGGGAATCTAAATGCGCTGGGTGTGGAGGGGGGGGGCGCAGGGAGACCTGCTGCCTGACAACAGGAGGGTCCCGGGTTCACGCCCAGCTCCCACCTCTCTGTGTGTGGAGGTTCTATGTTCTCCCCGTGTTAAAATGCATTTCCTCACACACCTGAGCCCTTGAGCAAGGCACCGGCAGTAGACCAGGGGCTGGTCTCTGGGCTCTGCAGCCTGGTTCCTCTCGTTTGGTCCTAGTGCTGCCGGTCGTGGGTTGAATGCAGAGTTCACGTTGTGTTGTTCTTGTGCGATGACTTGACTCTAAACAGCGAACCTGCCGCCGCTCCGGCGGGGCCCGGGTGGGTCGGGTGGACGTGTGGGACTCTTGGCGGCTGTGGGCGCGCGTTGCCAGACCCTGTGTGAGCTGTATGTCGGGCCAGCGCTGACAAGGTTGTTATTTTTAGCCCTCCCTGGTTAGACTCTGATCCGAGGTGATGAATGGGTGTGTGTGCGCGGAGGCTCCCCTTTGACTCTCGAACATCAGCTCTCGCTCTCCACGCTTTTCACACTTTCTCAGGCTTTTCACTTCCTCTTGTACTCCTCCGTTTCTTTCTGTTCCTCTCCTTTATCTGCCTCCGCTCAGGTCTGGGGTCCTCTCTCTCTCCTCTCATCACTTTCTCCACTCTTTGCCTCTCTCTCTTCTTACCTCGTTTCATCCTCTTATCTATCATCTCTCCTCCATTCTCTCTTCTCCTCACATTCTCTCTCTTCTCTCTCTAGGCTTTCCTGTTATTCTAATATCCCTCCTCTTCTCTCTCCTCGGCTCTCTCTTCCCTCTCTCCTATCATCTCTCCTCCCGTCATTCCTCTCTCCAACCTCTCTCTTCCTTCCCCTCTCCCACAGTGGGAGCGAGGGAGACTTCCTTCATCCAGCCCTGCCTGAGACGTGATCGTCTCCACCACCCTGGCCTGTTTGTCCATGTGATATGCTCCGCCACACTGAGATGCTTGTGCTCTCCTCTGTGTTTGTTGTTGTATTGACGGATGTTTTGGCCGAACTCGACCTTAAGTGTATTTAAGTGGTCCCTCGTACTGCAGTACGAGAGTTCCTTCTAACTGTTTGTTTGTTCTTCTCGTAAAAATCGGTTGTAATGAAAAATAGCCGTGGTTTGTGCTCTGACCATTAGAGAGCAGAAATATCTTGAGGTCAGGAAAGCAGTGATTAGGGTTTTCTATGCCCGGGATAAAGGTTCTGAGTTAGACCCCCTCTGTCATCAGTCTACTTTAGTCATCCTGGAGCTAAAAGGACCCCACACTCCTACCTGTTCCTTAAAGACATGTATCTGAATCCACTGTGTGTCACCTCGGATGAAAGTGTTGACTGCATTATAATAAATGATAATAACTAAGAGTTAACGATAACATCCATCCTAAGCGGTGTAATCAGGTTGTTTGTGGGTACCTTGGGGTCGCTGTAAACTCTCCTGGCAAAGGACAGAGTGTAATAATGTGTATTGGGGTAATTCCTCAGTGCTCAGCAGTGAAAGTGAAAGTGAAAGAGAACGAGACAAAGCTGAGTGATGATTGAGTCGAGCAATTAGTCGCCGAGGCGACACGAGCAATCAGCGCTAAATGAGTTATGTGGACGTCAGGGCAGCCGGGAGGGAGGACTACGTCTGCCTCATTATTTTGAGGACTCACTTATTCTAACGTCTTCGTCGGTTCTCGCCGAGGACGGCCTTCAGGCAGGGCGCCACGAGGAATACACAAGCAGACGTCACACATCCATGCACGCAAACACACGCACGCACGCACGCACGCACGCACACACACACACACACACACACACACACACCACACACACACACACACACACACACACACACACACACACACACACACACACACACACACACACACACACTCAGACAGGCATGCACACGCACGCACGCACGCACGCACGCACGCACGCACGCACGCACGCACGCACGCACGCACGCACGCACGCACGCACGCACGCACGCACGCACGCACGCACGCACACGCGCACACACAAACAGTAAGACACTCAGCAGTCAGGCATGCACGCACCCACACACACACACACACACACACACACACACACACACACACACACACACACACACACACACACACACACACACACACACACACACATTCAGAACAGTTCTGCCGAAACCGGTGGGGCCGAATATTAATGAATAAATAATGAACAATGGATAAACTCTGAAAGACATTTCAGAAACTTTGTGAATGAACGATGCCATTTTGACAAGAAAAATAGTCATTTAAAATAAAACAGACCCAATGCACAATTATACAACACACAAATAAATGCATTGAAATATGATATGAAAGAAAAGAATACTGAAAGCAGGTCTATAACAGCAGGTGCAAATGAGATGTGAAGGGTGCTGGGTGGCTAGCAAGCCTTACAAGATGCAGCTGGGCATTAGGGTCGCTATGGTAACAGTACGGTGGTCTTCAATCAATTTAAATCCTGACAGAATATACCCTCTATGTTTGGATAGGAGGGCTTCAGTCATGTGATCTGAAGATTCCAAGCCACCATGTTGTGATCTCATTTTAATTATTACATATGAAGAGGCACCTGGATGATGGATTAGAACATGCATGACTTCATGTCACACCCTTCTATTCTTTAATAGTTTGATATGCTCGCAGTTGCTAGTACATGGTATTATCCTACATAGGTGAATGGCTGGATAGAAAACATGTGTACTATATCTGAGAAGATTAGCTATGACCTTGTGTAGCCCCTATATCCATTGCTATCCCTCCCTCTCTCTCTCTCTCTCTCTCTCTCTCTCTCTCTCTCTCTCTCTCTCTCTCTCTCTCTCTCTCTCTCTCTTCATCGCTCTTCATCGCTCTCATCGCTCTCATCTCTCTCACCTCACACACACACACACACACACACACACACACACACACACACACACACACACACACACACACACACACACACACACACACACACACACACACACACACACACACACACACAGTAACATACACACACACACACACACACACACACACACACACAGACATACACACACACACACACACACACACACACACACACACACACACACACACACACACACACACACACACACACACACACACACACATACACATACACACACAATCATAACCCTCAACGCCATTCCTGCTGCCTTCCTATAATGTATTCTCTAACACCCAACTCTCTGCACTGCAGTGAGGACACTAAATAAACAGAGAGAGGTTTATAGCCTTGTATGTAAAACAGCCTCAAATATAATAGTGTTTACTTTTACTCTCTGTGTTTGCATTTCATCTATTATCCACATTATGTCTATACAGATATATTTTCTCTGCATTTTTCTTATTTAAAAAATGATATTTTACTCCCTCAAAATCCCATTTTTTTTTTATCAATCCCAGACCGGATAATAAGGTTTATCTTCATCTTTGATCTTTTACACACACTGCCCTGTCTTAAGACAAACAGTCTTTCCTTGAATATTCAGTTTGTTACGTGATACTATGCCCTTGGTCACTCACTTCTGGGAAATATCGTTCCAGATAAAAGAGCTAAAAGAAAGGGGATTAAAAGAAAGGAAATGTATTCACGCTGACCACATTGACCTCAAGATATTGGGCTGCCATCCATTTTGAGCAATCAGCGTCTTAATGTGAAGATGATGTGGATAGCCCCTCTGTCTGCCCTACATCCTCCATCTCCTGAAATCAATAGCAGGTGTAATGGCTTGGGCCCGACCCGCGGGCTCCGGCTGGCTCCCGGACAGAGAGGAGAGGAGGATATCCCGACGCTGAGCTGAAAGGCCACGCTACCCGCTCCGTAATGTCACCGCGCCCTCACAGGACGACCTAACCAGCGGGTCCTTTCTGTTGGACCAGACCAGCGAAAGCTCTTTTATTAGCGCAGCCGACTAGCATAACAAGACTCTCGTGCCCACCTCTGAGCTCCTGTTGAGGGGAGTAATACTAGGATGTAGCCTTAGACAGCTTACATGGGGAGAGGAGGGAGAGGAGGGGACTGCAAGAGAGAGGGAAGAGGAGGATTGAGAGGATGGGGAGAGGAGGGAGAGGAGGGAGAGGAGGGAGAGGAGGGGACTGTTAGAGAGAGGGAAGAGGAGGATTGAGAGGAGGGGGAGAGGAGGGAGAGGAGGGGACTGTTAGAGAGAGGGAAGAGGAGGATTGAGAGGATGGGGGAGAGGAGGGAGAGGAGGGGACTGTTAGAGAGAGGGAAGAGGAGGATTGAGAGGAGGGGGAGAGGAGGGAGAGGAGGGGACTGTTAGAGAGAGGGAAGAGGAGGATTGAGAGGAGGGGGAGAGGAGGGAGAGGAGGGGACTGCTAGAGAGAGGCAAGAGGAGGATTGAGAGGAGGGGGAGAGGAGGGAGAGGAGGGGACTGTTAGAGAGAGGGAAGAGGAGGATTGAGAGGAGGGGGAGAGGAGGGAGAGGAGGGGACTGCTAGAGAGAGGGAAGAGGAGGATTGAGAGGAGGGGGAGAGGAGGTGATCGAGGAGCAGGGGAGCTAAAGCGGAGTTGGGGAAGATTGAGAAGAGGAGGAGAAGGGATAGAGGATGGGAGAGAGAGGTGGAAGAGAAGGATGTATGCGGTCATAGAGGGAAAGAGGTTGTGGAGGATAAGGGATATAGAACAGGGGAAATAGGAGTTATCGGGAGCGAAGAGGGAAGAGTATAGATGAGGAAAGGAGGATGAGAAGGGCAAAGAGAAGGTGAGGAAGAGGTAAGAAGAGATGGAAGAGAAGGAGGGATATAGGTAAAGAAGAGATGGAAGAGAAGGAGGGATATAGGTAAAGAAGAGATGGAAGATAAGGAGGGATATAGGTAAAGAAGAGATGGAAGATAAGGAGGGAGATGGGTAAAGAAGAGATGGAAGAGAGGAAGCAGAGGAGGGAACGAGAGGGATAACAGAAGGAGGGGTGGAGGAGAATAATCAAGGGAGGAGAGTGAGGGAAGAGGAGATGTTGGGATGTCACTTTTAAAGCATCACTGGTCTCTAATTACAGCGGAACGGTGTCGAGGGCAACCCTGAACCCCAGGCCGACGAGCGCGCACGAGACGCTGTAATCCTCCGACGCTCCGGTGGTCCCGTTGTTCCCCCCCCCGTCGGGGGGCAGAACAGCTCTGTAATCACCGGCGCCCGCCGACGAGGTGATCCTGGCTCGACTTTGTGTAGCCCCCCCCCTCGTCCTCCATCTCGAAATAATGAATTGTCACCGTCCCCCTTTCTTCCCCGCTAAGTATCCAAGATGACGTCTCCCAATGTCGGGAGCGTGGCGGGAGACGCAGCCATCCATCAGCGGATGAGGCGGTGATTAGGACGGGGATGATCATCACCATCAGAGATGGAAAACAGCGATTAGAGCGCTGAGGAGTCTGCAGGTTCAATTTGGGAAAGGACGGCGCTTTCTAAGCCTGAAGGATCGCCTTCCGCTTTCAGACATTCTCCCGTTAATGGCTTCAGTCGCTATTGCTCGGAGACATCTGTCGACCGGACGGAGACGGGCCTCGGAAGAGAGAGACCAAGGTTGAATTTGCAAATCATGGATGCCCTGTTTTCCTTAAATTTCCCAAAAAAGAAAAGCTATTTTCTTGAAGTCTTTTGGGATCTACGTTCTTTAAATAGTACACAGCAGTCGATGGACTCTGTACACATTGATGTTATCAAACACATTATCAAACATTTATCTTGAAATACAGTACTTTTTAACAAACCCTTTTCCCCGACCTTTTTGTGTTGCGTTAATGTCATTGTGCAACCCCAGTACTGGACCCCAGTTGTAAGGGTGTGACTTGCAGCAGAAAGGTCCTGTCATGGTCCCTGAGGTCCTGTTTACCCGTCGGCCTCCTAGAGGAAGATGCCCCTAACCCCTACCTGCTTTATAACAGCAGAAATCTTTTAATGATTTGCTTTTTTGCATTTGTATGCTTTATGCATGAAGAGACAATGAGTTAGACAGGAAAGTATGGGAGAGAGAGAGAGAGAGAGAGCGAGAGAGAGCGAGAGAGAGAGAGAGAGAGAGAGAGAGAGAGAGAGAGAGAGAGAGAGAGAGAGGGGAGGACATGCAGCAAATGTCCTCAGGCAGGAATCGAACCCGGGTCACCGCCGTAAGGGATGAGCCTTAAAGGTACACACCCGGTGAATCACCGGGGCGCCCCGGCAACATGAATCTTTAACTAAATCCAATGCATTAGCAGAAAAGCGTCCGCTAAATTTAAAGGAAGAAGGACTATTTCGCACTAGTCTTCTACAAGATGTTCCCATCGCTGTCGGTTCCTCTCCTCCACTGGATTTTAAGTCCTTTCGCTTCCTCTGTGCTTCATCTCGAAGATAACTGCCACACAACCTCCTCTCTCTTAGCAACTCCCTGATTTCTGCTGGGTTTCATCATCACCCTAGTCAGGCCAGAGGGATGAGCGGGCATGATTGGGAATGGGTGGGGGTGGGTGGGTGGGGATGGGTGGGGGTGGTTGGGGATGGGTGGGGGTGGTTGGGGATGGGTGGGGGTGGTTGGGGATGGGTGGGGGTGGTTGGGGATGGGTGGGGGTGGTTGGGGATGGGTGGGGGTGATTGGGGGCGAGTGGGGGCGAGCCACCACGTACCGCAGCGGTGCTTCGTTTAAACTCGTGTCGGAAACGCTGTCGTTGAATTAGCACAAAGGTCGCCCCTGCTCAGAGAACAACGGCTTGATGAGCGAGGAGCTACCATTTTGTAAGTTTGAGGACTTTCTTTTTTTTGGGCGTTAATTCAATTCAATGTTAGTCAAGCATGCAGCCAATAAAAGGGATAGGTCTTTAGCTTAATGCCGACACACCGGCGGCGTTAAAATACACCGGTAGTTCGACTGAGAACTCTGCTCCGATAGATAGCTATTAGCAGCTCACGAGTGTTTGAAATCCAATTATTTCTTTTTTACAGGCCGCACTGTAATTTTCAGCTTCATGGATTACAAAACCTAACGTTAAATGGATTCCCAGACGAGAGGAGGGGACTGAGAGGAGGCCACCTGGGTCAGTAGTCACGTTGCCTCTATAGTACGACTTTGAGGAAGAAACGGTGCTGATGTCATTTCAGCGGCAGCCACACGTGCATACATCAATCTCACGCTGAATTAGAGGTACAGCCGTCGTCTCCTGAAAAACGGTTTCTTATTTTTTCTACGTACATGCTCGCCCCTTGTAGTCGGAGCAAGTGCTTCGGATATCTCAAATAAAATACAACCTACTCTCTTTAATTCAATGTTAAATTATCACTACTTGAAAGGTGTTGGTTTTTTGGCTTTGCACTAATACGCATTCGCACATTTCTCATAAACTGTGGTGGTTTGAAGTCGGCCTTTGCCTGAGGCTTGTATGTGTAATAATTAGGCTACAACTGTATGTTCTGTTCATCTTTTTAACGTCACATTTGTAATGTTTCATAACGAGCTGCTGGAAACAGAGGTGCTGGACTTGGCAGTTTATCCACTTAGCCCTGAAATAGGTTGGAAATTTCGAAGGCAACAGGAATGGTCCCGTCAACCCCCAAGGGCAGGCGGCGCAGTGACGCATCGCCGGACGGCGGGGATGATTACACGCTTGGGTTTTTTGGTGAATCTAAATGGCCCCCGCAGTCGAGAGCCGGCCCTGCTCGGGTCAGCTGCAGCGAGTTGTGTTTTGATGGCTCTGCCCTTTATCAAGATAAGAAAATAAAACGCGATACACCTTCTTCAGATCTCTTGTCTTGGAAAATAGTGGATGTCTTGGCAGATGAAAGACATGCCATAGAGAATAGTTTATGATGCACTATGATTTTATGATCAAAGTGTATTTTATAAATAAAATAAATATAAATAATATAAAAAATCATCTAACATGTCTGTGAATGGACAGATACACTTCATGGTAATTAAATGGTAGGCAGCTTAAGGATACTGTTCTAGACTAACACCAGAATAACACTTAAAACCTTTCAAACCCACTGCAATATGTCATAATGTTAATTATGTGATGATAAGATAATCAATAAAGAAGGATAAATGATGCCCAGCCCTAATATACACCACTGGCATGCGTAATAATTAAACAAATGAATCATCCATTTGATTTATATTGTCGATTTTTAAACACAAAGTGCAGCACACACTATATGATAAATGATGGGGCAAGAGACGGAGCAAAAGCACTAAAAATCAAACTCCAGTATCTAGACGCATTAAGTCCTGATGGATAGAGAAGGAGAGATACAGTATGTGCTGTTTCTGCTGGGTCAGTTACTCAAAACACTTTTAGAGGACGTTTAAAAGGCATTGATTTCCCAGCTCAAAAATCCATTTTTATTTCTTCTATTTTAGAAAAATAATAACGCTTCGGCTATTTATTTGCTTCTGATAGACTTTGACACTCTGTAGAAGTGAAGATCTGACGTGGTCCTCTTCTTCACTCCTGGTTTGCTTGCCAAATGAATAAGCATGATCAAATGAATGCGCAAATTTCCAGTCTGTTGTCCCAAATAGACCATTGAGCTCAGATGCAATGTTCACCCCTATTGATCACACAGGATGCCCAAAACAACCACCACAGTCCTTCCAGGATTATTTTAACTTTGCCTCCTGCGTTATTTCTACATGCTCTCCCGTCATTGTTTCCTTTAATTCATCACAAAACGCAGTATATCAGAACATATTACATTGGCGGGGCGATCAGTCTCCTCCAATCATTATCTGTTAACATTTAACAGGTGCAACCCACTGATTCCTATTGGGTTACACTTATTCAATTCAAGCCAATCACATACCGCCTACGTCCTCTCTAGGCTTAGGATTTGGTGGGGTGAGATACCTGGGCAAGATAGGCCCCTGGCCTGCTGCTTTATGGGACAAAGGAAGGGCCGTTTGGGGCTGGAGACGGAGGTCTGGCCGGGAGGAGGATGAGGACAGGATGAAGGTGAATACACATAAAGTGTACGTTCAACTCCTCAAGAGTAGTGGGGGGATAGAGAGCTTTGTTTGGCAGGGAGGGGGATTAATATCCGGATGAGGGCTAAGAATATTTATCAACTAAAAGTGGGAGTCTGGCAGGGGGGCCGTGAAGGCAGGGAAAAGGTGTCATCAACTAATAGTGGGGGTCAGAGACCGGACTCAGGCAGTAGGGAGAAGCAGCATGAGACGAAACCATATCTAAGGGTTCAAAGATGAATACGTTCCTCAACAACTCAGAACTCTAACAACGTACTTCTCTTTTGGCTGATGTAACCTCAAATGATGAATCCATTCCTCCCACATCTCTTCTCCTGCCCTCATAATCTGTTTTAGTTGGACATCCGTAGCGCCCCAAGAGCAATGTAATGAAGGGTAATGTACTGAAGGGTAATGTACTGCGGTCTTACTGCAGCGCTCTGGTCGTGTCTGCAGACTGCTGTCAGACGTCTTGTCATCCTCAGACAGACACGTCTGCCTCAGAGTGTATCGGTATCAGAAAAAGTTGGAAGATCCATCCGTCTTGTTTTCAAATTGTATCATAGTGTTTTGTTGTAGTCTCAACCAAGTTCATTTAAGATTTCAATGTAAAACATTCATATTGAATATTCTATAAAAAAATATTTTTTTTTTTATTTAATCAGAGAAGAAAAACTACTTCTATGTCTTCATGGACTGGCTAGATCTAATCTCATCATTTTCAGTGAGAGATTATCAGATTACCGAGGAAGCGGACACGCTGTGACGTGAATAAATTATAAGGACCCGATGTCCCCCCCACCCCACGATCTGAGTGTTTGGATCACTGCCTCCATACGACACAAGTCTTTTAGTTCCCTTCTGCTCAAGAAAACTCAGACCACTTCCAACCGATGCTATGACCCCTGACCTTTGCTTCATGATACGGCGGCTCATTGCATCGGCTCTTCGGGGCGTCTGTTCTTGGCGGGAATGTGACGGACGTACATCTTAGTCAGAGGCCGGCAAGCAGCCATGAATCATTATTTATGAGAGGTCGCTCTTGGGTGCCGTCGCCGCATTCGCTCTCGGAAGACTCGCGTAACGAGTGTTCATCGGACCGGAGCTTTCTCCGTGAAGCGGCTTGGTTTTATTGGTAACATGGTCCGCTGGGGGGCTGCATGAAGCCCACCCAGCCACCGCATCTGTGTCCTGTTTATCCTCTGGCTCATCCGGCTCATAGCGGCTCCTGGGGACAGTGGAAGAGTTGGACGCTTAGTGGGAGTGAATTAATGATTGTTAAACAGTCTCCCTCATGGCTAGACTAAATGTGATGTGGCATTTAGAGCCGTTTTGTGAATGCTTCAGTACTATACATTACTCCACTACATACCTTTCAAACTTCATTAAATTTTTAAGACCCCTATTTTGCCCCTGGGGTTCATAATGATGAGTCATTACGAGCCATTACAAAGTCTCTCTCTCTGTGATATCATGGTGTGGGTGGGGTCAACCTGCTTGAATAATCCTGATCCGGGTAACCTTTTAGTCCCTTTGGAAACCATTATTTTTTTGGTCTGCATTTCATTTTGACACCCAAGTAGCGTTTACAACTCATTTTCATTGTGTTGTCATGGTTTCCCGAAGGATTGTAGAAGGTTTACCCACCAAACTAACCATTTTTGCCGCTAGATGAATAAGGTCCATCGTGTTTACTGGTGGACTTCAGCAACTGGTAGCTTGGAGTTGATCCGTCAGTCATACACTCTGAGTGGACCCTCCTACTCGTTATGTCATAAAATGATTGATGTTGTAATATATAACATGAAACTTAGGTGTAACATCCGGGCCTTCAACATATCCTGGTTGGGTTGCACAGTAAGTCGTTAATGGGCCGGATAATACAACATGATACTCAGCAGGAACCAGCAGAGTGGAAGAGTACATCTTCAGGTAGGAGTGAAATCATTTGACTCCAGACATCAACACAGGTCTGGATGACCAAGCCAGGCTTGAGCTTGTGTTCTTCTTTGTGAACGATAAATGCAGTTTAAAAGCTTGGCCATTTAAGAAAAAACTTTCGAAAAGTGCTGTGAGCCAAATCATGAAATTAATATAGCCCTTTTGTAAATCTGTCAGCTATTAAGAAAGAAAATAGCAAGGCGGCCATGTGCTGGGGGTTAATGAGGAGAAACTAAGAGGAGAACAGAACATCCAGCAGAACAGCGTGTCACTCCTGGTCCCTCATGCATAACCTTTTCCTGGAAACAAAACAAAAGTGCTGCTTTGTGTCTGATTGTGTTTTGCTGCTTGCTTCACTGCCTGCCTCTGTTTGTGCGTGCGTATGTGTGCATGCGTGCGTGCGTGTGGTGTGTGTGTGTGTGTGTGTCCATGTTGGCACATGCATGCGTGTGCGTGCATGTGCGTGTGTGCGTGCGTGCGTGCGTTTGTGTGTGTGTGTGCGTGCATGTGTATGCATGCGCGTGCGTAAGTGTGTGCGTGTGTGTCCGTGCATGCGTGTGTGTGCACGTGCTTGCATGTGCGTGCGTACATTTGTGCGCATGTGAGTGTGCGTGTGCGTTCCGCCGTGGCCGAGGCAGAAGTGGGTCAGGCGGGACTTGGTGGATGGTTCCCGTGCGTTGTGTTGTTTTCCTCCCTGAGAGAACGTCTCAGAGACCAGGGGAGACAAGGAGATGTGTGATGTGGGTCAGACTCTCCGTTCCAGTTATTGTTTGACGACAGGCGCTGCCAGCATTCCATTTCTCAATGTCTGCCTCCATAAATCCATGCTTTCTTTTTCGTCTGGTTATATTTTTTGGAAGTCAAACGGCACACGAGGGAAACAGAGCGGTTGCTCCAGTGCACACGCACGCCAAGCGACTCCAACCTCAACCCCGTTTTAACTTTAAACTATTTGCCACAGGGTTTTACACTTTTGGATTCCGAAAGAAACCAATGCTTCTCAATCTATAACACAGCGGGGTTAAAGTTGCCTCTCGGTTGGAAACGCGTGAGTTGGGGGTTTGTTCATCCGAGGCGCGATGGGAGTCAACCGGCCAGACGGCGAGGGGACAGCGTATTCCAAACTGGCACCCAGAAGAAATAAATAGATTCATGGTGGAGCGTCATGAATAGCATCAGCCTAATGCATTGTTAGTCCCAGTCCCCGCTGATAAATGTTTCATGTATGCCAGGCATGGCAGAAGTGGCGTTTGTCTTGCTACAGTAAATCTTGTGCCGCTCCGATCGTCCCCACCACGCCCCACCACCTGAGAACGCCACTCAATGCCTCCATCTCTCTTCCATACTGTTTCATATTTGCATGCAAAAAGGATATTGGTGCAGAATAACGGTTGGAGGTGATGTGATCAGACCGTTCAGAATGTGATGAACGACAGTGGAACTATCTACTGCTTGGGTCTTCATGTTCCTGTAAGGTCTTATTTCTATGGGTTTGGTTTTAATGTTCCAGTAAGCTCTTGATCCTGTTGGTTTGGTCTTAATTTTCCTGCAAGCTCTTCATTCTGTTGGTTAGGTCTAAATGTTCCTGCAAGGTCTTCATTCTGTTGGTTAGGTCTAAATGTTCCTGCAAGGTCTTCATTCTGTTTGCTTAGGTCTTAATGTTCCTGTAAGTCTTCATTCTGTTGGTTAGGTATGCCTAATGTTCATCTCATTTGGTTGGTTTGGTCTTAATGACTGTTACATCTTCGGTCTGTTGGTTAGGTCTTATTGAGCTCTTTCTGTTGGTTGAGTCTTAATCTAGTCAACCTTTCCAACCCAATGATCCACCCCATTCACTCCTTTAATGAGTAAATCCTCAATGACTTTGTGGTGCTAATTAGGTAAGATCACCAGTATGTGTATTTATCCCAGTCCCAGTTTAAACAGTCAGAGGGTTTGTTTATATCACGCCTACATGCCTTCATGTTGATGCCTACGATGTGATGTCTCCCCATAAAGATCTCAAACGTACATTGTATCATTGAATTATCTTGGTGGATGCTGCCTGTGTGTGTGCCAGATGTCCTCCCAGGATCATGCCCCATTAAACCAAGTACTTTTCTGTCGAGAGTGTCTTAAAATAAATCATTTTTCATCACTACTAAAAACTCCAGCGGCTGGGAGCTGTGCGGTGGGTGGAGGATGGGGAGAGAGTCAAGGGTGGAGATGAGAGTGAAGTTAGGACTGTAGAGTCCTTCCCTTGTGTTGTGGCCTCGCGTCTAGCTCTCCCTTGCGTCACATTCCGTTCTGGTTGCTATGACGAATCCCGCCAGAGACACAGGAGGAAGCTCTCTTTCATGAATGGACCGTTAAATAAAAAATGAAACACATGCAAAGTGCTTCAGGAGTCCATTGTGTCCATAACCTTCCCAGAAGAGGAGGAGGAGGATACGAAAGGATGCGGTGGTCTTGAGATGGAGGTCACTGCCATGGCCAACTGACCTGAAGGACGAGGGATTAGATATGAGCCTCCAAGCTGCCAATGGAACATGTCCATTCAATTGGGAAATAAATAGATAAAATTGAACTTAAAAGGCCTCTAACAATTTTCAGAGGAAATGTTGTGTTCGTCTTGCTGAAAATAACGCTGGTGACGTGTGAAGTTGTGCTTTTGTTTTTAGGGTTGCTGCTACAGTGTTATATGTGTTGCTTGGTGGGTGTTAATATAGTGCTAATATAGGTTAATATATTGCTCTCGGTGGCTGCTCTGGTGTAATGGAGTTGCTAGGGGGGGATGGGAGGTTGCTGGGGTGTTCTTGGTGGTTTTTTATAGTTTTCTGGCTGGATGCTAGGGTATTTTGGCTGGTTGCTATGGTGTTTTTAATGGCTGCTAGCATGTGTTGGTGGTTGTTATAGTTCTCTAAGGGGTTGCTTGGTTCTTCTGGGCGATTGATAGTTGATATTTTAGATGGTTTCTATTGGTTTCTGGTTGGTTGCTAGGGTGATATTTTTGGTTGCTATGCTGTTCAAAATAATTATGATAATTATGGCAATAATTTGTGTGTATGGGGTTCCTTCTTTTATCCATAAAAGTGTGGATAGAAAGGTCGTTCATACATTTGAACTATTGTTCTAGCATAATGTATGAAGGTGGAGTTGAGTAGGTTACCTTGTGAAGAATGATATTAATGTTCAAAAAAATTATAACAAGTTTTTATTATAGATAATAAAAAGAGAGTTATGCAACTAAAGCTGGACATCTAATTAAAATATAGCAATTAATACATTGAACTACAAATGCAGGTCAAGATAATAATTAATGAATCAAAGCAATAACATGCAAAGCAGCAAATGCTTTTCTTAAAGGTATTTTAGGTTTTAAAGAAGGTTGTTAATTGGTGTTCATAATAAGGTCAAACATAACAGAGGGTACCGTTTCAATAATCAGTTTTGGCTGATGTTTGTAAGGATTGAGACTACATCCTCAGACGTTATGGGGCTTGGACACTGTTACGTGTCTACGTATTTGTGGGGTTTTGGTTTTACCCCCGTAACTCTTTTCCTCTCCCTGTCCTTTATTGTAGGACTACAAATATATGGCGGCTCTGGAGTCCTGCTGGTTTCATTGGTGAGGGCTAACCAAGCGAGCCAAGCCGCCCGCTAAAAGGCCTCACCGTTCCACCTGGCGCCTATCTGAGCCCCTGTTGGAAGTCCCTGCCTGTTTGCTATGTTTTGTCAACTGTCTGAGGTTTGTTGCCACTGTTAACTTCTTCAGATTCCTTGGCCGTATCTACATGTTGCCATATTTGGCCTCATGTGTTTAAGGTTTATTTAAGTTTTGGCCATCTTGTAGGAAGCTGGTAACGGTGAGTGGCCTTTCCTGAGCTAGAGAGCTAGACTTCCCTTCTGTATATCCTTTGAGCTGTTAGAGTGATTATTTAGTTTTTAGTTAAGTCTGTTTGTTATTTTAGCCCCGACTCACCCTGACTGTAGCTTCTCTGACCTATCTTGGGCTGGATAAATATCGGTTGTTGCAATGAACCCTTTGTTTACTTGTGTCTGTACTATATGAGTTGTCTTGTGTGACCTCCTCTCTACCCGTAGGGGGTTTAGGGGGTCGTAACAGTCACCTTGCAGCCAACTTTGTTCTAAACGCTAGCCGGGAATTCAGAACCAGATTGAACCAAGATGGCGAGACTAGGTGTATGAGGCCCATTCTGACCTTCATCTCCTGGCCCTTTGGAGACAAGCTTCCTGGAAGCAGACAACTGCGTTCCCAGCGGACGGAGGCCGTGATTGGACAGGGTGTCTCTCCTCTGGGCCGGGCCAGGCTACGGACAGATCCGATCACGTCTTCCAGACAAATACAAGACGACCGTTGTCCGGTGGCAGGACATAACCCCAAGCCCCGAGACACGCAGACATTGACCCACACAAGGACACACACGATAGATATTGCCAAAACATCATCTTCTATCTCCTTGGAGACGAAGGAGACAGGAAGCCGTCGTTCTGATTCCGTCTCTCTCTGTTTAGACAACAGATAACCCTCACGTCGGTTTGCGGCAAGAATTTTTTTTCCGATGTCTGAGTGGTCCGGTGGGATTGTGTACAGATTATGTCCTGGGATGTCCTCTACGTCAGGACAATTCACAATCACAATCTTTGGGTTATTTTCTTTCCTTTTCAGAATTCAGTTATCAGTCATCGTGAGTGTGTTGAGATTCACGCAGGCGTCGTGGCAACGGCCTGCAGGCGATCGCAACTGATTGGTCGGAGCACACCGATCACAGCTTTCCTGAACAATGATGGGTGTCGACGGTAACGAGACTGGGGCCGCGAGGAGGACTGAACAGGGTAAACGGCCGCCTGACCTTCGCCTGTGGTGATCACTCCTTACTCAGCGGGGATAAGGCCTGACCCCTTACCCCCTCTGTCCATCTATCACTCCTCTCTCCCCTTCTCCCCCATCCATCCATCCTTCCTTATTTTCATCCCCCACCCTCCCTCCATCCAATGCCTCGATCGCCATCCTTCTTCTCTCTCTTATCATTCATCTCTCTACCTCCCTCCATCCTTCATCTCTCTTATCATTCATCTCTCTACCTCCCTCCATCCTTCTTCTCTCTCTTATCATTCATCTCTCTACCTCCCTCCATCCTTCATCTCTCTTATCATTCATCTCTCTACCTCCCTCCATCCTTCTTCTCTCTCTTATCATTCATCTCTCTACCTCCCTCCATCCTTCATCTCTCTTTTCATTCATCTCTCTACCTCCCTCCATCCTTCATCCCTCTCTTTCCCTCCCCACCTCCTTAACGTACTCCCTTCATTCATCAATCTCCCCCCCCTGCACCTCCCCTCCCCGTCTCTCTCTCCCTTAATCTCTCACTCTCCATCCATCCTTCTCTCAAACCTCCCTTCCCTGTCCCTCTCTGCCTCGCTCTCTCTCCATCCATCTTCCTGTCTCTCCCCCTTCCCCCCTCTCTGTCAATCATTTGCTCCCCTCCACCCCCCCGCTCTGCCCCCTCCTCCCCCACCCGTCCCTCCACCCCCCCGCTCTGTCCCTCCACCCCCCCACTCTGTCCCAAACCCCCCCCAGTCCCCCCCGCCCGTCCTCCCTCCCCCCCACCCATCCCTCCCCCCCCCCACCCGTCCCTCCTCCCCCCCACCCGTCCCTCCTCCCCTCCACCCGTCCCTCCTCCCCCCCCGCTCTGTCCCCTCCCCCCCAGTCCCTCTCCACCTGTCCCTCCTCCCCCCCGCTCTGTCCCCTCCTCCCCCCAACCCCCTCCTCCCCCCCACCCGTCCCTCCTCCCCCCCGCTCTGTCCCCTCCTCCCCCACCCCGTCCCTCCCTATACCTCTCACTACTCTTCTTGTTTTCCCCTGGATGAGACATTCTTACATAAGGAGGCGCGGCGCGGTTCAAACGGAGACAGGGTGTGTTCACAGCCAGAGAGAGAGAGAGAGAGAGAGAGAGAGAGAGAGAGAGAGAGAGAGAGAGAGAGAGAGAGAGAGAGAGAGAGAGAGAGAGAGAGAGACAGAGACAGAGAGAGGGGGAAGAGAGACAGAGAGAGAGAGAGAGATAGGTAGAGAGAGAGAGAGAAAGAGAGAGAGAGAGAGAGAGAGAGACGTGGAGAGAGAGGGAGGAAAGGATGGAGAGAGAGAGGAATGAGAGAGGGAGGGAGAAAGAGAGAGAGAGACAGAGAGTAAAACATAAGAGACTGACAAACAGAGACAGAGAGTGAGATTGCAGAGGGGAATGAAAAAGATAAAGAGAGAGACAAAGAGAGGTAGAGAGAGACAGAGCGTAGGAGAGAAACATGGAGATAGAAAGAGAGAGAGAGAGCTCCTCAGTGTATGAAAATATTGTTCTGAGTGCAATGAGCTTCAGGTCTTTTGTATTTGTTTAAAGAACACGCTGGATAATCCTCCCTTCTCTCAGCTAATTAATTTGCACTTTGCCTCAACCCAACACACAAACACACTTACATACACATTGTATCTACTCTCTCTCTCTCTCTCTCTCTC
>NC_079432.1:15186760-15205147 GCF_026213295.1 Gadus chalcogrammus | reverse complement strand
ATGATTGAGGAGGAGGTCCAAGTATATAAAAAGTTTTTTTAATCTTCGGAATCTGGTAGATAAAATCGTAATAGCATCAAATGAACTTGTTGTCTGTGTGTGTGTGTGTGTCATTGTGAGTGTGTGTGTGTGTGTGTCTATGTTACTTTATTATTGCTTTGCTGTGATTGGAAAGCAGTAAGTGGCCGATGTGTCCCAGCGAGACCGACGACCTCGGACAGCCATGGGACGAGGTGTGATTCCGCCAATTCAGACATTCTTCTCATCTCCCGCGGTACCGGAAAGGTTACATTTGATCGACCCCACATATCACCAGCTTTATGAAGACTCCTGCTGTCCCATCTGCCAGGGCGGCCTCTTTATCTTCCTCCCCTTCAGAGGAGCTGGAGAAGGATGAGAGGGGTGGAATGGAAGAGATGGAAGAGGAGGGAGAGGAGAGGAGGAGGAACGAAGGATGGAAGAGGGAGGAGGGGAGAGGAGGAGGAACGAGGGATGGAAGAGGGAGGAGAGGAGAGGAGGAGGAACGAGGGATGGAAGAGGGAGGAGAGGAGAGGAGGAGGAACGAGGGATGGAGGAGAGGGAGAGGAGAGGAGGAGGAACGAGGGATGGAAGAGGGAGGAGAGGAGAGGAGGAGGAACGAGGGATGGAGGCGAGGGAGAGGAGAGGAGGAGGAATGAGGGATGGAAGAGGGAGGAGAGGAGAGGAGGAGGTGGAGTAGGAGGAGAGGAGGGACGAGAGGAGAGGAGGAGAGTGGAGAGAGGAGGAGAGGAGGAAGGAGGAGAGGAGAGGAGAGGAGGAGGAACGAGGGATGGAGGAGAGGGAGAGGAGAGGAGGAGGAACGAGGGATGGAAGAGGGAGGAGAGGAGAGGAGGAGGAACGAGGGATGGAAGAGGGAGGAGAGGAGAGGAGGAGGAACGAAGGATGGAAGAGGGAGGAGAGGAGAGGAGGAAGAACGAAGGATGGAAAAGGGAGGAGAGGAGAGGAGGAGGAACGAGGGATGGAGGAGAGGGAGAGGAGAGGAGGAGGAACGAGGGATGGAAGAGGGAGGAGAGGAGAGGAGGAGGTGGAGTAGGAGGAGAGGAGGGACGAGAGGAGAGGAGGAGACAGAGAGAGGAGGAGAGGAGGAGAGGAGGAAGGAGGGGAGGTGAGGAGGAGGTAGAGGAGGAGAGAGGAGAGGTCTGGCTGAGGCGGGGGACGGTCGGGGGGGTAACTGCAGAGAGAGTGATGTTTCAAAGTTTCTCCCAGGGTAGGAAGGACCTAAAGGGAGACAGGCTAACAGAAAGTCACAGCGTTCCGGGGAACTGAGTTCTGCAGGGCCTGGAGAAACAACAGCTGGCGCGCGTTATCAGCACGACACTTCAGAGCGAGGACGTACGCAGCCAAGATTACAGAAGCGGAGCAGTGGTGTGGCTTGTTCACAGTAGCGCTCGTAAGTTGGCATGTGTTACCAACACAGCGGGCAATGTGAGCAAGTCATCGAAAGTGTTATTTGCGATTAACACCTACGGTGCAATCTGCAGTTCCTGGAAGGAAAGAGGGAAGCTAAACTTCAGTTGGGAGTTAGAGCTGTGGTCAGGGCATCTTGGGGTTACTGGAGGATGCCTACAGACAGGAATCAGACCCGCCCCTCCGTGGGGAGGCAGACATCCCAACACGACACTATCCTGCACCCCAGAGGATAAGACATGGTATAAAACACCAAGGAAATCCTTTAGGAAACATTAAGCTGAGATGTTAAGCCTGTGAAGATGGCAAACACCTTGAAATGTAACTATGAGCAATGGTTGATGTTTAACGCACCGTGGAATCAAATATGTCTCTTACCTTGTCAGCTCAAGCCGCATTAACCACCATTTCACCTAAATAGGCCAATAATTGCGATAAAAACGTTCATTTTAGTTCGTTATTTTTGTGACTTTTTCTAACTGATTGGAATTGGCAAGCTCAACATCAACAGTTTTTCTGGTTTTCCTTGCAAACACGATGGATTTTGGAAATGAGACACACTCTGAGTGTGGTTTCATGCTGTCTTTTTTTAGATTGAGGCCTCAGTATATAATCACTTCCTCCTCTCTCCCCTGGGTGTGTTTGTTGTAAATAATAATATGTTGCTAGTCCATTCCCCGGCCCTCTCCAAACCAATGCCTGGGAGTTGTGTGTTGACAAAGACGCGTCCTGCTGTCCCTGCGACGCACCAGGCTCCAACGTTCTCTAATTCCCGACTGCGGAAGCGCCCGCGAAGCAGGGTCTATATTTAGCAACGTTTGATGAGTGACAGTGTTTGGGTGGCGTGAGCTCGATTGCTTTGCTAGCTCCTGTGATGCTAATGCTGTTTATCGTCATGAATATGGAACGTTGTAATTAATTGCATCTTAATGAGGGATCATTTGTCTGGCGTAACCTGATTGTTAGGGGAAAGGCAGGAGCGCTAACTAGGATTAGCTGCTGGGTTCCCCGCAGAGTGCTGCATTCTTTTGCTACTGTTGGTTTTCACATGATTCTTATTCTCCGCTTATTTGAAAGAGGAGTACTCAAAGGCTGCCGGATTGAGACCGTGTGTCTGAAAGTACTAGCAGTCCCACCGTGTGTCTCGACTTTAGGAAAAACAAGAAGACTGTTTGTGTTTTCCTCAATACGTTTTTGGTTCCCTAAAGCATAGCAAGTAGGCTACACAAAGACAAGACATAATCACATACACACACAAACGCAAGCACACATACACACACACACACACACACACAAACACACACACACACACACACACACACACACACACACACACACACACACACACACACACACACACACACACACACACACACACACACACACACACACACACACACACACATTTATATACACCCATCCATAAATACACATCTCCCAAACCCTGTGTATGTGTATGACAATTTTTTTCCACTAAAATAATTGTATCTTGCACTATTTAGATCATTTTCAGCCTTGATTTACCTTTCTAGGCACATGCAATTTCTACTATTTTGTACATGGACAAGATTGCTTATAAAATATTTCCCAGTGATCTTCACAATATTCGAAACACATGCACATCCCAACATTGACATGCCGTTGCAATGCACATATCCACGGATAAGGACTAGTTTTTATTATTTTACACCATGGCAAAATTCTACGCGCGCTATTCCCAGTCCATCCCTGCACAGACAGACAGACAGACAGACAGACAGACAGACAGACAGACCAAGCAATAAACAGTTAGACACAGACACCATACGCACACACATCCAAACACAGGTAGAAACTGACATAAACATACACCAAAGCGCACACAGATCAATACACCGACTGATACACAAACTAAACCCAGCCCCTCTGCACACACACACACACACACACACACACACACACACACACACACACACACACACACACACACACACACACACACACACACACACACACACACACACAGAAAAATGCCCAAAGCCATATTTTATCGACGCTGACACGCTGCGCTATTGTGTCAAACACAACACCTAACTTAAGATACCGTGTTATCTTGTGGAGCGGGAGGCTGCTGTTGGTAATGTCTGTGGAGCTGGAGCACACGCTGCCTTACGCCCGCCGCGGTGAGAGATGGCCTCCCTGTCTGATCCCTGCAGGTCTACGGCTTTGGGAAAACACCATAGAATCCCTGCTATGTGATTGGTCCTCTGAGATCAATTCATCCTTTTTATGGCTTGAAAGGAATTCAAAGCCTCCTGTTGCCTTACAGGAAACCCCCTCTCTGTGATTCAGCTGTGATTATCCACCTCTACTTTATGGGGGTTTCTTTTTTGTTCTATCCTTTTATTGTTGACTTGAGCGAGAGGAGGGGATTGGTGGATGCCAGCAGGCGGAATGACTCCCGTTTGGAGGGGAATGACTAGCTGTTCATTTGAACCAAACACACTGTTTCCGTGGAGGGAGGGATAGATTAGGGTTAGGGTGACTCCCAGGCGATGGGTTTAGGGTTCGATCCTTAATGTTGAAAAAAAGCTTGGGAACCATTCTATAAAGGGATGTAAACATCAGTCTCTCCCTCAGTGATGGACTTTGCCATCAAAGTCCATCACTGAGGTAGGAGGCAGCGCTCGCTCAAGGACAAGTGGTTAGAAGCTGTCATCGAGGGGGCGGGCCGTGTAAATCCCACCCGTCACAAATCGAACCCAGAACCTCCTACGGTGAAACAACCCTTCTTTTCCGGCAGCCCCCGCAATCCTTTGACCAATCAGAACGCTGCAACCGGAATCCTTCAGGAAAATCCCCAGTTCATTTTTTTTCTTCAGACACAGCCTGGTGAAGCACGCTTGTGTGTAAGTTGGTGTGTGCGTATGCATGTGTGCGTGTGTGTATAAATGTGTGAGTGTGTGTATGTATATACGCTTGTATGTGTGTGTGCGTGTGTACAAAAAATGTGTGTGTGTATGTATGTTTATACCCTTGTGTGTGTGCGTGTGTGTCAAGTCAAGTCAACATTATTTATGTGGCACATTTCATACTCCAGGCAGCAGCCTCAATGTGCTCCACATAAACCATGTGTGGGAGCGGGTCTGAGCTACTGTACGCTGGGAGCGCTGTGCGTGTGTGTGGGAGTGTGCGTCGTGGTGCACATGCTCTGCCAGCCGTCCAGATGCGAAGGGATTAAAGGAGCCCGCCGGCCTCCTCCACGTTGTCATCTCCTGCTGCTCGGAGAGAGAGGCAACAAGACGAGACGACACACACACACACACAGTACACACACAGTACACACACACATCAACCCTCTGTTTCTCAGACGAGAGTCGCGCCCGAGCAGGTCCTTATGTCCCGCGCGTCTCGCTGTTGACAGAGCTCGTCTCGGGCGGGGAGGTACAGCGGCGCTGCTCTGTGGGGCGCAGCAGGTGATCATGTGGGCCAGGATAGTCGAGTGCAGTCAGCGGCTCGGCGGAGCCAGAGTCTGCAGACAACACACAGGAGCAGACTCTGCTCCTGTGTGTTGTCTGCCGCGTAGCCAGACTGACGACATTAGAGTGGGAATAAGGACTACAAGGTCCATGTAATGATGGTCCAGACCTAGCACAGTGGGTCTCGATCGTTGTGAATACAGTAGACCAGAAGGGATGATCATTCTGAGAGCAGTAGGTCAGTAGGGTTTCATCATTCTGAGAGCAGTAGGTCAATAGGGTTTCACCATTCTAAGAGCAGTAGCCTAGTAGGTCTGGATCATTCTGAATACAGTCTACTGTACTCAGAATGATTAAAACCTTCTGGCCTACTGGCCCTCAACCTTTGAGGACCCCGATCGCACTCCCAGCTGAGAGGGGTTGAGCCCTACATGTTCCTTAATGACATGTATTTTAACTCGCTGTAAGTCGCCTTTTGGTAAATGACTTCATAGAAAATGAAAATGTTATGTGATGTAATTTGTATCTCACAGGAGCATTGGTGATACATTTGTTTTCAATTTGTAAATAAAGTCGTTCATCATGGTTCTTGTCAGCAAGCCACCTAATACTTCTTCTGTATTGTAATTCTACAACGTGTTTGCTTGATCAGAATATACATGCACATACATTAGTAATTAATTAGCACACAGCCAACATCTTGAAGAGTGCAAAATGTATGAAAAGACTGTTTCATTTGTTGGACCTGGGATTTGCAGCACCTACGGGTTGCAACCTATTTTTTTCTCTTTATAGCCAAAAAATATGCTAAACTTTAATGATATGAATGCACTTATTTACACATGAACATATAGCAGTTAATAAGAAAGAGCGAGAGTCTTGTCAAACCTTTATCACCTAAAGGTGTGTAGAGGGATCTCTCTTATGTTGAAATCCATTGGCTGTCTTATACGGGATGTTAGTTGATAGTATCCATTATATTCCACTCTCTCCTCTTTCATTATTCTGTTTTAGGATTCAACCACCTGTTTCACTCTTCTGTAAACTACCGCTGTTTATCTCTCTCTCTCTGGCTCTCTCTCTCTTTCTCTCTCTCTCTGGCTCTCGCTCTCTATCACTCTTGGTCTCTGTGCATTGCCTCTCTTTTACGCATTGCTAACATATCTACCGCTCTCTCTTTCACACACAAACACTCACTCTCTCTTTCTCTCTCCCTCTCTTTCCCACAACAATCCCCCTGCCTCACACACACACACACACACACACACACACACACACACACACACACACACACACACACACACACACACACACACACACACACACACACACACACACACACATACTCTTTTCGACCTGCCTCTCACTCTCCATACATCACTGTCTCTTGTCCCGGTCCTGTTTCGACCTGTCGGATTGTGCACTGTAGAGGTTGTTCTGTTCCCGTGGCGACGGCATCAATATAACATCCCTCCTCTCTGCCTCCCCACACTGGCCCGATACTCAACCCCACAACATTGATTCTGTTGGCTTAGTGGAAGTTGATGAATTGATTTGTTTGTGCGAGATTCGATTTTTGCACATACATTTTCATGTTCATATACAAAATATGAATATTTCATATATGTATATATATATATATTATTAATGAATATTCGTATTCATATAATTAATATTACTGTTAAACATAATTCATAAATCATGCACGGAAATTGTTTAATCCCATTAGGGCAATTATTCATTAAATTAATTGTATAACCTTATTTTGGTAAAAAAGATACACTGATTATGGTTTTAAGTCACGCCTCCCTGCCGCCCATCCTGATTGGTCATCCTGCCCCACCTGAAGGGTGTTATGTGCTGAGAAACCACCTCAAACACAGCGGATATAAGGAACATACAACTCATTTTCATTGTTTTTTACCAGATCTACTAATTCAACTTAATCCATAAAACTTAATTTATTGTGTGTGGTAAACAGTTCTTAATGAGGGAAACAATGCAACAAGAACAAGTAAGGTGTCTCAATTAACAGCAAAAGTCAGACAATTGTGAGGTATATTACAACAAAAATCATCATACAGACCATAATTAGGATAAAGCTACTCTGGGGCTGGGTGAGGCTGGACTGCTGTTGTGCATTGAGCATTCAGTGTGCAGGTTGAACCAGCCGTCACCACGCACTCAGGGAGAGATCACCTGCATGACAACGGGCGGCACCAACATCATATATTACTGTCTGCAAACCGTACAATAAACCGGCTTCCCACAGCCCCGCCCTGCGGCCTTGTCTGGGGGAGCCCAATAAAGTCCCCTAGGCAGAGTGTGGCAGCCGACCGGGGAGCATGGAGCATGGACATTGATACAATACCATGGAGCATAATACAATACCATGGAGCATGGACATTGATGCAATACCAACATTGACTCATTCCGATACCCTCAATGCTCAACTGACTGTGGACATCTTGTGGTGTCGATTCCCATTCATCTCGGATGGGCATCCATCCGAGTATCTTGGATGGATGCCCATCCGAGATGCCCATTTGTTCCACCACAGTATCTCCAGGGGGAGGGGGATCCAGTGGTGGCTGTCCCTTATGTTCAGTGGAACCCGGTTGGACAGGGAGCCAAACATGAATGGGTTTACGCCGCGGTACATCCCACCGGAGCGCGGTTTGAATGACCTATTCCCTTAATCCATCCCATAATCCCTGGCAGCTTTATTGTTCAGGGAATATCTAATGTTTCTGTAGGATGAAGAATTACAGCAGTGTTTGCCGTGAATGATGTCACCTGCCGGAAGAAGGGATTGATGCTGGGATGGATAGAAAGGGAGAGGGACAAAGAGAGAGAGGGGGGGGACACATCTGGAGGTCTGCTGAGAGAGCAGTAGAGTAAAGCTCTGGACATCCTTCTGAGAGCCAGATGTTGTAGAATATTAAACACACACACACACACACACACACACACACACACACACACACACACACACACACACACACACACACACACACACACACACACACACACACACACACACACACACACACACACACACACGCACACACACACACAATGATGCAGATAAACACACTGATCATATGATGATGTTTGTCTGTGTGTGTGTGTGATTGCACGCTGATGGTATTGTGTGTGTGTGTGTGTGTGATGATTGTGTGTTTTTGCATAAATGTGTGTGTGTGTTTGCGCCTATCTGATGCATTCATTTGTCGAGAGCAGATGACTCAGAGATAAAAGCGTGTGTGTGAGAGAGAGCGACCTCGTCGTAGCATGCCCCTCCCCCCAGCATGTCACTCCAACATCAGAATATCCAATCAGCATCCATTCCAATCAGTTCCCAGTTGCTCTCTACGCTCGACGTGACCAGCTGTGCTTCTTGAGGTCTGCCTCTAGTTTCTTGTTTTCTACGTGCGGCGTGAAGCGGTGAGGAGGTAAACAAACATGCATTCGAACCTGCATTCTTTTCAGCTGCTGCTGCTGCATTATGGGATGTCTGATCAGCCTGCTGGCCAGCAGCTGTGAACGGGTTGATTTGATGTGATTTGTGTTTTTTGCGTTTTCACGGTGTGCCACGTTTGGGCATTGTCGTTCCACAGTTTAAATAATAAAAAATACAGATCATTTGACGCTTTAGATTTCTGGTTAAAGATGGGGCTAACGACGGAACCATGTCCATTTTAATCAGATGTTGTTTGGTAGACCCATTTGGTTTGAGAGATTACTCTGTTATGGATGTGATCACATCTGCAATCTCTCTTCTTCATTTGCTGAAAATATCGCAGCCAAATGTATAAATGCATTTAAGATAAGATGGGATAAAATGTGCTTGTAATGAGGGTGACATAATAAAGAAACACAGACATCAGCAGATAAGAAAAGTATATGCTTTAAAAGTTCATTTGAAATCATGACTGTCCTCAAGTTTAAAGTATTTTTCATCCACCAGACCACTACACCTCAAAGTACTCCCCTCCATAAAAGGCCTTGGAGTTCTGCCCGCAGGACTTAGCCATGACCCTGCTCCAGTAATGCTAGTCGATAGCATAACCAGTAGCCATAGCCCTGACAGCGTTAGTAGAAGCCTAGCGCTCCAAGGACACAGTCTCGACCCTGTCTGCCTGAGCCCGGACCATAACCAGGAGCTAGTCTTGACCCTACAGCCCATAGTAATGGAACTCCAAGGACAATGCGTCCATCTGCTACCAGTGTTGCTCAACACAGAGATAGATTATGAAGGATCAAACTGTTATTTACAGTTCAACTCTCATTCCCCTTCTCCACCAGAGCCATTTGCACTTAGCTCTAAGCCGTGATCTCTTTCTCCCTCTCTCTCCCTCTCTCTCTCTCTCTCTGCTCTGAGTGCAGCTCGGACGGCCGGTAAGCCCAGATACAGATTAGTAGCAGCGCCGCAGTGTTTACCGCAGAACGGCCTGACTGTGGACTGGATAGCCGGCCTGGAGCCTCCTGCATCATTACAATACCATTTGGCGGTAGCTTCTCAAACCAAAGCAAAAAGGAAAAAATCGTGCTGAGTGCTATGATTGCCAAACAGTGCTTCGGCTCTGATGAGAAGTGGTTATTTCGAAAAGGGCAAAGAGAGATAAGGCTGTCTTTTGGAGCAGACTGAGTTTTTAGGTGGTGAACTGAAAAATTAGTCTGGCTGGTTTGTATGCCATACATTTCACCCTCGCCGTACTCTCACACACTTGCTGTGCACGCCGCCAACTGGATCTGATACACTTTGGTTGCTGACCCCTCAGTTCTTCAAACACTGATACACAGCGTGTTCCCTTCATGTTCTGACCCTATGCTTGTTTGCTTTTAGAGCTGGGTTTCATATTAATTTACACCAGTATATAAAAACTCTTCACAGGGACAGAAGAGTTTCTGTAGTACGTTCTACTTCCCGCTTCCACCTTTCTAAAAAGGTGTTTTTCTTATACCAATGGTGTATAAAGTGTTGTGGAAAAGTGTTAGACTAATATCTCTGACATGAAACATGATCACCGAATTCCACAAGGTTTGGCTCCTGTCTATCAAACGCTTAATATTTGTCACTTGAATAAAGCGAAGATGAAGAGATACTTGGTGACAAACATCTCAACGTAATACACTAGATTACCATATTCAATATCATAGTCATGAACATCTGACTCAAATATCACAGTCATCAACATCAGTGTTACCACTAATAGGGTTTGTAATCTGTGGGACTAATTAACGATCACCAGGCTTTAACTGAGATGACTATCAGAGATGAGTCCTTGATTAATTTAAGAGCTGAGAACATCAGACATTTTGGAAGGAAGTTGGGAGTTAGTTTGTTTGGACATCCTGTGAGAAGAGTTGTAGGCTACTCTCATGGTCACAGCTGGATGTTTATGGTGTCCGTCACCAGGCCGATTGGTTGTTTGTTTGTCCGTAACTTCTATGTGTTATGGTAACAGGGGCTGTCTTCTGTAACTACGCTACTCACGTCTGTACTCATCATCAAATCTGTAGTCACCCAGTAACATCTCTATTCAACGTCAACATCTGTATTCACCCTTTCATCTGTATTCACACACTCACATCTGTAATCTCCCTCTCATCTGTATTCACCCAGTCACATCTGTAATCACCCTCCTACGCAAAGAATACAAAGGATAATCTGGTGAATCTACACACGCACGCCCGCCCGCCCGCCCGCCCGCCCGCCCGCCCGCCCGCACGCACGCACGCACGCACGCACGCCCGTCCGCGCGCGCGTGCACACACACACACACACACACACACACACACACACACACACACACACACACACTCTCTCTCTCTCTGGAATATGTGACCTGACACTGATTGTTATGATATTAAAGTGGTAATTCATATTTGATGTTACATCTTTTTTGAAAAGAAAGAAAACCAGCTCTTACAGTTTATTTGTCTCTGTCTGTCTGTCTGTCTCTCTGCACACCAGTTTCTCTGTCTTGCTGTCCCTTGGTCCGCACGCACGCACGCACGCACGCACGCACGCACGCACGCACGCACGCACGCACGCACGCACGCACACACACACACACACACACACACACGGCCCCTAATGAAGCTGTGTTGTAGATATAGAAGAGTATGTGTGCAAAACAAAACCTCGCCCACTTCCTGCGACGCCACAGCGGGAAAACACAACAATTACTGTTATTACCTCTCATATCCCAGCACTCGCGCTCTTATTTTAGAAACAGGAAGTGATGTCGCCAGCACCACCTCTGGGCCCGCTGGGATCAACAGAATCAACACTTTGTAAAACAACAAGTCGTTAGCTCTGAATACACAGTATGTATACGATTCAGACCTCAGGCAGGATTCTGTTAAAAACACAGCAAAACAGAACACAGAATCCAGAAAAAATGTAGTATATATATAAGTATAAACCACAACGGGGTGTGCCGTTATATGAAAAAAATGGGCAGGGTCTGTAGTTGAGGCGAGGTCGCTTAACACCACTCAAGTATTCAAGTATTCAACAATGCCCTGGAATAGAATAGGACATAAGTATGTGTTTTAGAGAATTTATGCCTGCTTCAGTGACTAACTAAAAATAATAAAATAGTGTAGATGAAGATGTTGAACAAAGACATTGGCCTATTTATCTATCTCTCTACACACACAGACACGTATACACACATACACATACAAAGGCGCACACATACACACACCCACACACAAAAACAGGCCACATGGGCTTTTTAAACTGTGCCAGACTTCCACATGAGTCATTGTGAATTTTAATTGCTTGTATTTCGTTATACAAGCACGTCTCTACCGGGGGGTTTGATTAATATCAGATCCTTAATACCTCATCTAAAAGGACATCTTATATTTCATATGTCCTATTATTCTGTGGCTACAGCACATATCGGGTGATTTAGAGTGCTTCACGTGAAACAGGAAACATGCAGACTGGTCAGAAATGACATTCAACTAGAAGTTGAATATTAAGTCACATTTACATTCTCCACTGGACTTAGATTAGGGGTGATACACCCATACTCACATGCTCACTATGTGAAGCACAGAAATTACATTATTGGGGGCCAAGCAGCGAAGCTGCGAGACAACCTATTGTTTTCTTACGTTTTCTTATTATTATTATCCTTCAGTTGGAGTCTATGGCAGCCCATAAAACGCCTTGGCGAAAAGTTGTGACACACTGGTTCAGGACAGTCCCATTAGCCCATTAAGTAAATTTGAGGTCGCTAGCTCATCAGCTCTAGCGCCACCAACAGGTCAAAGTTGGTTATGCATTCATGTTTATAACTTTCGACCCATTCATCCAATATTCACAAAAAAGGTATCATTGGATTCCTTGATCCAAGCCGAGTTCAACGCACCCTATGTCGTTGATTTGCGCCATGATGGATTTTCCGCTATCTTGGTTTATGTCAAAAACCTTCAAGATGCATCTCATTTTGGTACATAGACCTATGACATCATCATGGGGACACTCAATGAATTTGGTGACCATTGACCTCTAGAAGGCGCTATAATTAATGAAGACGTGTTTTAGGGTTAGGGTTAGTATATTTCAAACAAATTTCCAATGTCTGTTGATACTATCAGACCACCCCATGTAGCTAATAAAATATTTCCAATGGCAACATCAGAATTTAGCCACCATGTTGAAAGTTGTCAAAATCAATAGTTCATATCCACAGGACACTAATTATGTCCAATCATCATGAAACTTACCATATATGATCTTCAGACCAAGTTGAACAAATGTGCCGGACAGCTTTTCAAATTCAAAACCGCCAATCAAACTTGACGGCAAAGCCGCCAAACAGGAAGTCTGTTCTCAGCATGTCTTTAACATATCATAGCCAAACTTGGTACATAGACTCATGACATCATTCTGGGGACATCCAAACAATTTGGTCACCGTTGAAATCAGGGGCACGTCAAAAAGGAAGTGAGCTCATTTCTTTTTGTATTGTTTCTTTTTTGTATTGTTTGTATCAAAAGATACTTTTGATACCGAGTTTCAAAAGTACTTCCTGTTTTCTGTGGTTTAATAAAACTGTGCCGACATGTTTGCTTTGCTTCGTAAATGCAATGTAAGAGAACGATAGTGTGAGAGAACGTCTGTTTGCGACAGTCTAATGGAATCTAACCTCTAGCAGAACCTCTCCTCCCAGACCTGGGCAGCCTGGGAGGCTGGTACTGTGAGCCAAGGCTGTGGCTAGGCTAGTGACCAAGCTAGTGACCACGCTAGTGTCCAAGCTAGTGACCAAGCTAGTGACCAAGCTAGTGTCCAAGCTAGTGACCACGCTAGTGACCAAGCTAGTGACCAAGCTAGTGACCACGCTAGTGACCACGCTAGTGACCAAGCTAGTGACCACGCTAGTGACCAAGCTAGTGACCAAGCTAGTGACCAAGCTAGTGACCAAGCTAGTGACCACGCTAGTGACCACGCTAGTGTCCAAGCTAGTGACCACGCTAGTGTCCAAGCTAGTGACCAAGCTAGTGACCAAGCTAGTGTCTAAGCTAGTGACTAAGCCATTTAATGGTTTTGGAAGGGGCTGAGCATCCTGGGATTGATTGGTGATGTGAGGGCCTGGGGAGCCGGCCTAACGATCTGGAGAGGAGTTGTAACCATAGACATCTTATATCATAGACGGAGCATCGAACGCTACCGCCTACTGGCGCTGACGAGACGCATAGGCCGCCATCTAGGAGTGGTGATCCGCTCCACTCAGTGTAATCCGTTTGACAGGAGCGATGAACCGTCAGCGCATTTAATTAATCATACCTCACTGAATACCACTGATTTTCATGCGTTTTTTTGTCATACGTGTATCTATGATAAAGGACACATGGTTTGGCGTGTTTTATTATTTATAGTTGGCTTAACAGTACAATAATATTCTGATATGCTTTAAGGTGTATGCCAGTGGAGGTGGGCAGTTGGGGGTTCGCCAGTCACTCCCTGAGCAAAGCCTACGGCCCACTGGGAATAACAGGTGCAAACCGAAGAAGAGCCATCGGTCGGTTCGCCTGGAGGAGGGTGCCTGTTGTATGCCCCGAAACACCCAGTGACTCCAGGATACAACACTGATGATGTGTCCAAACCGGTGCATCAGTAGATGGATTGTTATTTTTTTCATTCAATTCATTTCACTGACAAGCAATTCATTACGGTCATTCTCTTGTTTATTAGCCTAGCTGGCTACGATTTCAGTACTATCAAGACTAAAGTACTGGTAATATTCTTTTCACAAAATAGTATATAACCAATAGTACGGTAATGATAAATCTTACTTGTGAAAAGTAATCCCCCGATTCCTATTGTGGATGGTCCGCTCATTTGAGCAGGAATACGCTGAACACCAGCCCGGCATCCTGTTTCGGCTGTGGACGCCACCTGTTTCCGCTCCCAGCCCCCCATTTCAAGATGGCGGCCGCATTTCTCGCGTCCCAGCAGCCAATGCTGCGTCTATGATATAAGATGTCTATGGTTGTAACCTCCTGGTTGGGAGGCCTGCCTAGTTAAACACTGAGAGGAGGAGCCTGGTCTCCAGGGTGGACCCTGAGATACACCTCTCTGGGGATTACTTCTTGTGATGCTGGAGTTGGGTGGGTTTAGGTAATGGGTTAGAGAGTTTGGTTGAGGGGTAAAATCGAAAATAGTGATGTTTCACTAGATTAGGGGGAATTTCTGAAATTATAAAATGTTGGATTAGGTAAGAGATGGTTATGTTAAGGGATACATTTAGCTATGTTTAAATGAAGGTATTAGTTTAAAGATGGCTTTGGTCAGGAGAAAAATGGCTGAAGCAATGCATCATGGGAATAATAACCATTAGGGCTGGGGTAAGCACCCATCATGTAAGGGTTCAGAGTGCAGTAGGTGGTAATATGCTTGATGTTCCATGGAGTCTAATCCTAATGGGATGCTGATGGAATTATCTGATGGTGTCGGCTGCTATGCATGGGGTTACCCAGGCTGCTATGCATGGGGGTCACCATGTAAGGTTAGGGTAAGTGCAGTCTCAAATCTGGGTTACCAGGACGTTTCTATTTCTTTCAACCAATCATGTTGCAGGAGGCGGGGTTCAGTAAGGGGGCAATTGCCACAAACTTGGCCAGCCGTTGTAAACTGTAAAGGAGGGACTGCTAAGGTTTGAAATCAACATTGTTTGGACTGGCCCCTGTAAAAATACCTTTCTTATATATGTACTCCCCTACTGGAAGCTTCTTTCAGTTTCTCGTCAGTAGAATATCTGCCATAATTCAACATGAAACAGGGCGTAACTCTGCACCATTTCCATTTTAGTGTACGGCCAGGCAGTGGGCCTTCTACTCCCAGACGTTCTGCCATAACAGAGAAGGACTGCTGGCTCCCAGATTTGGGCAAGGGCAGAAGGCAGAACAGCTGGCGCAGATCCAGGGTATTTCAGACCGGAGTGGAAGCTTGGTTTAACTCATCACACACCGCACAGCGGGTCTGCCAGACAAATTAAATATAAATACAAGAGGAATTGAAAAATCCATAGTCCGTTTAACACGTTTCATCTTTGAAGTTGGAGCTAAGGGCGGGAAGCAATTAGGCACTCATTCGAGAATAAAACACCCAAATATTTTGAAACGGTACATGTTTGTCTGCCCCTGGGCGGTGTTTTCAACCTCTAACAGAAACCCTCTGTTAAGGAGTTGAATTATTAAAAAACAAGTAATGATCTTCGGAACATGTCATAATATGAGGTTGAGTTAGGAGCTGAAATTTCACTTGTATTCCTTCCCTATTGTAGTGAAGTGAAGTGACTATAAACATATTTTCCTCTCCCACTCCTATTCTACCTCCTCTATACATAAAATTTCAGAGCCAGGGCTCTGTGACCAAAAGATAGGCTTCCTCTGTCTGTTCAAAACTCCTGACCTATTTATAACTCTACATAGACACCAGCTGAGCTAATGCAGCGTCAACAACACATTAAAGAAGCCAAGCACTTTACAGGCAACCAGTAGTCACTGCTGCCTGGCACAGTGTAGTGGTTAGCGGTGCCAAACCACTAGTGGTTAGGTTAAGGGTGCCTAACCCAGCAGATTGGTTCTGGGTTTGATCCCCAGCGTCCACGGTCGATCTGCGGGCATCCTTGAGCCTACAGATCCTTAACCCCTACCTGCTCCTTTTTTGTTTCTGAAAATTAATTTATTGCAAATCACTTTGCATAATAGCGTCTGCCGCATGTCTAAGAGGTACCTCACTGACTCTGGTATGCAGAAGGAGTTGCATCAGGAAGAAGGTCGCGTCTGTAGCAAGCGTCGAAGGGGAGCAGTCAGTGGAAACAAAAGGAGAGGTTTCTGTGTAGCCCACGACAGACAGAATCTTGCGTGTGTGGAATAAAGAGTTAGAGCCCAACGCCGTGCAATCATCATAATAATGGTAGTAAAAGACTTTCAGGAGCGACATTGATTGTGTGACAGATCACCAGGGAGGCTGGGTATTGTGCGTCCAGTCGCGGTGTTATCGGAGCAGATGATACCTGTAATCAGACCTGGATCCGTCTCACTGTCTGTGTGTGCCGTCGGCCCAGGTCCGGCCCAGACGGGGTATCTCCCGAGGTGTCCCAGACTAAATGATCAGAGACTCGATTAGGTCCACCGTCAGAGTGCTCCATGGATATCTCACTTTAGCATAATGCGGGTGTTCAATACAATTGATCCCGTCCATAACAGAAAAATCGCTATTTCTCCACTTAACTTCCTCTGGCCATTGTTAGCAAACCATGACTAGCCTCAGCAACCTTGCATGTTATTGTATAAAGGCCATTTTGAGGCCACTTAACTCCCTCTTGGATTGTTAGTAAAATATGGCCAGCAACGGACTAGCCTTCTATTAAGGGTCATTTTGAGACAACCAAGAAATGCTAAGGGGATTGTTAGCAAAAGTGTGGATAGCATGAGAGTGGCGTCCCAATGCAAAAACCAGTCATTCTCGGACCTAAGTTGTCATTAGCCTTAATGTGGCGGTGAACAGGGAATAAATATCAGTCTGGTTCTCACTGCAGATCACGGAATAAAATGCGAAGAAAGAAAGGGAAAAACTGGTACTTTAATGTCATTATTCTAAAATATTTTCTGGCAAAATGGCAAACCTCCTGTGATATGTGTGTCTTAGTAAAGCGGTAACAGTTTGGTGTCACGATACGCCACCTCCACAGTCAAGGTGGTGATCAAAACAGCACTCTGCTCTGTCGGCGAGAGCACCGAATGCTCAGGGGAAATGAGAAGTTCTGCCGGTGAGACGTATCTGCAGCAGACTTAGAAGAGGATGTTCACATTGACATTCGTTTAGTGTATCCGACATCTAAGTCACAATTCCCTCCATAGAGTGCCCTTTTTATGAAAAAAATAAATAAATTATAATCCAATGTTCCCAGCGTCTTTCTCCCAGCTCTTTTTGGAGCTGTATGGAGTGGGTCATCTGTTATAAGAGATGGAGGTGATTAACAATATTGACAAAGAGGCAGTGGGGCAGCTTAATTGAAGGCAGCATTTTGTAATGGTCTTTTTGCTTGCTGCCATGACAAACTTTAGGATGTAGGTATCATTTTTACCTAGCCCATCAGGGATATGTCTGAGATACAGGGATGTGAATGTTGTACTGATGCCAAAACCAAGTTTTTTTTAATTGCTGCTACTTCCCTCCAGAAAGTCTGAATAGAGGGGCAAGTCTAGAAGACATGAGCATGATCCACCATGATTTTTTTCAAGGGTGACATTTTTGGCAGTGTTGCTGTTGTTCTTCTGCATGGTCCAGCTCTGTGCGCTCATTATTTCCCCCATGCAGGAGCGCTGCCAGGAATTTTGGGCCCTATGAAAGAATATTAATATTATATTATTAATTGCCATCCGCGGGCCGTGGGCCGTGCTGCGTTGGGCTGGGCCCTTAGAATCAGTACCACTTTTCCCCGCCAGGCAGCGCCCCTGCCCCCATGGAGTACGAGTTGGGGGACGGGCACTGGGACGGGGCATTCAGGAACCAATTGAGGTTCATTACGGTTCTTTCCCGAGAGTAAGCCATAGCTAGCACTCGCGAAATTCGATACTTCACTTCAGAGGAGGAAACATTAACAATGTGATAACCATGGAAACAAACCTCATGGAATCTGTTTTGAATTTCCACCGGAAATATGGGTTACGTTCTGAAGCTGACGCACTAAAAGTTTAATTGAATTGTGGGCCGGTGTAATTCTTTTTGTCAAGTTCAACTGTGTGAAGGAGTGCTTCTATCCAAATATTATATGAATGGTTTGGAGCCAATATGTGTCTGCTGTGTTTGAGGAGAGTCTTTGTGAGTGTGTGCAAACCTGCAGGTTACCAGATCTCTGCTTGGGATTGCAGTAGGGCGGCTCCTGCATACATCTCTCTCTCTCTCTCTCTCTCTCTCTCTCTCTCTCTCTCTCTCTCTCTCTCTCTC
>NC_079432.1:15164260-15184260 GCF_026213295.1 Gadus chalcogrammus | reverse complement strand
TAACTAGCCTGAACTTGCCACTATATACTGTGGCAGTTTGATTGAACCAAGGTCTACTTGGTTGTGAAAACAGACAATAGCAGACAGGTTGTGAGTTGAAAAAATGAGTTACCTTTTTCAAAATGGTGAGGGGCCGGGCAAAGGGTTGGGTGAAAATGCAGTGTACCCTGTGAGGGCGTCAGGGGTAAACTGGAGGCTGGGTAGACGACAAGGGGAAAGGGAGTGACACACGGTAGACAGCACACACAACAGGGGGCCCTTCTATAATGTCTATATGCCGCTGACCACACTCTCTTTGAGGTATCTACAGTCTAGTCTGCCTTTGTAGCCGGCAAACTGGCCTGTAGCCTCATGGCCAGCAGGTGTTCCCCATGGCTAATCATGCAGCAGGTGCACTGGGAAATACTGATTGTCAACAACCTCTCCCAGTGTGTGTCTTTGAGTGAACGGGCATTAGCTGTGTTCGAAATCGTTCCCTATCGCGGATATAGTGCACTATATAGGGTGCTCGCCATTTTGTAGTGGTGTTTGAATTCTCAGTGGTTAATTTCATTCTGTGCACATAAAAAACCCAAAATGTGTCCGGCTTTCGTTTAGAAATGTCAACAATTCATTTGGGATTTAACATAGAAAATTTAACATTAAAAATTAATAAAAAAAACCTTGATCAAGGAACATTTAACATCAATACAACCTCCAGCTTTCCTCGTGAGAGCCCGGTTTGTTTACATGATGTGGGCGCATCTGTCTGCGTCACACAAATACCCGGCGCATTTACTGACGCAAATGACGTTTAGAAATGTTCAGCGTAGTTTCTGAATTCTCGTTTGTTCGTTCCCTAAATAGTGCACTATATCATGAACACAATATAGGGAATAGTGAGTGAGTGAATAGGGAAGGATTTCGAACACAGCTGTTGTCGACGGTTCTGAGAACCTTTTCTCCTTTTGCAGGGTCTTCGGAGGCTAGGCCCTCCACAATAGAGCGGGCAAAACACAAACTAGCCTTTGGGTAGCCGCTAACGATTCCAATCTAACGAGCCTGGGCAAGAAGCTACCTCTGCTGTGAGCAGCAGTGTTCGTCTGAAGGACAAGCAAGTCATTAAATTATGCTAACACATCAAAGTGCTGTGTTTGGAGTGTTAGGAATGTGATAACTAGGATCAGGGTGGTAATTATAGTGTTATATAAGCCTCATACTCCACAACACTTTGCCTTGATAAAGACGCCACAGTCCTGAGAGGGTTTCATTATAATTTTAGACTGAACAATAATTTTGAGGATGTCATTAGCTTTTGTTTTTTCACCTGTCAGCACATTTGGTTGGCAATAGAAAAATGAAAGATTTTTCTCTGGCTAGAAACTTTTACATATTTTTTAAACGTTCATGTTGTGCTATTCTGACACATATTTGTATGCTTCAGTCATGTTTTAATTGTGTTTTGACTTTGATTTTCGTTACCATTGACATTTTTTTATTTTTTTATTCAAACTAGTTGTTTCATTGTGACAATTACTATATTTAAATTGTCATCTCTTTGGGTAGCAGGAACATGCACTCTAGGCTACAATGTAACTAATAGGGTTGAAGTTAAGATAAGATGGAAGTTAATCAACCCAGATTGATTTACTTTCAAATATAAGAGCGTACTGCGTCATTTGCATGTTTGCGGTGAAGTTGAGCACTTGTCATAATCGTTCAAAATGGGACCAATGGAGAACCCCGATGATGCCAAAGGCCCTTTGTGTTTCTGTTTTCTTTCTTCTGCACCACTTCAACTCATCCATAGGGAGTCTCGCTGCACCATGTCTGACAGCGGACGGGATCTGCTGATGGATGCATGGAAGGGACATCAATCTTCATCAGCCTCAGCAGCTTTTGGTCTTTGCATGCAAGCACTCACTCGTGCAATGAAATGCAGCCTATCACACGCACCCACATGCAGGCTGGAAGACAGAAGGACAGAGGGACAGAAACTCTACCTTGCAGGTTAGGATTAAAGATGTCATTTTGCTTCCTGCCCAGTGACAAATTGGCAGTTGTGATATTCTATTTCCTGCCTGAGAGTAGGACTATCTGATCCATGATCTCACTCTGGTCCGGAGCACGACATGTGGCATTTAATACTAAACACATTCGACCCGACTACGTGCATGTGGTGGGCTTGTATTAAGAAAGCATGTGCATGCATACATGCTGTACAGTATGAATGTATGTGTAAATTCATACATTCATACACGTGTGTGTGTGTGTGTGTGCTTGTGTTTGTTTGTTTTTGTGTGTGTGTTATCGATGCGTCTCTGAGTGAGTGTGACTGTTGTGAACCTTAATTGAACACATTAAAAAATAAACCAATTCAATTTGGTCGTTAAGGGTCCACCGAACTTCATCAACAACCATAATAATTAGATAGCTCTACAATATAATAATGCATCATGGCTAAATAACTATATGATTGATAACACATCATGTAAATTATGGTATGGCAGGACCTCCCTCTCTCTTTCAGTCACACAAGTAAAACAATCCTAGGCCTCATACTAGTTAATCTAAACAGCTTTATTGTGTTGCAGTTCTACTGGTGAAGGCCTATTATTCACTAGCTTTCCATAATAAACCCAGTGTTGCATCAAGTGGGAGTGCTCACCACGATTTACGGTGGCTTGTAATGACCTCACACCTGGGGACAACATCACAGGTGGGGACAACATCACACCTGGGGACAACATCACACCTGGGGTCAACATCACACCTGGGGACAGAAAATATTCAATACAATTCCATTTTATTTGTATAGCCCTTAATCACCGGTACAGTCTCAAAGGGCTTAACAGGCCAAATATTTATGACCACCCCTAACCCTAGGCCACCAAGAGGGCAAGAAAATCCTCCCTTAATTAGCAAAGGTTTGAGGAGGAACGCAAAACAAAGGCGCTGTGGGAATCCGACTCAGTCATAATGTGTGAAGAAACTTGACTTTATTTTTGAAGTCAAGTTTCTTCACACATTATGACTGAGTCGGATTAAAATAGACCCTCCATCGTCTCACTGACTCACACGGCCAAACAGCAGAGTCGCTCTAGTTGACCTCTACCGTTCCCCTTTGACCTTTTGACCCCAGGCTCCAATACCTAGCACTGACACCTGCCTCCTCCTAGGCCCACACACCTCCTCATCCACTCCCTGCTGTTTATTTATACATGCACTCCCCTGACCGCCAGGCTCTGGGGGGCAGCTGCCAGGCCGGGGGGTCCGTACCCAACATCACTCCATCACCGGCCCCTGCCAGGACCCCCCGTCGTCATCGTTCAGCCCACTCCACCAGCCTCCATTAGGAGGGGAACTTATGACATGGGTGTCATAAGTGTGTCTGAGATTGTTCACTCGACTCCTATATAGTGACTATTTTGGGGCATCACCATTTTTGTGCGTAAGAACCTGGCTCCCTATACAGGGCATTACTTGATATCCATAATGAACTGCCAAACAGTGTAGAACTGATGTATGCACATTAACACGATTTAGATCCCATGGTGCATGCTGGGTTGTCATTGAATCATCCATAACTTCTAATCACGTTTGGCTAATGCAATAAACTCCATGCTGATAGACTTCCGGCAAATAATTATTGTCGGAATTCCCTATATTCTGTAACCTTAAAGAGTTGACAACATCTGCCACGCCCCGGGCCATTGAGGATGCCTGATGGACCCCATAGCTGGCTGAGTACATTGCCTGTTCCCCAGTTGACCTGGGGCCAGCCACATTGGTCAGCTTAGTTACCCACTAACAATATTTTCTTTTTACTGAATTAGTGAATTAGTCATTGGTTGACTTCCTTTTGGTAGGAAGACAAGCTATGTCCACTTATGAGTTCTGGCTTTAATACTGTTTAACCCTGATTTGATACTGTTTAACCCTGATTTGATACTGTTTAACCCTGATTTGATACTGTTCAACCCTGATTTGATACTGTTTAACCCTGATTTGATACTGTTTAACCCTGATTTGATACTGTTCAACCCTGATTTGATACTGTTTAACCCTGATTTGATACTGTTTAACCCAGATTTGATACTGTTCAACCTTGCTTTGATGCTATCTCGGCCTGGATTCTGTTTGACCTATTTTCGTCCACGCCGGTAATAAGTAAATTGCTTTGGTAATGGCCCCGATTCCATTCCACCTATCTTGTTGTTATGAAAGTATGTTCTGTGCGGTTTGTTCCTGAGCCGCTTGCCCCCCCTGTGTACTCAGTTTGACACAAACACTTCTGAGTTCGTCCGCTGTTCCGTTGACTCCTCCACGTTATTTCTGAAGATGGGAAGTGGAGGTTATATGAGGCCTGAGGACACGTCTCGGCTGTCTGCTGTTAAGTGAACCTCTCAGGCCGGGTGCAGGGGAAGTCAGGGAAATCTGGCCATCTGGGCACATTTTATGAAGCCTATTCTGATAAAATAACAAAAACAAGCCCTTTTCCAGACAGTCAAAATATATTTTTGGGGCTTATAGTGGCCTGAGGCGCTACCGAACCAAACCAACTGCACTCTCGGGAAAACAGGCAGAATGGGACTCCCCATCCACTCGCCTGTCACCGGCTCAGCATGTCATCACCCAGTCACTCACCCTGTCATCTACTCACCCGATCACCCACTCACCTTGTCAGCAACTCACCCACTCAACCTGTCACCCTATCACATGCATAACCACTGAATCTCTCACCATGCTACCCACTCAACCTGTCACCCTATCATATGCATAACCACTCAACCTCTCACTGTTCAACCGCTCATCCATTCACCCTCTCATCCTGTCCATCTCTACATGGCCTTCTGGCTGGTTAAGCTGCGGACACTGGAAATCGAACCCAGTTCCTCTGGACACCCTGGCCACTACCTGCTCCTTGTAGTAGTAGTAGTAGTTGTTATTCTATTGATTGTATTATTTTCTACTCTCCATGGTATCTCATTGAAACAGATCCTGCTGACAGGCCCCGCCCACTACAGTGCAGCCCTGCCCCCCTCATATTAATTGTGTGGACGTTTTAATCAGAGAGCTAATTTCTTCTTCTGCAGCGGCGGCGCGCCGTGTCCCTGTTTGAAAGCCAGAGTGTGCACAGCACCCAGGGCTGGAGGCAGCCGAGCGGGCCGCAGCTGGTGGGGGTCCAGCCTGATTCATTAGGCCGGGCGAGGGGAGGTTGCAGAGTGAATTAAGAAATAACAGCAGAGCCCGACAACAGCCCGGTTACAGGGTGATGAGTTTGTTTGGATGGCGTCCACCGTGGTTCTTATCTTCCCTGTTGCTGAGTCTTATCACAGGGCTTCCCCTCTCTACCTGTATCTATCTGCCTTCTCATTTCAGAGCCGCGGTTGTGGTTGCTAACCCCTTTTTGTGCCGTGACCCTGATTTCAGGTCTGAACATTTCCGTCTTTATTACAGCTGCTCCCCTACACATCGCTTTCATCCTATCAATATGGGTCAGTTACAGCAATGTCTCAAGTGAGTTGATGCACTTTAATCCAAAGCAACTCACAGTGAGTTCAGATACAAGTCAGATTGGTTATTTAGGAGATGGTAGGGGTACAGGGTCATCTTGCACTAGGATGCATACAGGTCGACCGTAGCAGAGGAATCAAACTCATAACCTTTCAGCTGGGAGTCAGATACCTTTTGCCACTAGACTATCCTGCCCCCCTCATAACAGCCCACAATAACCATGCACCCGTCTCTATGGTAGCAGATCTCAATCCGCCCACTGGCATTAATGACATCATGAGTGCTCCTTAATGACATGTGTCTGAGCCTTGGCAATTGACAAAAAGCCTGTAAGGATAAAGACTGATGATGAATGATGTGACGATGAATGACTAAATAGTAGCTGAAGGCTCACCTTCGATTCAAATGCTAGCTCATTGCGTCTTGTACTCTCTGTCTCTCTTCCTCTCCGTCTCCCTCTCTCTAAGTCTCTCTCTCATATGCTTGACTGGGAACTCGAGAAGTAGTAGAGAGGTTCTGGGCCAGGAGAACAGAATGTCTATTTTTACCTGCGTGTGTGTGTGGTGTGTGTGTGTGTGTGTGTGTGTGTGTGTGTGTGTGTGTGTGTGTGTGTGTGTGTGTGTGTGTGTGTGTGTGTGTGTGTGTGTGTGTGTGTGTGTGTGTGTGTGTGTGTGTGTGTGTGTGTGTGTGTGTGATAATTGGTTGGATAGAAGTTGTCCAGCCGCTGACAGCAGGCTGTCTCCCTCTGAGAACACACACACACACACACACACACACACACACACACACACACACACACACACACACACACACACACACACACACACACACACACACACACCACAGTGTGGTGTGTGTGTGTGATTGTGTGTATCAATCAGACTATGACTCTAGTCTGATTGTGTGTATCAATCAGACTATGACTCTAGTAAACAGGTTTTCCTAAAAAAATCTCGAGTTATGTTTCAATATTTTAATCATAAACAGTAAACCAACATCGTTGACTTCTCACTTGATCAATAACGTTGAGCTGCGTATCTGCTTGTCTTGTGTAGTTCAAGGTCTTAAGTACAGCATTAACTTTAGACAGACAAGAGGAACAAAGACTGAAGACAAGAGCCGCCCCCGAGTCTGTCTTGTTCTGGTTTAGTGGGAGGAACCGATAGCAGCATTTAAATATTTATGTATTATACATCAAGTACAAGGACAAAAGAAACAGAATGCCTTCCATCAAGGCGGGGGTTATATAAACCCAAACAAAGCCTTACTTGTGCTTTCTTTGCTTTTGTCCGAAATAAAGGTACTGGAAAATAGAAGCATTACGTTTGGTTGAGCCTGTCAGATTATGTTTCTGGATCTTTGTTTGCAACAACCCGTGTCTTCTCAAGTATTATGTATCGCAATTCAGTGAGACCAGGTGAGACCGGTTGAGACCAGGTAAATTACAGTGAGACCATGTGAAATACAGTGGGACCATGTGAAATACAGTTAGACCATGTGAAGGACAGTAGGACCACGTGAAACAGGGAAACTAGGTGAGATCAGGTGAATTATAGTGAGACAAACACATTCACATGGGGCAAATGGAAGTTGGAGTTGGCTGGTAGCAAGAGTAAGTAATTGCTGTCTACGAGATCGATGGCGGTGGAGATACTCAATATCTTGACTACAGTACGACCGGGTGGGACCAGGTGAATACAGTAAGACCGGGTGAGACTGGGTCACACCAAGGGAATACAGTCAGACCACGCGAGGCCACCTGAATACAGTCAGACCAGAAGTTACTTCACTAGGTTGGACCATGTCAGGTGAGGCCAGATCAGATAGACCAGGTGAGACCAGACCATGTGAGACCAGTCTGACGCAGGTTAGGCTGGGCTGAGCGTCTAACAAAGTGCTCCTGTCATCTCCCTGGCAGGTCGGCCCTTTTAATCTTAAACTCTGTGCTCCCATATGGCCGTCCTCCTCCTATCGGAGAGGGAGGACGCAGCCATGGAGACGGGGAACGATTCTAGCAGAGCTTCAATTAAACAAAGCTTTCCCCCGCCGTCGCTGCCACCGGGCCGCTACCGGGTCGCTTCTCTTATTGTAAATCACCTGCCATGCCGCAGAACAGAGAACAATGCCGGGATGATTTTTTCCGGCGATCTGCTCTTCCTCCTGCGCCCTCCTCTTCCTCCTACCTCCCCCCTTTTCGCCCCTCCTCTTCCTCTTCCACCCCCTCCACCTCCTCAGCCTAATCGTCCGCCTCCTTCCACCGCCTCTCCCCCTCTCCCTCGCCCCCCAAAAACATGAACAATAGCAGTAGCATTTTGCTTCAGCCGTTCAAGCATGCTGTTGTTGCCGTGGCAGCCAAGTGTTGATGCGTCTCCTAGTGATGTAATACAACTGCCAACAGCTTCGGATTCATCAGGAATGCGTCGTGTTGCACTTTGTCCTGCACTCTGTCTGCGCCGGGGCTGCACTTTGCGCTACTTCTGTCAGAACTGAAAAACATCCGTGAAGACGGCTCCTTCCTGTTGAGGAGGTTATATTGTAGTCTCGCCTTGCTTGGCAGGGGGCTGATACAGAGCCTCTCATGAAGCCTCTTATGGAGCCTCCAGTGCCTCATACGGAGCCTCATAAGTAGCCTCCAGGGCTCGATGGGGAGGATCCTAAGCCTCAGACGGAGCAACATGTAGAGCCTCCTGAGCCTCAAATGGACCCTCCAGGGCCTCATTCAGAGCCTCCTAAGCCTCATACAGAGAGGAGGGGGCGGCCCTCTCTGACAGTGGGAACTCAGAAGGAGGGTGGAGAAGAGAAGGGTGATGTGTGAGGAGGGGTTAGGGGACTAGGAGGGAGCCGGAGGAGTGAGTAGTAGGGAGTGGGATTTGAGGAGCAGGAAGTGAGGAGGAAACAGTTGGGAGAGGGGTGAAGGAAGGAGTGAGGTGGGGGAGGAGGAGAGTCTCCTGAGAACCAAACGAACCTCGCTAGCTCATGTTTCATCTGCTTTGCAGATGTGGTGTGACTCCCCCGCCCATACAAAAAGATTTCTGCCAGGTACGAGATAGACAGACCAAACACAACCCCTTATCTGATACGAGGTGGGATAAGTACAACAAAGATGGCGTCCGCTGATGTGCGAGGTTCTGTTGACTCAGCCATCGGGACGGCTGCTCCGGACTCCCTGCGAGGTGGTCACATGGCAAACTGACACATGATGTGTTGTTGGATGGAATCTCCCTTCTTCTGAAATGTGTGAACATCTCCGCCCAGCGCTCGTCTGCTGGTCCACGAAATCGTATCGATGCTCTGATTGGAGGGGGATGGGGACGTGGCTGGTAATATTCAAATGTGCCTGTGTCCTACATAGGAAGCGGAGCCAAAACTGACTTGCACATTTGGTAACTTTAGGCTCAAAAAAAGCATGTACAGACTTATTTCAAAGTTGTATGCGTGTGGCAGCACCAGAGACCCAAAACAACACCCCACATCTCAGGAAAAGTGTTGTTCTCGTAATATGTCCCCTTTAAACAGCCATCACAGCTCTTCTCTGCTGCAAGCATGTCGTCTGTTTACAGTTTGTTCGTCGATCAGGTGCTGCGTCACCAGTTTGGTTGGTTAGGATTTGTTGCAGGCCTATCCAACCGTGTCAAGAGGCATTTTAGTCCGTGCCCGTTGATGATGCTCCTTGGAAATCGAAAATGATCAGAGAGGTTCCAGACTAATTGCAGTTTGCACTTCGGATGGCCCTGCCAGGCTAGGAGGAGAGGGCCATGTGCAGTAACGAGGGGAGGCGGGTGTGAGGAGGAGGTGGAGGCAGTGAAGGAGGGAACGTATGTGTGAAGGACTGTAGGCGGGCCGCGACCTGGTCCCCAGCTGAACTTCTATAATAATTGGTTTTGGACTAGAAGGGAAAAGGGCACTGGTCCGTCCAACGAGAGAGTGAAGTGTCGTGCAGGGACCGAGGGGACCGCGGTGCTCCGGTTCTTTCAAACTGTAGATTAGTAATAGAAAGCTAGCTTGTTTTAGCTGTAAACTAACATGACTAACCTGCCTATTTAAATATTTCAGTCTTTTGTATGTGGTGTCGGTAGCCATGAATAAAATAATATTTCCTATGTATTTCATCAAACATGTTTGCAAATCAGAAATAATTTCTTGGCAAACAAAGAGATGTGAATAAACATTATAATACAGGATTACAGTCTTCAATTTATTGCTATATTTTTATATATTATTCACATATTTTCCAACAACAACTACTGTCCCCATATGTGTTCCTGTTATGGTTATATAAACTAGATTATAATTATAGATTTGATACTAAGCTATAAAATCCATTTTGACCTTTACATTTATTTTCTGGCTTGTTTTTCTTGCAAGATCTGTCAATGTTAGCCATCTGACACTCTGTTGCTAGGCGACCGTCAGGTTACAGATATTCGTCAACTCTCCAATTAGAATGTTTACAACTGAATTTAAACAGAACTGAAATGTAATATATTTAAAAGATGCTAGATAAAGGCAGTGCGGTCAGTTAGTCATCCAATTCTTAAACTTCCAAATATTTTCTACCCTTCTTAATATATAAACAGATTTGCAAGATGTGCAAGATGGAGGTTTCAAAAGACAATTATAACAAATGTATTCCTACAGTGGCCAGTCTTCTACACAGTGGCCCAGTGTACCAATGTGAAGGACGCATGCTCAACGGTCGCCGACAAGCACTGTTCCAATGTTGAGAACACTCGGAAATTCGCGTCCTTTGTTTTTGAGAATTCCGAGATTTTTCAGTGGAGCACAAACATTTGTTTACCGGTGGAAGGGATACTGCCATTAATGGCTTTCGGTGAGAAGTTCTTGCGGGATCCAATGTTGTTAAAAAAAATGCAACACTGATCATTTGCAATGTTTGTATTTTGTAATGAACGTATATAATTGTAATTTATGTAATTTACTCATGTGTTCATAGTACTGGTAGGTATGTATGAATGAATGAATGAGATCAGTTAAATAATACATCCAAATAAATACATGTTTATCACCACTTTCTTTTTGTCTTTTTCCCCCTGCATAACAGTAATCAACCATACTTGTAAATGTGATGCATAAATTAAGTTCTCAGACAATTTTCACATTTTTTAATAATGTGAAAATTATTTTTAATAAAGACGATTCGATCAACCGCAACAAAGCTTTTGTGACTTCTTCAAAGAGGCTCCATGCGAAGGAGACATGACCGCATTCATAACAGAAAAAAGTCAGATAAATATTTATCAGCTTGATTGCTCCCATGTTTTATTCATAAGCGCACATGTGTTTACAAGCGGAAACGCAGTATTAAAAGTGGAGGCGGAAGCGCTTCCACACTAGCAAGTCGTTCCAAAGTCCGAACGTTACAAACGGTAGACAGCACTCGAGCCAGAACTCTAGTCTCATCTCCATAGGACGCGACTAGCAAGGAAGTGGCCTAGCAAGGCTGCAGCCTTCAATTTGGGAAACAGCTAGTATTATAACCTTGTCTCAGTACATTAGTATCCAGACGGGATGTTTATTTGGTCTTCCAACGGCTGTTGGACAAGGGGGACACCGACAATGGGAAGACGAAATTCTGTGTAACGTACGTTTACAAATGCAGCAACATGATCGGCAGAATTACACTTATGCAAAATATGAAAAACCCTAACCCTAAATCTTCACTATTAACTCTACATTATATTCAAACTTTAATTCTCTGACTACATTACGCTGAGCCCTTGGTGCAACAGAGCCTTAAGACCAACAAACAATCAAGGAAGTGAATCTCTGAGCTGAGGAGCTGTCACTAGACTGTCAGAGAAACTCTAGATATCCAAACCAAGCTGATTAATTATGCACAGTATCTCCTGTATCCTCTAGAATAATCACACCTGCCTCTCGATTCATTAGTTTGAGCTGACCTGTCGTACCGTCTGCGATCTTGACTTGCTATACCCTACTCAACACGGGAGATACAAACACAACTGTGTTCATAGTGTTTGTGCTTTTATATGGTACACAGAGGTAGAGTTCTTAACCTCTGATGTTAGATACCAACTTGAGTTTGACTGTTATCTTAGTTTGTTTTCAGTGGCAAAACCATAACAAAAGAATATATCAGATTACACATTTTACGCTGTGTTTTGGTCTGGTGTAGGAGGCACAAAGCTCTCCCAAGAACTGAGAATTATTTTGATGTTTATCAGACGCTTTTGTCCCACACTAACATACAGTGAAATAAAGGTAGAATACAGATATTGGGGTTTATTCCTAAACCTTCCAGTCTATAGTCGAACCCCTAACCTATCCTGACCTCCCAGTTTTTGCATCGCATCCTTAGTCTATTTACGGTAACAATTTACAATTGGGGTATAATAATTACCCATTCATTGCTATTAGTTCTGCAATAAGCATTAACTGACAATGAACTGACAGCTAATCAAAAGTAACCCATTGGTTTATTATCATTTACTAATGGTGTAGTTGTGGATGGAAAAACTGATATTAATTAAGTTAAACTAATTTCTACATTATGTAATATGGTATAAATTTGACCATTAGTAAACTGTGAATTAACTGTTTTTAAAAAACTGACTTCATTATCGCACTCTCATGCACAATCTTGTAAAGGTTCTATGACCTATTCAATGATGTGTGAATTAATAAAAAAAAAATGTAGAAACCAATTGATAAATAATAATAATACATTCAACTTATATCACTATGTAATGTAGTATTAGAGAGATCTGTATGTGTGTCTGTACTTCCCAATGGATCCAAACAAGGAGGAGGAAAGCTGAAGATCAGCAATTAGTACATGTGTCTGACCGCTGCTTTACCAGCTCAGTTCAACTTGAGGTCAGTAGCACACACACACACACACACACACACACACACACACACACACACACACACACACACACACACACACACACACACACACACACACACACACACACACACACACCCACACACACAGACACACACACACACACACACACACACACACACACACACACACACACACACACACACACACACTGTCACACACATACACACGCACACACACACAGGTATACACACACAGATAAATGTGTACACACACATACCCAAACGTAAACACACACACACACACACACACACACACACACACACACACACACACACACACACACACACAAACACACAAACACACAAACACACACGCACACCCACGCACGTCAACATTAAGAAGGTGCTGTTGACATGAAGAACAGCAGAACGCTCCGCAGCGTCCTGCAGTGACAGCAGACATCCATCATCAGCTGAAGATGTCAGCTTACATTAAACGATCCTACCATCTCCCTGGTAACCATTACTCTGATAGTACCATCATGGTCACGCGATCACCCTGTTTACAATCACCGCATGTACAGCACCACAGATATGACGACCGAGTGTTGGTTTCCATGGTGATGGTATCCGCGGTGGATACGACCAGGACCATGGTGATGGTGTCAGGCTTTAAGGGGCTCAGCTGGAGAGGCAGGCAGAAAGACAGAGAGACAGACTGGATGTCTGGCCGACAGACAGAAAGACAGACAATTTGCATATGTGACCAGACAATAGTATATGTGTACAAGCAGACAGACAGACAGATGGTCTGGTGGTAGCACTCTCTGTGTTTGTGTGGGTGCTGGTCTCTGAGGAGGTTGTGCGGCTGAATCATTCAGGAGGAAAGCGAGAAGAGACGGACATCCTTCATCAAACTTTTAAAGGGGGGGAGGGGATGGAGTGAGTGGGGGGGAGGGTGGGGGGATGGAGGGGAGAAGAGAGTGGGTCAAGAGAGAGAAAGAGAGAGAAGGGGAGGAACATTATTTGTACTACAAACCTATGAACATGCCGTTTACTCCAGAGGTACTTGTTGACTTCTGGCTTATAAGTGGACTCCACAGGTCCAGATACATATTTTGTGTGTGGGTGTGGGTTTGTGTGTGTGTGGGTGTGGGGGTAGCTATAGTTGTCGTCGTGTGTGTATTTGTGTGTTTGTATGTGTGTGTACCATGTTAAACATAACAATGTTAATTTAACTTCAGTCGTAATGATGGGGGATGTGTTACGTTCTTACATTCACTGTGACGTTGATATTACGTCAGTATTGATTTGGTTGAAACGAGGTCTGGGGGATGATATTTAAGTGTGGGTTGCAAGGAATTACAGACCTAAAAAATAGGTTAAAGACCATTGCCGTAGAAGAAAGCTTCCTGTGTAGCTAGTATACTAGCCTAGCTTCCTGCGCAGCCACCCTAGTTTACTGTGTAGGTAGTACACTGCCTTCTGTGTAGCTAGTGTATTGCCCTAGCTTCCTGCACATCTCATATGTATTAGCTTCCTGTGTAGCTAGTGTATTGGCCTAGCATCCTGTGTAGCTATTGTATTCGCCTAGCTTCCTGTGTAGCCAGTATAATAAAATTTGCTTTCTGTGTAGCTAGTGTATTGGTCTTCATGTGAAGCTTGTATATTTTAGCATAATTTCCTCGTGTCACTACATTCCACTCAGAGCCCGACTGTGATGGTAATTACAGCGGGGACAAATGAGACGAGAGCAGCGCTACTGTCGGACGTGACAGCTCCGTCCGTCCTCTCTCTCCCAATTCTGCACCGGGTTGAGTCGTGTCCAATCTCTCCGTACATCTTTTAGACCTTGGAAAGTTGAGGCGGCTGAGTAGCTCCCTGAGATGTGGATTACTTTCTCAATAGTTGCCTAGACAATCCAAGGCAAAAGAAAACCTAGCTGGGAGATGAAGATACATGGAAGTACTGAGGAACAGGATCTTTATTCCCAGACACAAAGGAGAACCTTATGCTCCCATCAGCTTCCTCGCAGACCTCTGATTGCTTCTTAGATAGCAGAGATGCTTTCATTGAGGTCCTCAGATGTGGGAGGTACCGATTGGGGCTCACGTTGTGACACATGGGCACACACACACACACACGCGCACATGCACACACGCACGCACGCACCAGCACACCCACACGCACACAAACACACCACACACACAAACACACACACACACACACACACACACACACACACACACACACACACACACACACACACACACACACACACACACACACACACACACACGGTATGATTGATGTAAGGAATGGGAGAGTCATCATGACTTTGAAGACGAATAGATGAATGTATTGCGCACCAAACAGGATGGGATCCTAGTCCCATCTGAAAGCAGCTGGACCTCCCAGCAGCATCTCCTCTCATCACCACCAGATTCCCGCTGCAGGAGTAACAGTCATCAGGCTAACCCTAGCGATCGGAAACAGAGCTGTCTGAGCTTTCTAAAGACAGCCATCCGCCGTGTTTAATACGGTATGACACCAGACTCGACACACCTGTTCTCTCCAGAGAGAGAGAAATGGAGGGAGAATTATGGGGTGGAGGGGGAGAAAGGGAGAGAGGGGAAGTGAGGGAGAGAGAGGCATAACATGAGAGAGAGCGAGAGAGAGAGAAAGAGAGAGCGAGAGAGAGAGAAAGAGAGAGCGAGAGAGAGCAAGAGAGAGAGAGAGAGAGAGAGAGAGAGAGAGAGAGAGAGAGAGAGAGAGAGAGAGAGAGAGATGCTCTTTTCAAAAGATATGTTGCTTCGATAACTGAAAGCACACATTAAGCACACGTGGAGCTTCACCTGTCTGTCCTACTGACACAGATGGGGGATAAGAGCCTTAATTATCTTTCCTGTGTACATGCTGATTAACCACATCTGCCTAGCTAAGGCTTACATCATCTATCAATCAATCACCTATGGGAGAAAGAGGTGGGGAAGAGAAGTGGGAGGAGGGGGAGTGGGAGGGGAGGGGAGGGGGGGGAGTGAAGGAGGAGGAAGATGGAGCAGGGGGAGGAAGACGAAGGTTGTGAAGAGGGAGAAACGTTAGTCTTCTGAGAGTCCTTCCAGAAGACCAAGCCCGACCAGCAGCTACTTATTAAAAAACAATCCTTCCTTTTAATCTGTTACATGAAGTTTGTCTCGCAAAAATATTTCAATGTCATAGCAGAAAGTACATAACAGAAATATGAATTAAAAACGGCTGCAATAATTAATGTGGATGCTCATCATCTCATCTCATTTTCGTCCGCTTATCCGGGGTCGGGTCGCGGGGGGAGCAGCTCAAGCAGGTGATGTGGATGCTGTGTGTGGATGTAATGTGGATGCTGAACAAATATATAGACTAAGAATCCTGAAAGTGTAAATACTTAAAGTAAATGTAGAAGTAAGGTTCTACATTTCTAAAGAGAGATACATGGTGGATATGGGTTCAGGCCCATGGAGAGCCACATGGTGGATATGGGTTCAGGCCCAAGGTGGAACACAGAGCTACATGGTGGATATGGGTTCAGGATAATAGTGGAACACAGAGCTACATGGTGGACATTGGTTCAGGACCACGGAGAGTTACAGGGAGGACATTGGTTCAGGACCACGGAGAGTTACAGGGAGGACATTGGTTCAGGACCACGGAGAGTTACAGGGAGGACATTGGTTCAGGACCACGGAGAGTTACAGGGAGGACATTGGTTCAGGACCACGGAGAGTTACAGGGAGGACATTGGTTCAGGACCATGGAGAGCTACATGGTGGACATTGGTTCAGGACCAGGGAGAGTTACAGGGAGGACATTGGTTCAGGACCATGGAGAGCTACATGGTGGACATTGGTTCAGGACCATGGAGAGTTACATGGAGGACATTGGTTCAGAACCATGGAGAGTTACAGGGAGGACATTGGTTCAGGACCATGGAGAGTTACAGGGAGGACATTGGTTCAGGACCATGGAGAGTTATAGGGAGGACATTGGTTCAAGTCCAAGGAGAGTTACAGGGAGGACATTGGTTCAGGACCATTGAGAGTTACAGGGAGGACATTGGTTCAGGTCCACGGAGAGTTACAGGGTGGACATTGGTTCAGGACCATGGAGAGTTACAGGGAGGACATTGGTTCAGGGCCATGGAGAGTTACAGGAGTTACATGGAGATCTATGGTCACTGACTCTTACAGCTGAAGGGGGATCCTTGTTTGGTTGGTGTATTTGTGTACTTGTGGTCGTGGTGTTTGGTAAAGTGGTAATCTTTGAATAAGGACTTTGATAAATGGTTGAGGAAGAAAGTGCGTTTACATAGAGAATGCCAGAATATGTAAACATGTGCCAAGCAGCCCCCACCACCCCTGGCAGGCGATTAGCATATATTAGCATATTAGACAGTGGAAGATTACACACATTTATATTCGTTCACGTTACCAGACAGGACAGAAGTCACTGGGGAGGAGAGATTTGAAGGGGAGACACTAAAGAGTTTAACACACGAGTCAATCTTTCAGGCATTGTTTTAATGCTTTAACGTAACACATTGAAAGCAGAAAGAAAACACTTGTTTCCTAAGAAAAACCTTTTAGCGCCCATAAAGGGATATATATTTCCCTTTAAGTGGACGTGTTTACCCAAAGCGTCTTACAATACTGTCAATGCAAACATTCACATAATGGATGGCCCTAGTGGTAATCCAACCCCTAACCCTTTGTTAATGCCAGGCGGTGTGTGTGCGCGGTTTTGTTTGGATCTCAGCCTGATCTCCACATACTCCTGCTGTCCCAACAGACAGACCCCCTCCTCCCCTCCTCCTCCTCCTCCTCCCCTCCTCCCCTCCTCCTCCTCCTTCTCCTCAAACCCGTCCCCTCCTACCATATTCTTTAATCTAGAGGGTGCTTGCCAGGTATCCAGGCTGAACGTTAGACGTTGATAGGAGGGCTCATGTTTGTGGATGATATTACCCTCTGTTCTGTCCGTCCCAACACCTGTGGGATGTAAAGGCTAAGGCTCTGCATTGTGGAGGCTTTTCAAAGACTCAACAGCGAGGCTGTACGTTTGACGACATTCTCTAATGATAACCATTAGTTGATACAGTTCTAAGCATTAATTAACAAAATTACTTACATTTAATTACTAACATAAACAGCATTCGTTTAAATGTACACATTATTAGTAAATGATTACTAGAGCATTATTAGCATTACTTTTAATTATGTTAGTTAATTGTTAGCTAATACTTATTACCGCATAAACTAGTATTAATAAATTGTTTATTATCACACCCTTATTCTACATTAAGTTTTCCCCAATACCGAACTTGGAAACGAATCATCAACATAGCACAGTGTTCAGTCCTTCTGTGTTCCAGTCCCCTTGGAGTGAGGTTCTTGAGGCGAGAGAATGTCATGAGTTCTATCACTTATCTGGTCTACTGCAAGGCATTTTCCATTCTCTTACTGCCCGTGGGCTGTGTACGCAAGTTAACAGTCCCAGAAGCAAAACTAATCAACTTGACGAGAAGAACAACGGCAAAGACAAGGAGAATAAATACCGAGTTTATTACGAAAGGATTTGACAAAGCAATATCCATGACATCAGAAACAAGGTAAAAATGCATCCCTCCAACGAAGGTCCCGCCCTCCTTGCCCCCCCCCCCCCTTACCCTGAATCCTCTGGGCAGTGGACAAAACCTGGGGGTGAGGTTATGATCACCACGCTACATGAATAAACCACTCTTCGTCACTGGGTAGGGGGCCGCTGTCCGTGCTGCTGAAGTCAGACCTTTGTGTTACACTCAAACAACTCCAATTAGTACCTGGGAGAATGTCATGTGACCGACGATGCTGGGAGTTTCCTGTATCATCCAGGATGTGATTACCTGCTTTCCTGACCCTGTGGTCCGGACATCCATCTCTCTCTCCCGGGGGTTAGTAGGTGAGGGTCAGGGGGAATTAAATGACTTGCTCAAGGACTGAAGGGCAGCCTGGGAGAGAGAGAAGGTTGAACCTCTGACCTCTCAGCTAATACTCTGCTGCTGACTCACCACACACACAAGCACACATACGTACACACACACACACACACACACACACACACACACACACACACACACACACACACACACACACACACACACACACACACAAATACACACACACACACACACACACACACGCTTACATCTCAAGTGTGGTGCGCTTTGGCATGGTGTCTGCCTCGATTTTCCTCTCTCCCATATGTAAAGAAAACACACACACACACTGAATTTTAATGTGAATGCATGTATGCATAATATATATTTTACTCAAACTAATATATACTGTACGTACACATAATTATATCTGTGTTCCATAACTATGTGCAGATATTCCACATCGCATGCAGTTCTGCAGCCTTGTGTTAGGTTGAGCTTTAGGAGTGGCTGGAGGTCCAAAGCTCTTGGGGTTGACTTGCTGAGCAGAGACACGCACACACATACAGACGTGCGCTCTAACAGACATCAGGCACAGAGAGCAAAGCAGCATCACGGCGAAGAAGCATGCCGTCCCAGCCAGGGGTGGTGTTGAGGTGGGTGAGTTGGGGGGGTTGAGACCACGATAGGATCCACAGTCAAAGCCTGATTGGAAGATCACACAGGGGTCATGCAGGGGTCACACTGTTCAAAGGCCGTAGATCAGAGGACTGTGGGGGTCGCGGTGAAGAGGCAGGCCGACACGCGTTTGAAGCCCAGGTGATTCCTCAGTCTGTCTGGTGATCTCCTTCCCCGCCGTACATTAAAACATAAGCTCCAGACCGAGGTCTTAACAATACCCCACCCCCCTCGTTGTCCTAGCCCCTCAGCTAAGTCCTCTCCATCTGTCTGCCAGCTTGAACCTTAACCCCGGGGACTCCAACATGGCTTCCATTAGAGCATTAGCTCTACCATTTGCGTGGTTGTGAACTCCATGATGACGTTGTATACAAGATCAAATCTATATAAGCTGGTAGTGGGAAATATGCAAGATCAGAAGGATTAGAGTCGTTAACAAGTCGTCTGTACATTTCCTGAGGAATCTATGCTACCGCAATGGTATGTTAATGTCAAAGTACATTTATGGTTCCCGTTTTTCGAATTATTATATTCATATAATTTTATGGAAGCCTTTAAAGGATTCAATTAACTCTGTGAACCGAATAATGATAAAGAGCCTGCAAATCAGCTTTATGTACTTTAATTACATTCAATTACTTGTGAAGATGTATTTATACATTGTGATATAAACACCTTTCTAGTTGAACCAAGTTAATTGCCTTCTTTATGCATATTGAAAACATGAAACTATGAAAAGGTTAATTACCTAAAAGGTAAACATTTAGTAAAATAGGAGTTCTTTGCGCAAAGCAAAATAAGCCCTTATCTTAATTACACTACATGTGTCCATTTCCAGAAGAGCCAAACAATCGCCCAGTATTTTAAAAAGCTTAGACCGACCGCGGCGAGATGTCTACTGAACTGATTTATTGGATCACAGGTGGGTTTAATTGCCACACAGGTGGGCTAGATTAAAACACAGGTGTGTTTTAATTAGAACACAAGTGTTAATCAACGGCCTATCGCGTTGTGAATGGGCGTTCCCTCACAACTGTTGGGGGGAGTCTGC
>NC_079432.1:14991760-15161760 GCF_026213295.1 Gadus chalcogrammus | reverse complement strand
AACACATGTCAGGTTTCTCTTTCAAAAGTCGCGCTCCGTGGTCCATGTAGGCTACATAATGCTAATTTGTATAATATATATTTATATAAATTAATGACATTTTGGTGGACGCGATTTTAATTTCCCGTCGCGCTCTCCCTCCTCTCCAAAGCGTGTGTGTGTGTGTGTGTGTGTGTGTGTGTGTGTGTGTGTGTGTGTGTGTGTGTGTGTGTGTGTGTGTGTGTGTGTGTGTGTGTGTGTGTGTGTGTGTGTGTGTGTGTGTGTGTGTGTGTGTCTTTGTGTGTTCTGCAGACAATTAAAACGCACCATTGGTTCCGGAAGCCCACAACCAAACCCAGATATGATTGCTCGACGGGATTTTACATGACCCTTTCCGTCATCAAATTGTTTACATTAATGGTCTTTTTCAATTTAGCAAAGTTTCAACGTGATTTATTTATTTTTAAAGCTGTAATGTAGTCTGACCAGTTGACATCGATATTTGTATTAATTTTTTATTAAAAATGTAGCTTCAACTTTTTCCACTATAGCGACTATTCAGACGTCGATTTCCCCCAGAGCGGCAGAAGTGGAGCGGCGGAGCGGCGGAGCGGCAGAGCGGCAGAAGTGGATCGGAGCGGCAGAGTGGCAGCAGAGCGGCAGCAGCGCACCGCTCGTTGCGCGTCGGCTGCTCGTTGCGCGCGAGCCTCCGCGGTGACGAGACGTTCCCGAGGACCTACCGACCGACTGCGCTTGGCAAAAATGGAAATTAAACCGATGTTTGGAGTAAATACTCGGTGCGAAACTATGATGCCATGAAAGATGTGACGATAGGACTTGTCCTGGATGGAGGCGCGACCAACACGACACGCAACCCACCCGGTAAGAAGTCCGATCCGGAAACATTGTACTGGTTTCAACTAACTGGGTGTTTGTCGCTGGTTTTTATTAGTAATCTGAATCATTATTCTGCTGCTTATTGCCCCCGATGTGCTCAACCTACTTACAGAAACGCAATGGACAGGCTGTGTGATATATAGCCTGCATGTCCCGCACTGTGAATATGGGTTGCGAAGATTTTAGTTCCTCCAACTGTTCGGACCGAGCTGACTTTACCGTCATTGCAGCACTGGATCCTCTTGAACGGGTTCGATGCCCTATTTAGAACCAACCAAACCATAACGGGTCTTCTCGCTTATCTAACAGCCATCGTTCGCCATCTCCCGCCCTGCGAGGCAGAGCTGATAGGCGGTGGTGTGCGAGGTGGCTTTAGATGGATGAAATTGCTCTCGGACTGTTTTGACACTTTTTTAGTCCGTTAAACTTGTTTTTTTGTGTGTGTCAATGCACTGCATCAGACCGGTGGTCACTTTAAGATGGTTGTTGGGTGTTTTCCCTTTGCACTTTGTGGGTGCAGGCAAAGGAGTGCTAAATGGATTTACGAGCTGTGAAAATGCGCAAATCTTTATTTAGCATGTCTGATCAATTCCACTGGTTAGACGCCTAAGCGTGGGTAAACGGAAACGGTCAATAACTCTTTGGCAGTAGATGTGTGACTTGTGGACCACGGAATGCATTTTGCATCCTAATCACATTTGGCTCGTTTATTGGCAGACGGAGACAGACGTATAAAGCCGTTCCTCAGGAGACGTCACATTTATGACATGACTTATGAACCTGGTTTAATAAGAGAACCTGGTTTAATAAGAGTCCACCCTGCCAGAGAGGCGTCGGGTTGAATTGTGGACTGCTTGGGCACCCGTATGTCAAACACATGCAGATTATGCTGGCTGCGAAGTGGGTGGACCAGGGAGGAGGAGGGAGGAGGGTTGTGCGCGGTGGTGGATGATGTTGGGAGTTCTGCATCTTTCTCCAATCCAAGGGACTTTGGAGGTTCTGCGGGCCTCAGCAGCTCCTCCGTGCTACACAGGGCCCAGAACAGTGAACCTAGGGCCTAATCCCAGCGGCTACTGAAACACGACCTCTGACCCCAGGGGATTAGCCCCGGACCTAATTGCCTTAGCGTTCACCGTTCCACCATTTTGACGTCGTTCCACCCTCCTCACGCTGGGCGAGGGAAGTATTGGGGGTTAATCTACCTCTTGTTCCATCTCTGAGTCTGCGATGAAAGCGATTGTCAGACTAACACCAGGGAAACCACTAATCTCTCTGTAATCACAGATTAGGTTTTGCCGCTGCGATGACTTGCTCCGGGGACGGGAGTGGGGCTGGTTAACGCTGATGGCGTGCTATGGGGTGTCAGCTCACCTCCTCTCTCCTCCTGAGGGCGAAGCCACTTTTAGTGCTTTCACCGGCTCTGTACATGAGCATTTAACAGCCAGGATGATTCATGGTATTTATTTGTTAGGGTTCGTCATAAGCCCTGAAGCACTTGTTCTTGTCTGGCTGTGGCCGAATTATATTCACCACAATTGTGGTCAGATGTATACTTCTTACTGGCTCGACTCACGCTTGTGCTGTATCGTGTGTTGTTTGTGTTTTTTTTGGGTGTGTGTGGGTGTATGGTGTGTGTGTGTGTGTTAGTGCGTGTGTGAGTTGTGTATGTGCCTGAGAGGTCTGTGCATTGTTTGTGTTTTTTACTGTGTGACTGTGCGTGTGTTCAAATGTGTGTGCACGTGTGCGTGTGCGTGTGTGCACGCGTGTGCGTGCCTGTATGTGTGCGTGCACGTGTGTATGTGTGTATACATTTGCATGTGTATGTGTGTGTGTGTGTGTGTGTGCGCGTGTGTGTGTACATTTACATGTGTGTACGTGTGAGCATGTGTGTGTGTGTGTGTGTGTGTGTGTGTGTGTGTGTGTGTGTGTGTGTGTGTGTGTGTGTGTGTGTGTGTGTGTGTGTGTGTGTGTGTGTGTGTGTGTGTGTGTGTGTGTGTGTGTGTGTGCTAAGAGCCTTCTAAGCGGCCGGTAGCTCTCGGCAGCTCTGCTATAAATAATGACACATATGTCTGTGCCACAGCGTGCTCCTCCTGACGGCCGCTAAGCTGCACGCTGAGTTCTGCAGGACCAGAGTGTGTACGGTCGAGTGGTTATGTGTGCGCAGGGTGGGGCTATTGTGTGTTTATGTTGACCTGCGTGTTTGTGTGTTTGCTGCATCATAAAACCGATCTGACCTATCACAGCCCAACACCGCGGCGGCCACACCCCTCCTCACCCTCACCTCCGACCCCCCTCACCCCCCACCCCAACCCCATCCTCACCTCCACCCCCGCCGTCAGCCTACCTCACCTCCAACCCCCCCCTCCCCCCCCCCCCCCGCCCTCAGCCACACCCTGCCTCAACCTCACCACCTTCTCCCATCCCGCCACCCTCAACTCACCCACACCTCCACCCCCTCCTCACCCACACCTCCACCCCCTCCTCACCCACACCTCCACCCCCTCCTCACCCCCACATCCACCCCCTCCTCACCCACACCTCCACCCTTCCCCTTAATGCGTTCACACCATCAACGTTTCCAACCGTTCGTACTGCAACTCTGGGACGGCTGGCAACAGCTGAGCTCATCTCCCCCGTTAGAACAAACGATCAGAGGTAATCCGACAGTCGTTGTTAATTCACTCGGCTACAGTCGAGTCAATAATGTGGAGCAGTGCTGGAATGCAGAGCTCATACGCACGGGGAGAGTTGAAGCTAAATCATCCTGATATTACAATAACCCGTGATATTAAACCAGGCCCAGATGATGGGGAGCATCGACTCGGAATAGCTCCTTTGTATTTCACCTCCTTGAGCTTCCCGGCAACAATATGCAATATGTAAGCTGTGTGTGTGTGTCTTGTGTGTGTGTGTGTATGTGTGTGCGAGTGTGTATGTGTGTGTGTGTGTGTGTGTGTGTAGGTACTTCCTCATCAGCTCCAAGTGAGATATCTGCTCTACAGCTATGTTTCCCAGCCTTTAGTGATATGCAGATGGAGTCACAGGAGATGCTGACACAGACACTATCGATGTTTGATGGTGTGTTTGGATTTCAAAAAGTTTTCAAATTGGTCTCCGAAATGTTCCGTATTGCCGAACAGAACGCCTGATGACTAAGCTAAGCTGCAGTGTGAATAAGGTCACTCGGTCGTCGATCTTAGGGGCATATGTTCCTAGGGTTAGAACAATGTGCGTGTTGAAGAGATTGCAAAAATATTCAGGGCGAACAATGTGGTCCCTGGTTCAAAAGGTGACAGATCTGAACGGGCGGGGCCCGGAGAGGGGCTCTGGGCAGAGCTCCAGCCCAGGGAGAGCCTCCCTCTCAGGTTCAGTCTACGGGACAAAGGTGTCTGGCGGAGATGGCATTCGACTAGAACGGGTGACGGCGTGGAGTGAGACCTCTCCGTGTAATGCGATGATAATTCACAGCAAATCACATAGTGTGTTCCTGCTCTTTATCGCCTGCTGTTGTGGATCACAGTGAGAACAGACACAGCAGACGGGGAGGGGAGAGCGCAGGGCTGCGTGCGATGCTCGCACGCTAAACCGTATAAACCCTTTTTATTAAGAATCTGGAGTGGGAATAGTAGAGGATTTATTGAATTCTGAATTATAGCTCGACCTGAATGCAGAGTTGGTGAAAACGTTTACTGCCAAGCCGAGCTGGAAACAAATAAAGGCTTATTTTCCTTCCTTCTTCCATCCAGTCCTCCCTCCTTTCTCTCTTTTTTTCTTTTAGTCAAGCACATGCTAGATTAAAATGTATTATTTTACCACAGCATACCTTAGCATGGGTAAGGTTAGCAAATGCTATTTTAGCATGAGTTAGCTTGACACGTGTTATCATTGCATGGGTTATCTTGGCATTGTTTGGTACTTTGTTTCCTTCACAAAGAATGACACGATTTGCCCTTTGACTTCGATTGTAGCCAAGTTAGACCACTACAGGAAGAAGACAACAAACATAATAGTCACTAAAATAATTATGTCTACTCTCTCATTTTATGCTAAATACTGAATCCATTCTTGAATTAATTAATTGTCTATACATCCCGACAGTAATCAATAATCAATACTAGACACTATACAATTTGATCTCAACTCGCAGAGCAAGGCATTACAAAAAACTGCCCGGGTTAGAGGTTCCAATCCCGCCGGCCCGGGATTCATCCCCATACTAATGAATGAATGCACTCATGGTACTCTCGGACATTTCTTCTAAAGCCTCCACCAAATGGTCTATATCATATTATATTATTGCTGAGCAATCCTGCGAGGCGTGGACTGGGTGGTTCTGTCTGTCCGGCCCCCTCCAAGGAGTGAGTTGGCAGACGTGAAGGGGCTCGTGTGTGTTTTGAACACAAGATCACTTTCTGAACATCGGTTCCGTCCAGCGGGGTTCCAGGAAGTGGCCCCCGGCCCTGAGAACGTGTCGGAAACGTCCACTGTGCGACGGTCCTGCAGCCCATATGCCCTTAAGTCCAGGCCAGCAACACGCTGCCATCTGTGCTACATTAGCATCTCGTGCTCGGTCGCACACCGAAAAGCGCCGGTCAAACGCAGCCGGAAACATATTCAGAGAGCAACGTTTTCTGATTGACTGGTCAATCATATTCAGAGGAAAATGTTTTCTAATTGGCTGGTCAATTATGTCTCTCCCTCCGTCGCTGTCTCTCTCTCTCTCTCCCCATCTCTCTCTCTCTCTCTCTCTCTCTCACTCTCACCCTCACTCTCACTCTCACTCTCACTCTCACTCTCACTCTCACTCTCTGTCCCTGTCCCTGTCTCTCTCACTCTCACTCTCACTCTCACTCTCTGTCCCTCTCTCTCTCTCTGTCCCTGTCTCTCTCTCTGTCCCTCTCTCTCTCTCTCTCTCTCTCTCTCTCTCTTGTGTGTGTGTGTCGGCATGTTAATAACCCAACGCTTTGATGAGCGAACAGAACAGAACAACAACAAAACCAACGCGCAGCCTGGGCACAGCTGGGCGAAAACTGCATCCAAACACCAGGAAATTCAAATCAAATTGAATTAAAGGGCCCCTATTTTACCACCTGGCGTGATGGAAAATCGACCCTGGTCTCATCACAAGGATGGATTGTCACACCAGACGTCTGCCTAGCTATTATACATATGGGGGGGGGGGGGGGGGGGGGGGGGGGGGGGGGGGGGGGGGGGGGTGGGGGCTGTCTACCCTGTTGTGACATCACAGTCCCCAAGTGTGATGTCACTCATGGGTATAATCTTCAATGGCCCGGTAATAGCTTATCAACATCGCACCTGATTATAATACCGGGGCCTCTGTAGATGGGGTCTGAACAATCACAGGGACCGCACCATCGCATGTGTAGCGAGTGTTGTGCTGGCTGCTCTCGGCGGGCTCATAAGAAACCTCGTGTTTAATTATTCATGGCCTTTGATCCTCATCGTATGGACAACCCAATCCTACTGGTGACAGGTCAGCACTTAGCCAAGGAGACGCCGGTCCCCGAGGAACTACCAGCATCCCCCCTGCATTACTTCCTGGCTTGCTGCTCCCCTGCTCTTCTGGCTCCTTCGTCTCCTCCTCCTCCTCCCACTCCCCATAATCATCATCTTCATGGTCGTCATCATCATCATCATCATCATCAGCATCATTATCATCAACATCATCATTAAGTCTATTCCTTCCATCTCCTTGCCTTTCTTATCCACCCCCTACTCTACTTTTTCACCCTCCTCCTCCTCTTCCTCCTACTCCTCCTCCTCCTCCTCCTCCTCCTCCTCCTCCTCCTCCTCATCTCACTCTGTCTGGAAGTGTATCGATGCTGGACTCCCGTGGTGTGTTGTTTCCCCTGGACAGTAGTTCATCTGCTGTTCGTTAGAAACCTCTAAAACATTAATCTGGTGAAAGAGTGGAACCACCCAAAGAGTCTCTTCGATGGGATGTTGAGGAATAGCTCCATCGCTACGCTTCATACATTGGTGATGAGCTAGGTTTGATATATAATGTGCCATACATTTCCTATAACTCGTGAACAGATAGTAGTGCCCAGGCCTCGCGGGAACAACGGGGGACTGTTTCTCTACACCATGCAGCGCCAAGCCACAAACCGTGGCTCTGAAGTTCCACCATCAAACCACCGTCTTATTCCCCGGCATCGACCCGCGGGACTACTGCAGGGGACGGAAGGTTCTGCCGCCGAGAAGACGCTCAATCAAAGAAATGACTTGTTTTGTGTTTTTAAAGCTCCGTCTCTATCCTCGGCTGGTTTTTATGGGGCAACATCGGGGCATAATCGTCTTGTTTTCGGGTGTTTCTAGGACTTATGTGGCATCTAGTAAACAGCTCGGTGTATTGGTAGCGCTGCCGGTGGCTCCGATGGGACTCTCAAAGAGCCGAGAGGGGGAAGATAGAGGAAAATAGAGAAATTGAGCCCTGTTTGTGAGCCGGGAAACGTGCACCCGTCAGCTCTTCCTCGTCGTGAAACCGTACTCTGTAGCTGCTAGAAGATCCATGGAATCCAAACGTTAATGAGTCTACTTGTGTCACTTTGTGTTTTTTCATTTCTGTTACTATTTTTATTTCAGTGTTTTGACGAAGACACTCAGACAACTGCGAGTCCGTTCGCCGTCAGTTTCATCCAAGCAGATGAATAGGAGGAAAAGTAATGATACAGCAGCAAAAACAACCTACCCAGACTTACATGAACATAAGACTTTTAACTAGCAAACCGAAGGGGCAGATAATTCTAGCAGTGCTTTAAGAACCTAGAAATGAAGCCATAGAGGAGCATAGGACATTAACGATGATATTTATTAACATCCATGGCGAAATGCTGTGTGTGGGTTGTCTTTGTGTGTTCATACGTGATGACAAATGAGCCAGCTAATCAAAGACCACCTGGGACAGAGCCTATAGGGTTCCTGTAAGCACACCACGTGATGTGATAGTGTGCATGTGATAGTGTGTATGTGATAGTGTGTATGTGATAGTGTGTGTATGTGATCGTGTGTATGTCATAGGGTGCGGCGGGATGGGAAAGATATGTATCACACTAAATAGGGGGACGTCTACACAATATCGATCGTAATCACAATGTGCTTCTGAATTAAAAAATACCATGACAAACAGTCTGAGGGGCATGACATTGAAGTGTATTGACATTTAAAGCATGGTAGGACTATTGCCTCGCCCTGGTGTGTAATGTGCGTATGGGAGGGAGAGGGAGGAGGGATCGGAGAGGGGAGTAGTGCAGAGAGGAGGGAGGGAGGAGGAAGAGTGGGAAGAGAGAGAGTGAGGGAGGGAGGGAGGGAGGGAGAGAGAGGAGGGAGGGAGAGAGGAGGGAGGGAGGGAGAATGGAGGGTGGGAAGGTATGGAGGGAGGGAGAGAGAGGAGGGAGAGAGGAGGGAGGAGGGAGAGTGGGAGGGTAGGGAGGGAGGGAGGGAGGGAGGGAGGGAGGTGGAGGGAGAGGAGAGGAGCCAGAGAGGAGGGCAGGAGGAAGAGAGCAGTGGAGCAAGAGATGAGAGGGGAGTCGAGTGGAGAGAAAAAAGATTGCCATGAGGAATGAGACAAATGGGGACAGATTGGAGATTGGGAGGAAGGGAGGACGGGAGAGAGGTGGATAGAGATAGAGAGACAAGGAAAGACAGACAGAGGGAGGGTGGGAGAGACGGAGGGAAAGGAAATTGAAGAGAGATGGAGAGGAGAATGCAGAAAGGGTTGCAGTGAGGAATAAGGAGAGGAGATGACAGGAGGTGATGGAGAGAGAGAGAGATGGAAGGGGATAGAGGGAGGGAGGGAGGGAGGGAGAGGGAGGGAGGGATAGAGAGAGAGATGGAGATGAAGGGTGAGCAACTGGGGAAGAACGAGGGATGAGGAACGAAGTAAGAGAGGTGGGTTTTTAGTCACACACACACATACTCACACACCCACAAACACGCAGGCACGCACACACACACACACACACACACACACACACACACACACACACACACACAACACACACCCACACACACACACACACACACGCACACGCACACACCCTCATTAGCGGCCCTATGTGAGAGCTCATTGTGTGTGTTGGTGGGCCACAGCTGCCCGCCCGTCACCCACTGCAGCAGCGCCTTTCAGCCAATCAGAATCCTTCTCTCTCTCTCTCTCTTCACACTGCCCACCTCGCCAGCCCCCCTCCCTCTCAGCTTGAGCTGAGTTTCAGATCTCTCCTCCCAGAGAGAGGGAGGAGGAGGAGGAGTTTCTGATCTCTCCTCCCAGATAGAGGAGGAGGAGGAGGAGGAAGTGGAGGAGTTTCAGATTGCTCTTCCCAGAGGAGGAGGAGGAGGAAGAGGAGGAGAAGCAGAGCTGATGTTCAGATCTTGGTTTGATGACTGTCGTTTGCTCCAGATCATCTCTCATAAGTTGTCTTGTTTATTTACGATTTGCATATTTCTGCACCTGTATGAAATGTTGTTGTTGATGTTTCGTCTTGTTTAGTGGTTGCACCTCGACAGAATCAAACGCCTAGGTGTTTTGTGAAATAAGCAGCAATGCGTTTCAGGTTCTGATGTCTCTGAGATGTTGGAAGGGCTCTTGATGACATAGTGTTTCCGCTGTTACACTCCGCTGTTACACTCGGTTCAAACCCCAAATGTCCACAGTGTACCTGATGTCAAGCGTGCCCCCAGACCCAAACCTTCTCCTTGATGAACTTTATCTACAAACTAAATAAAACAACCTGCCAGGCTCTGCCCACAACATCGCAAGGATAAGAATCAGGTGGAGAGCAGTGCATCTTGGGAAACCACCACCAGAACCACTGTGCATGTATTATTTTGGCAAAAGAAGAATTATTAATAAATTAATAAAAATGAACACGGACGTTTTCTATTTTTCCGTCTCAACCTGTGCCATGCAGCGGAAAGATCTTCATCCGATCATTATAACGAATGAAACCAGTCAGATTCTAACGGTTCTGTTCCTGCCTCTTATCCCGTTGCAACTCTGGGAAACTGCTTTTTTGTTTTGGTTTCATCTCATGCTCACGCTACAGAGGCTAGCCCACAGGGGAGCTGCTCTTAGGATAGGTGCTGACTGCAGGAGGAGGTGGAGGTGGCCCGAGGGAGGCGCAGAGAGGAGCAGTTGGAAGGGTGGGGAGGATTAGGGAAAGGGGTGGAGGGGAGGGGGGAGAGTGAGTGGGGAAGAGAGGAGGAGAGTGAGGAGGCGCAGAAGGAGAGGAGGGGCAGAAAGAAAGGAGGGGAGAGGGGGACAGCGACGGGAGGAGGTGGTTGTGCGAGCTGTTGTGTGGGAGGGAGTGCTAGCTCGCTAGCTAGGAGCCGGGTGTGTTCATCGCCAGGGATGGAGTGTTGTGACTGATCTCCTGGTTGGCTGACGGGAGACAGACCCTGAAAGAGGACGTGGCTGCCCGGGGGAGAAGAGCGGGAAAATAATAAATAACACTTTGAAGTTAACGAAGGACACACTATATAGTGTACGTGTGTCTGTGTGTTTGTGTGTTTGTGTGTTTGTGTGTGTTAGTGTCTTAATGTTTGTCTTTGTATGTGTATCTTTAAGTGTGTGCGTGTGTGTGTTTGTATGTTTGAGTGTGTGTGTGTCTTTACGTTTGTGTTTGCGTGTGTGTCTTTAAGTTTGTTTGTGTGTGTGTGTGTCTGTATGTGTGTGTGTGTGTGTGTGTGTGTGCGTCAGTGTGCGTGTGTGTGTGTGTATCTGCTTGGTTATTTAGTTATTTACCAGTCAGATAATCATTAGAATAGATGTGATCTCAAGGCTGGGAGCTTAGCTGGCATCTCGCTCCCCATCTCACCCTGGAGCGAGATGGGGGGATGAAAGAGTCAAGTGGCGGTTGGCTAACCCGCGGAGGCTGTTGACAGTGACGGTAGCCAGCGGTAGGCTGGTGTACGTCGATGAAACTCCTCAACACAACCACACATATTTGAAGCAATATGTTACAGAATTGTGTCCGTTTATTAACAACAATGTACTAACAGTAATGTACTACTATATTTACATTTACATTCAGGGCATTTAGCAGAGGCTTTTATCCAAAGCGACTTAAATGCGTACAATTGTCAGAAGAAGGTGAAACATTATATCGCTGTTGGTACAATAAGGATGTTCAAAGAACAAAGGGCCAAGCACTAACAATCGCTAGGTAAACCCATTCCCCATATACAACAAAGATAGGATAAGATGCTGCACAACTAAGTACTATAACTAAATACAACATAAAAGAAGTGCATAATAAGTACCAGGACGTACAACAAACAATAAGTAGCAAACATACCAAACAGACATGAGGATGTGCTTGCGTTCCCGACTGTACCACATCAGAGTATGTGATGGGCGTGATAAGGCAGCCGTGCTGGTGCTACTGTCCAGCTGTGGTAACCTTGGTGACCCTGGCGGTGGGTGCCAGCCTGTGTCCTCCCTCTCCTGGCTCCCCGCTCGGCGCTGGCTCACCCGCGCTAACGCGGAGCATTAGCTTTAGCGTCTTTTAAGCGCCCCACTGCAGTGAGTATTACTGAAGCCTGTTCATGGATTACTGCGTGCTCATTGGCCCTCGCCCATGGCTGCCCTGGCACCACGCCGCTCTGGGATTGGTCCAGTCAAAGGGTGTTGACATCAGCGGGGACAAGATGTTGACATACATGTGTGGTTGGTGATGGCATGGGAACGGTTTTAGATTCTAAATTATAGAGATACACTCGCTGTAAAGCCATCCTAATGCTGCCAATCTCCATGATCCAGAAGAGTGATTTTTATACGGTTAGCTGCTTTCCTGTAGCGTGTTTAAACGGGTTTAGGCGCATGATGATCCTATACCGTTGTCATATGTGGTAGCTGATGTTCCTAACATGTATTTAAATGTGTTTAGCCAATTTCCTTTCAGCATTTGCGATGTGTTAAGCTGATGCTCCTATAGCGTATGTAAATGTATTTAGCTGATGTTTATGTACCGTTTTAAATGTGTCAGAAATTATCCAAGTGATAAGCCCAACTCCTTTTGGAAGGCATTTTGCTGAGTGCGACTTCATATTGAGTTACCTCTAATAAAATCATAGAAGAAATCAGATAAAACTAGGGAGACTTAACCCTTGAAAGGGCCCTGATTGAGTGGTTTTCAACGTTTGTAACATCCTCGATTGCGACATCACAGTAAACAACACATTAAGCACACCACTCACACACGTGTCTGGCATTTGTGCACATCTGTTTTTTCACACATGGATGGATTCATCAGACAAGGCGGTATTAGTAATGGCTGTGTATGTAACGCAGCATGTTAGCAGAGAGAGCAGAGAGAGAGAGCAGAGAGAGAGAGCAGAGAGAGAGAGAGAGAGAGAGAGAGAGAGAGAGAGAGAGAGAGAGAGAGAGAGAGAGAGAGAGAGAGAGAGAGAGAGAGAGAGAGAGAGAGAGAGAGAGAGAGAGAGAGAGAGAGAGGGAGGGAGGGGGGAGAGAGAGAGAGAGAGGGGGGGGAGAGGAGAGAGAGAGAGAGAGAGAGAACAGCGTATAGTGTTGTCCCTGTTTGACCTCTGGGTGGGTTGGTGGTTGAGGGGGGGGCACTAATGCAGACTGATGCATAAAACAGGACTCTGTGGCAGCACAGCACCATGTTAAACTAGAGGAAACTCATCGCCTCTGGCTTTCTTCTCTGTGCTTTTCTTTCGGTAAAAACCAATCGTTCCTTGGGGAAAATAAACGTATGTTTGTTCAATAATTAAGCATGTGCTTCAGGGCAACTATGTTATATCCAGGTGAGGTCCGAGTTCAGGAAGTACATATTTAAAATACCAAGCTATAGAGGATGCACCTCGGTGACATACCAGTTCAGAGTAACCAGGGGTAAGCAGGGGTATCTCACGAGTATTCCACTAAAGAACAAATGTGAGGTAATTGTTTCGCAGTACATCCAGCTCAGTGAGTTCATTCATTATTTCACTCCAAATTATTTTCAGAGCGACTGCTCAACTTTTTACTCCTCACAACACCAACGTAAAGGCAGACCCAGGGTCATTGGCAGCGGGAAAGCATCGGCAACCAACTTGTAACCATAGCAACAGTAAGTCTGTCGGTTGTCACGGAAGGGATGAGGTTGCCAGATCTCAAAAAAAATAAAGAAAAGGAAGCAAATCCAGCCGTCAACCTGAGCCTGCGGCTGCCGGGTTTGGTTTCAGCAGGATGGTACAGGATGTGGAGCTAGAGGGTTGTGGGTTCCATCCTGGGAGCAGTGAGGTGTCGTCGAGCAAGGCAGTCAACTCACAGACTTACAGCTTCTCACAAGCGGCCCCACGGTCGGTGTGCTAGTGTGTGAATGCATGAATGCTAAGCATACTGTGTGTGTTATAGTTGATAGAGCATTCTGCTCACCGTCCAGCCAGTGCATGTTCCAGTCCTCACCTGATTGATTAAAAGTTTCCCGCCAACATGGAGTTGGAATGATGAAGTGTTGAGAATCCTAACCGTTGAGATATTGATCAGGTGTGAGTTGCTCGTAAGTTACTCTCCTCCTGGGTGAGGTAAGCGATGGACATATCCAACGGGATGGTTTCCACACTCCCAGACTTGTTTTTGGTCGGCTGAAATTGTCAACACACTCGACTGATTGAAACACCTAAAGGACGCGCATTCAATTGTATTTTTCATTTTTCACAACATTCTAGGAACCATTTTTGCCATATTTCCTAAACGTAATGACCTCATTATGTTTCCAGGAACTTGATTATCGCAGTCACGTCCAATTTCACTGTCTGTAATGTGTAGCCATTATTCGAGAGAGAGAGAGAGAGAGAGAGAGAGAGAGAGAGAGAGAGAGAGAGAGAGAGAGAGAGAGAGGAGAGAGAGAGAGAGAGAGAGAGAGAGAGAGAGAGAGAGAGAGAGAGAGAGAGAGAGAGAGAGAGAGAGAGAGAGAGAGAGAGAGAGAGAGTCCTACCCCATCACAGAAGCCATGAAAGACTGACATTTTCGAGTTGAGGCTTTTATTTTGTCACATAAGGTTCCTGTTTGACAACAGTCAATTGTCAATTCATAGAGGCACTTCTAGTTTTGAGCCATTCTGATCTTCCTTCAGGACCGGCCGTCCTTGAAGGTCACATCCAACACGTTTTTGCTTTGAAGGCAAGTCACTGAAAGCAGGCTTTTATCAACCCTGTCCTGCTGTATTTACTTGTTCCAGTTTGATGGTCAGAGCACAGCCTTTCCTTACAATCTGAAAACATTCTGTACGTCAATACTTAAAAAGTCCCATGACATGCCACCAGGTGTGAGTGTGATTAGCCGTTACAAGCCATGTTGAAAATCTGCCCCTTCTGACATCACAAGTGGGCGTGTCCACCTAGATGTGTGACGGACAGATGAGCAACGTTTGCTACAGTCCACTGGGTAGGCTGGTAGACTGATCTATCCTGCGTATATCTAGGTGGAGACGCCCACTAGGCCCAGATTTTCAAAACAGCTTGTAAGCCTAATCACAATCACACCTGGTGGCATGGCATGGGACCTTTAAAACAGACAAAAACAATTAATGAATTCATTCATTTCTGTTTTAAAGGAATCCACTTTTGTACTTACCATAGTATGTGACGTTTTTGCATTGGACAAATCGATGGCTGATTAACCATCCTGGGCGTCTGCGGCCCTTTGAGGAGTACCACCTCCTGATCACGTCTCCCGGGGTGGCGGCCCGAGGTTAAAGAGAAATCAACCGGGGCTAATCATGTTAAATGGCTCCCTTAATTTATCTTGAATAACAAGAACCGACCATTCGCCCAGCACAATAATCCCCCCCTCTCCTCCTCCTCACGCAACCCCACTTCAGTCATTACAACTCTTAGCGGTATTCACAGCTATACTCTCTCGGCCTGGCCCCGCATGTTTATATCTATACACACACTTCACATTTATTATGTATGGATGTTTGCTTCCTGCGGAGGGAATTAAGTGGATCTTCCCTCAACTGCACTTGTGTGTTGATAAGGGCGTCCGGGCCAGGGGAGCGTGAGGAGGGCTGTCTAACCCCACTGGGAGCAGGCGACACACTGATCGTCAGACCCTGTGTTTGAGGACTTATTAGCGTTAACATGTCTGGTGTTGAGGCATGGCGCTGCACATTCTGCTGGCCGTGGGGGTATTTGTCAGAGGATATCAGCATCAGCGCTGCAAAATATATCGCCGGGACTCTTGCTTTTGTGTGGGTTTGTGTGTGTGCGTGTGTGCTGGAGGGGAGGGGTTGTGTGTTTTTTTTTGTGTGTGTTTGTGGGGGGGGGGGGTTTGTGTGTGTGTGTGTGGGGCAAAGTCTACCTGCGTGAAGCGCTATATAAGTGTTTTGGTGTGTGGTGCGCCATATAATTAAGCCATAGATCACGACAGGCTGTGGTATGTGCCCCACTTACCACTGTTAAGGGGCGTTGTTCGGCCCGACGCGCAGCGGAGCTCATTATACCCCTTCACAGTGGTATAATGAGCAAATACCATAGTAACCGTTTTATACAACGGTTACTATTATGGCAAAATGAAAGTCAAAGACACACTACATTTAAAAAAAATCAAGAAAGTCAAAATAGCTGTTTTTTTAAAGAATACAAAAAAGTAGTCCCTCCTGGCTGCCTTCAAAATGAATGACGGTCGCTATGCAACACACTTTAGCATCCCTCCGAGAGATGGCTTGGCTAGAGCGGTTCGCCGGCAATTTATCCTATGGAGCAGTTCACTCACCGTGTGCCTAAGCTTTCGTTTGTCTCTCCATCGCCTTGCTCACTCCTGGAGTAACAACATTTACACCCTCTCCATCATTCAACATATTTTTTAGGCTTCAGTGAACTGTGCTATTGCTTTTTTACAACTACTTTTATACTTTGTAACCGTTTCTACTTCCAGGCGCGGAGTGATATGCAAGTTTTCACAAAATGATTGGGCGTCATAGCAGTTATGGAAACGCTCATTATACAACAGTTATGAACCAATCAGATCGCTGGATTTAAGCCACCCGTTGTATAAGTGTACATATAGCAGTGCCTTGATATTTAGTCCACCCACCACATTATTCACGTTAGTCATGCACGGCCGAAACAAACACTGATTGTTGAGACACATTTTTAATAAATTGCCCTAATTTCACAGAAATTGTAATCTATACTAAAATCCACCCTCTGAGTGTTTCTGCAGGCGCCCTCTTCTCCCTGTGCTCCTCTGTCTGTCTGACTCACAGCAGTGCACCCAAACAGGAGCGGCGGTACAGCAGCAGCAGCAGCTGGTTACCGAGGGTGACCGTGTCCCCTCTAATTGATTAAGTAGACGGCAGGAACCCAAAAGACACCGCCTCCTCCTCCCGGGGCCGTTCCCCGGTCCCCACAAGACAAGGCGTGTGTGTGTGTGTGTGTGTGTGTGTGTGTGTGTGTGTGCGTGTGCGTGTGTGTGTGTGCGTGGGTGTGTGCATGTGTGTTTGCTTTCATCATCAGTGTGGCGGGGTTCCCGTCTGAAGGAAACAGTTTTTTAAAAATAGCTTGAGCGCCACTTAGTGTACTTTGGTGAGCGTCAGACGAGCAGGGCGTGGATAAACGGGGACGGCAGCCTGGATGCGTTCGTATTGACCGGGGTTATATATAGACCAGCCACGCGTCCCTGTTTTACCGGCAGGCAAACACCCGGGGGGATGATTACGATTTGGAGGATGACGTTACAAACCGTCTTCCTTAAAACAGACGTTACATAAGACACATTATGTGTTGCGCAACATCTCCGTTCTGAGGTTCAGTCGCGTCAATGCAGTTCCGATGCATCCGCGTCACGTCGGCTGTGGGAGTCGCGTCGGGGAGCGGAACCCGGGTGTGAACGGGTGTGAACGGTGTGCTCTGCAGCACGGCTCCTGATTCGGGCCGCCGTCGGGGACTATGCTCTTAAGCTCCTTTGGAAGCTAAGTTTAGTGTGTGACATTACACTGTGGTGAGTTGGAGCTGCACGTGGGATGAGCAGCAATCTCTAAAGTAGCAGGCTAATCGCCAATTAGCTCTCAGTACACACACATGTACGCGCACACACACGCACGTGCATGCGTTTGTTAACACACAAACTGAAAAACATGCCTTGAAGGGATACTCCAACTTTGTGTGGAAATCTGGTTATTTCCACTCAGCCACAGTAAAATGTGAAGCAGCACACCATGCCAGCTTCTCCAAGGTAAAAACAGTTTAGTGATTTCACTCAACAGCAGCTGTTTTTTTTGTGCAGCAGGTATTACATTCCCAACTTTATGTGTGTGTGTGTGTGTGTGTGTGTGTGTGTGTGTGTGTGTGTGTGTGTGTGTGTGTGTGTGTGTGTGTGTGTGTGTGTGTGTGTGTGTGTGTGTGTGTGTGTGTGTGTGTGTGTGTGTGCGTGTGATGCTTCTGTCGACCTGTTTGTGTTTTGTATCTTAGACTTGTGTGTGTGTGTGCATGACAATGTGTACGTCTTAGATCTGACACCAGATCTTTCTTGTTGAGATCTCTTCTAAGTTCTCTAACCCCAGACAGCGTAGATATTGAACCGGGTATTGAACCTGGAAACTCTGGTTTGACATACTGATGACCTGACAGGAGAGAGAACCACGGTGGAATCAGAATGCACCGCCGATCCCTCTGCTCTTCAGGGATACCTGACGAAGGTCTATACAAGTTTTAAAGTATGTAAGGGAATTATACTTTGAATAATGAATTCAGAATTCAAAAAATAATACTTTTTTGCATACAAATTGAAGAGCAGATAAAAAGGAGAAGATCTTAGTGCTTCTGTGGTGAATGACGAGTGAGTGTGATTGTGTGTGGCGGTCGGCTCCACAAACTCCTGTTGTTTCAGCTCTCGCCTCAGAGGAGAGGAACACAACCTGAAATCCACTCTTACCTGCATTTGTGCCCTATCATGAGTAAATGATTGTCGTCATGTTAAGTATCTGAGGTGATCTTCTTCGCTCTGACCAAGGCTTGTGTTATGTCACATGTGACCATAAGATGTTGGGAGGGGGCAGGGGGCATCTTGCTCTAAGAATAGTCCACCGTTTCAGAATTCACATGGCGACCAACATGTTAGTACTATAGTTACTTGGAGGGTTATTCAGATAGTTTACAGGTTTTCTTGGGTGGCCGGTCCCAACGCTCCCAAAATGGCCAACTGTTCCCTTTCCCATTCTGATTGTATTATTGTAATTGTATTAATAGTAATAATAATAATAATTTCTAAGACTGGATTATTGTTAACATGGCTGGTTGGTAGTAATGCAACTCAAAACATCCTTGCAACTTCTCTGTTACTTATTCCCATCATGCAGTGCTTTCTGGTAACTTCCTTACTGTGACCTAGGCATAACACCAAACACAAATTGTTTCTAATGTCATATGCTGAACTTCCTGGATCCTGATGGATACTGAGATAATGAGGCCCAAACCTGAGCTCTGTTAGCTGAAGCTGAAGGAACAACACCCATCCGCTTTCACTCCCTGGAGGAGGAGGAGGAGGAGGAGGAGGAGGAGGAGGAGGGGGGAGGGGGAGGGGTGGTGGTGGGGCGGTGGAGGTGGTGAGGGGGTTGTTTCCTAGCTGCAGCTGCTGTTGTGTTGTCAGGCTGCTAGCTTTCTCCCAAACTAGACCTCTACGTCGGAAGCCGAGAGAGAGAGAGAGAGAGAGAGAGAGAGAGAGAGAGAGAGAGAGAGAGAGAGAGAGAGAGAGAGAGAGAGAGAGAGAGAGAGAGAGAGAGAGAGAGAGAGAGAGAGAGAGAGAGAGAGAGAGAGAGAGAGAGAGTGAGTGGGGGGGATATAGAGAGAGAGAGAGATTGAGAGAGAGAGGGATAGAGTGTGGTGTCATCATCAGCTGTCTGTCACAGCCTTCCTGAAGAAGGGACTTCGCACTCTCTAGAAAGTTCTGAACGATATAAAGTTTCCCCTAGAACAGCCTTTCCTAGCTCATAATCTACAGCACTGTGAATGTGCGCACAGAGTTTTTTCAGTATTTAATTCTGTATCCCTTTATAAAAAACATGAAACAGAAATGGGCTTTTTAGCTTGTCAGCAGATTTCCTCCCAAACTTCTGACACTAAGTCTGTACGGCCGGAACACACAGTTGGCTTTTTAGTACCATCTTTTTCTACCGAAAAAACTCAGACCATGAGTTTTTTCGGTACAACTGGATTAACTAAGTGGTGTGGAGACAGTTCTCAGGCTGATGATCTGTGAGTACAGGGATACCTTGGGCTTGATGACGATATTTAGGATTCAATAATTATTTCATTTTAATATTAGGAGATCATTTTAAAGGTTGTCTATGTGTCTGTTCTACATCAGCTGCTGTACTTTCAAGTTCCTTAACTGATTCAGCCAATAAATTCAATGATCCATGATTTAAAATCAGCCTTGTTTACCTGGAGGCCATCTTGAATCTAAATGCTTTTAGTACTTTGTATATTGTATTAATAATTTTCCTAACACTGGATTAGGCCTAATATGGTAGTAGATGTAGATGGCTAGTTGGTAATATGCCAACTCAAAACATCCTGGTAACTTCTCTGTTACTTATTCCCATCATGCAGTGCTTCCTGTTCACTTCCTTACCGTGACCTAGGCATAACACCAAACACAAACTGAACTGTTGTAATGTAATTTACTTAGAGGTTAGAGATAGTCTTTGAGTCTGTTCTCAGTTGCTGTACTCCAAATTAAATTCCATAACGGATTCAGCCGATACATTCAATAATCCCTGTTATCAAACAGCAGCCTTATTCACCCGGCGGCCATCTTGTTTGTAAACATAGCCCTATTGATTAGGCTTAATGACTCCCTGACCTCCGACCCCTGGAAGTCGGTGGTCCATGCCTTGTTGTTGTGCTGCACTGCAGAACTTCAAGAGACTTTTCCATCAGCAGTCGTTGAATGAACCCCAGTCCTAAGTGGAGCTAAAAATAAATCTACGGCCAACTGGCACCAAGAAATGTGTGTGATTGCTTCCTGTGGTTAAATATTAACTGAATTGCTCTCAGAAATGAAATTGGTCTGTTTAGAGAAAAAGACAGTGGGGGGGAGGGGGGGGGAGAGAGAGAGAGAGAGAGAGAGAGAGAGAGAGAGAGAGAGAGAGAGAGGAGAGAGAGAGAGAGAGAGAGAGAGAGAGAGAGAGAGAGAGAGAGAGAGAGAGAGAGAGAGAGAGAGAGAGAGTGTGTGGTGTCATCATCAGCTGTCTGTCACAGCCTTCCTGAAGAAGGGACTTCGCACTCTCTAGAGATAAAAAAAAAACACTGACAGGAAACCATTCATTGCACGACCCTACGCACATCCCTTACGACGAGCTGTCAGAGGGTGTTGCCCGGCAACCGTAGGGGTTGCCAGTTCGATCCTTGGCTCCTTGTGGAGTAGTTAGTGTTACCATAGGTTCCCATGTGTATCTGATCTAACTGTAAATCACATTGGATTCAAGCATCTCACCCTAACTGACTCAATAGCCAACACTGAAGGGAAAACTGCTGAGGAGTCCTTGAGCAACGCTTGTGATCCTCTGATGGTTACGAGGTCGGTATTTCTGTCGACGTGTGAGATGCCTTCTGTGTTCAAATTTAAATTCAGCTCTTCCAGTCAATTCTACCGTACACTACAGAGGCCGACGCAAGAGCTATTTTTATCTCAACACGAAAGCTTATGTTCAATGTTCCCCTCATTAATAGTTTAAGAACGTTAAGAATGGTCGCTGCTCGTGTAAGTCAGTTTGTTTAGGCTATCTTCCTCTCCAAGGTGTTTTTTTGTTAATGTGTGACTGCCCCCCTTTAGAGACTGTGTCAACTGTCGAGAGAATTCGTTACGTCCTCTTAAGATAACCAAAGCTCGGAGCTGTGGTTTCAAAGAGACGCTTGAATAGACAGCGGAAGAACCGAGCAATAAAAGCTTCTTACTGCCACAGCCCGCTCACACAATTAAATTGTATTTCCCCATTTTCTATTCATGTATACTCGCTACAAAGTTGACGTTTGCATTGCAGCGAGAGCCGTCCAGAAGAGCCCCGTGTTGTGCCGTGCATTTAATGAACGAAGCAGAACCCGAGCTTTGAAACACGGGATGGAACGAGTACATTTAAAAGTCCAACCTCACCACTAATTATGTTTCTGGGGCTTTTCTGGGAACCAGCTCCTTACCTGCAGGAGAGGGGGAGAGAGGGGCTGGTTGGCACTGCTGCTGTTTGTAGTTGGGGTGGGGGGAGGTTAGGCTGTAGCCTGAATGTGGGGATGCTAAGGTGGGCTGGCAGTGTGTCTGCGGTTGGGTGCCAAGTGATGGGGGGGGGGGGGGGGAGTGGGGGGATGGTTAGAGTGCATTATGTTGGTGTGGAAGGGTTTATGGAAAGTTATGTGTACAGAGGTCTTATCCTATATATACACCACTCCTCGTCCATCCCCCAATAGGAGGGAAGAAAGGAAATGAGTGTTTGTGTGTGTCTCTGTGGTAAAAAAAACCTAGCGTGTGGTGGCCTCGATGGGGCGTATGTCAGAGCTCACGGATTGCCTAGCTGCCATGTTAGCGCTACACCTGATCAACACATCAACGCGACACATCGACGCGTGTTATTCAGTCAAACGCCAGACTACCTCGCTCGCCTGTGAAACAAACACAAATCCTCAACGCAGATTTTTTAAATGTGTGAACGTGTGAAATCACCGTCTGCGATTGTTCTCCTTTCCCATTACTCGAGAGTCTTTGGTAAGTGGAAAACCAGAACAAAGGGAAACCCAGAAGAATTTGAAAACCAGACTAATTGCAAACCATCATCTGGTTATTGGCCAAGAAATGATTGCCTTCTCCTAATGATTACATGCTACAGTCTACAAGTTGCGTATGTTGGTTCGACAAATAAGAAAATCCTCTTGTGTTCACGCGCTTCTATGGGGAGCCGCGGTGTGTGCACAGGGCTGGATGGAATGGAGGAGGGAAGGTTTGTGTAGGTGTGTGTGCAGACAGCTTGGGTTAGGAAGCAGAAGGGGGTGTGTGTGGGTGTGTGTGTACCTCTCTGCCTTTGCATATGTGCTTCTGTATGCATGCTGAGTAGATGTAAATATTTGTGCATGGGTGTCGGGTAGAACATTTTTGTGTGCATGTGTGTTTTTGGGCCTGTGTGTGTCTGTGTCTGTGTGTTTGTGCGCACAGTTTTGTGTGTGTGTGTGTGCAGCCCTGTGTTGGAATACAGCCCTGTGTTTGTGTCCGCGTGTCTATGGTTTGTGATTGCGCGCACATTTTCGTGTGTGTGTGTGTGCGCAGGTGTAGGGATGAAGCCCTGTGCGTGAGTCTGTGTGTCTTTGTGTGTGTGCATGCGCGCGCTCCAGTGGGTAAACACATTCTGAGAGACTCTGACTGTGTCAACATCAGACGACTACACGACGACCTCCCCAGTCCTCTGTACTCGCCGCTCCGCTCGTCCTCCCTCCGTCGCCACCTCTCATCACCCGGAGACCCGGGAGCGACGAAAAACACAGCTCAGGTCTGTGCCTCGCCGTGCGGAGACCACATGCCTCTCTTATTTCACGCTCTCACCTCTGAAATGCAGCTGAGCAGCGTGGGCAGAGGAGCCGACCGCCGTGCCCCCCGGCCCCCTTCATGTAGGAGGGGAGTCGTTTTACAGGATAACGGCGGAGGAGGGTTTCAGCTGCCTGCTGGCCATCTAGCGCATTGGCGCCTGTCCACCATTTTACGTCCAGTCATTTAGCACAGCGGTTGTGGCTGGAGGGAAGACTAGGTGTGCAGTGATATATATATATAAGACCTTTGAGGCAGAGGGCGTGATGCGTTAAGGCCCTCATACAAAGAGATGGGGAAGGGACCTCGGTAACAAAGACCTCATCTTTCCGCTTTAGATCTTTCTCATATGTCGTGATACATGAATTGTCATTACAATGGAAACCAGAAGAACAACAAAAGGGTTATAGTTTTATTATAACTAACAATAACCTTCATGGATTATTGTTTACTGGGCATTATTTATGCCTCTAAATGTTCTCTTTACTTCTCTTTAAAGTGATAATTGAAGGGATAATTTCCCGTTTTGTAATTATTATATATATATATATATATATATATATAAAAATAAAAAAACAGCCTCGAACCACAAACCCCCATTTCCCTGACTTACAGGTGATGGTTTTAGTTCCCCTGAAATGACAGTCAAATTAAATCGTACCTGAAGAATCTTTAAATAATCAATAATGTGTGGTGGGTTAGTATGCTGGGTTGATGTGTGCGAAGCTTATCGCTAGATGCTAATCAGCTCAGTGTGAAAGACCGCGATGCCATGCACTGCTTAACCGACTTAACGGCCAGGCACTGATGCTAGCAGGCCACCGCTTAGCTGAAGCCCGGCCACACATCCCACTCCCACTCAGGAGCCAATCAGCGCAGGGAAGGGAAGCGGACACTAGCCAATAAGCACACTTTTAAAATGGCAGCATGAATGGTTAGCGCGCAAACCTGTAGCTATCACAGGTTTGATTCCCCCCTGCGCTGTTATGCTGTCTCTCCTCACGGAGGGAACAAAATGCCACACACACACATATATATATATATGGTCTGTTTTACAATCCTCACAGTGGTGTGTGTTGGTCGGTGTGTTGACAGGGTCTAGCGGCGGCCACAGCGCCGCCATAACCCACGGCCAACGTGTTTACCGTTTACTGTTCCTGCCTGTTTGTCGTGTTTAAGATAATTCCATGTCTGGCGTGCCCCACTGAGGAGGAGATAAATGTTGTCGGGAACAACGCCTTTGCATGTGTTGTGTCGGGGGGGGTGGGGGGTGGGGGGGGGGGGGGACGGACGGACAGACAGACAGTTTGATGGCCCTTCGTCGACGGAGGGCCGACCATCAGCGGGGGGCGTACCGCACGCCGGCGCTGAAGAGCTCCCTCTGTTACCCCGAGTGGTAGTGTGGCAACCAAGCGCCACTTCATTAACATACATTCAAGATCCATCTTTGTCTGCACTGCCCTGCAGAATAGCTTGTAATGGACTATATAACAGTTACTTCCTGAATAATCAGAATTTATCGTCGATATAACTAAGGGGTCGCGGTGAAAAATGTGCTTTATTATTAATTCTTGTTTTTGGAGCACAGAGGCAGCTGTGTGTACAGTTGGAGACCAGGGAATGCGGTCATTTACATATTGTCAGGCTTTTCTATCTGGTGCTGTTCTATCATTGCCAAAGTGCTAAATTATTCATATCCTCCTGTCGCCAAGGAATATAGTTTGGTCCAAGGACAAATACTATGAATATTATGAATGATTGAAATATAAATCATATATACTGTGTAAGCATTGACTGCATCCAGGTCAACTGTATTTTGTGTTCTGTAGTTATGGTTTCTATGGTGACAGTACGAGGCCCAGTAATAAGGTTTGGGATAGCGTAGTAGTATTATGGTTTGGTTGGCAGCAGAACAGGTTGTAGCAGTATCGATGTGGTCGACAGTATGAGGAGCAGCAGCAGGTTGGGCTGAATATTTGGTTGAATTTCAATGCACAAAAAAGGAATGCAATCGAAAAATGCGGAGCAGGTACACTTTTTACCTGTTTTAAAATACAAAAATAGAAAGCGAATCCTTACAGCACTCTGTAAGGATACTGTCATAACTTCTCTTCAACTCCTCCCTTCAGCTTTATTGAATGATCTGTATATTTTTATCTATCACGTTTCCGAGCCACACGTGGTCGTCCCCGGCAACGGCTGTAGTCGTACACTCCCGTCCAACCAGACGCCTCACGTCCACATCCAAACTGCAGCGTGGAACACACAGGGAACCAAAGTCCTCTATTGCGACTGGCTGTATGATGATGATGATGATGATGATGATGATGATGATGATGATGATCCTCATCATCTCTCCATCGTGGTCGTACGAGGTGACGGGGAGAGGAACTCTGCTCGTGCGTCTCGGAGCGAGCGCGTCCCCTCTCCCCTTTGGTGTAATATGTTCTCATTACTTCCTCGTCAGCCTCACCCGTGGCCAATCGGAGCTGACAGCCTGAGTGCACATGCACATGTCCTTAATCACTTCCTATTTGCCTCTCCAGTGTGCGTGTGTCAATGGCCAATCAGAGGGCTCGGAACCCGCGTGTGTGAATAGCCAATCGGCGAGCTCGGAACTCCTGCCTGCAGTGTTCCCCGTGGTGTGTTCCCAGCTAACGGTCATGACCAGGGCGAAGAGCCTGTTGTTGTTGTTCTGCTTGTTTTGCACCAGCATTTCTGGGAGGGATAGGGGCATGATAGTCTTACTATCAGGGTGTTCAACGAGCCGTAAAGTTCTAGGTGCAAAGCCCATTATCCATAGTACCTGTAGGCATCCTTGAGGAGGAAGCTCCCTATCGCCCACCTGTACATTAATGACATTTATATGCATAAAAGCATTGTTGCTCTCTCTGTTGTTCTGCATAATGACTGTGTATTTTCGAGACAGCACCCAGTGGTATTCGTTTTTCTGTGTTCCAGGCTGTAAGACGTGTCTATTAGCACTCCACTGATAGGCGCAGAGATTTAGTCACTGATTAAATCTAAAACACTCAGTTACGGACGCCTTAGAGACCGTAGCCTTCGCTTCACCCCGAGCAACCACAGAGGAAGAATATGGTGCCTAATAGTCTTGTAGTATTGGGGAAATGGCAGGATTTAAGATGCCTCTGCAATGGAAATAATGGCTGAGTGGGTGATGGATGGACGGGTAGAGAGATGGAGATGTGATGTCTGGATGATTTACACATGGATGGATAGATGGATGACATATGGATGGAGACAGCTATGGATAGAGAGACGGAGAGATGGATAGCGACAGATAGAGATTGATAGATGATGAGTTGAAAGTGGATGATATATGAATGGATGGTTGACTGACAGACGGCATTCAACTTTCTGTTTCTACCAGATACTCATTTTTTATTTAAATTGCATGAAAGTGAGCGTTATATGAAACCTCATGTTGTAGGCATATTACTTTACTCTCGCTTCGAAATAAAAAAATGTAAACGTATAAATAAAACATTCAAAGATTGCATGAAGACAGTTTGATGGAATTCCAAACAAGATTAAAAGCAGTTTCCCTCATCTCCTCTTCGTCAGTCCGTGGAAGACATTTTACAGCTTGTTTACCCTCATCTGCGTCGAAGAGACCGCCGAAGACACCCGGTGCTTTGAAAAGGCTTTTTTGATGAAGGCCGAGTGAGATGCAGAGATATCTGAAGAGAGCAAGCAGGTCCTATCAAGTGTATGTGTGTGTGTGTGTTCTGGTGTGTGCCTGTTATCTGTGTGTGTGTGTGTGTGTGTGTGTGTGTGTGTGTGTGTGTGTGTGTGTGTGTGTGTGTGTGTGTGTGTGTGTGTGTGTGTGTGTGTGTGTGTGTGTGTGTGTGTGTGTGTGTGTGTGTGTGTTTGTGTGCCAGGAAGAGGATTGGGTCTATATATAGACCATCAGTGAGGGAGATGAATCTACAACACGCTGGCATTTCAAAATAAAAGCCTCTCGAGGACTGGCTGTCACTACTCTCTCTTTCTATCCCTCCCTCTCACCCTAACTTTTTATGGATCTTTCTCAATTCAATCTCTGTGTCTCTCCCCTGCGTACTCCTACCCGAGTAGGGTACTTCAGTATAATATAACTAGTATATATACTTGTGCTTTGACTTTCCAGAGTTGGGTTTTGTACTTTTACTTGTGTAGAGTGCACATGTACATCTCCCCAGCACTGAGCTTCCTGTAGGACAGTCCTGACTGACGATTAATGTTATACTGGTCGTCATGACGGATACGAAACTCCCGCTAATCGAGCTGACCCAGCGCCCAATGGTAACGACCCCTCGTGACCTCACAGCCTTGGAAGGTTGTGGAGACAGAGTACATCTCTGTTTCATAATCGTTCTGCTTCACAGGGCAGAGGTCCGTGTATTTCCTTCAAAGTTGGCTCAAATGCACTGCCTATGTTGGCTCCAAGCCCACTGCCCAACATAGTCAGTGCATTGGAACACCCAACTATAGAGTGCTGGCCAAAGTGGACCGCCACCGGTTACACTTGTGTGCCAACCTAAACCTCTGAAAACAGCCAACCACCACTGGCCAGATGTTGTGTTGCTTGGGCGATCTGCAAGCATCCGACCTGAGGCAGTATTTCCACCAGCCCCCTCCCAACCTAATTTGAAGGATACAAACCGCACACCGTCCATGTTATTATGGACATTGAACCATCTTTATAGACAACCCTATGGACAATGGTGGATAACAATATTTGATAAACGAGAATCTATCAGCAACAATAGCCAAATGTATTCAACGATCATTGTTTAGTTTCTGGTTCCCATTTTCCCAGCTAGCACTTCAGGCTACGAAAAACATTCAAAGTCAAACATCTAACATGCATAAGATCCTGCAGAGGGCAGAGCAAGGGGAAGTAAACTGAACGAATGAACTCCATCCGAACAAGATTTCCCAAGTATCCGCGTCTCATGCTCGTAGGTGGAGTTTGGAGTTGGAGCAAGTTGCTCGGCTTTGTGATGACTCAGCGTTGTGTTAGTTTGTAAAGCAAACGGCTCCGCCGGGTTCTGTAATCCATCGTCAGGCTCGGGTGGATGTGGGGGGTCGGGGGTGGTGTGTTAGCGGGGGGGTGGGGTCTTAGCCGGCCCTGATGAAGGCGAAGGTCTTACAGCTTCAGACAAGCGTGATGCTAGGAGTAAAGGGGATTGCAGCGGTCAGATCAAACACTGCTCCTCCTCTTCCTCCTCCTCCTCCTCCTCCTCCTGCTCCTCCAAAAAGATAATACCTTTGGTTCTGTGGTCTTAGGGTGATTGGGCCGGTGGGCTTTATGTCGTGCTGTGGCAGGGGGATGGAGACGTTGGAGAGCTTGGGTTTATCTACTCCCCTTGTCAGGGGCCAGGGTTTAGGGTGTGCTGCTTTCTAAAGGGGGTTATTTGTGTCCACGTACGTGAACGTATGTCGCTGGCCTTCCCGGGGAGCAGTTCTGGTCTGGGGTCAGTTTATATTCATTCCACGTTTTGTTTGTCTTTAGGAGACTCTACTATCCACAGGCGTACTGTGGATTCAGATCCCGGTCTTTGAGGAGGAGGTAGGGGTTAGGGGGCGTCCTGCTCTTGGATGCCTACAGGTTAGCCTGCGCTGCACTCACAACCTTCGACTGGGAGTCGAGCTCCCTTACCCTCCCTTTGTGTATTGAAGGAAGTTCATCCACGCTCCACACAGTCTTCCATTCATTATGAACCCACTCTGGGAAACAACCAGAAGCATCGTCTTAGCTCTGAGACTCGGTGTGTGTGTGTGTTTGTGTGTGTCTGTTTGTCTGTGTCTGTGTCTGTGTTTGTGTGTGGATGGGTGTGTGTGTCAGTGTGTTTGTGTGTGTGGGGTGAGGGGGGGAGGGGAGAGGGGTTAGCTGAGCGAGATCAGCGATCAGGTCGTTGTAATCAGCAACGCATGCTATTGTGACCTCACAGGCTCCGCCCCCTTCCCCCCGCCGGGAGTCGGTTCCTTTCAACCCAGTTGGTTCTGCTCACACACGCTGGCTGAAACCCGGCTGTCAACACGGCTTCCTCTTGCAGACTGTGACTGCTATTAGCTCTTTGACTATTATTTTATCATTTAGCAGATGGTGTAAGGAGTGATGAGCAGTGAATTCAGATGCAGGTTGTTAGAGGTGTAGTTTGTAGGAGGATTTAGTGGCATATAGCAGTAGGGTTGTAGATTGAATCATCAAAAACGACTGGATAGCGTCCCCGGCGCCAACCCACCAGCTCTCAGTTTTCGACCGATTTAGCAGAAGCCACGGTGGTCTGTGCCAGAAGGTACTTCCAAAGGAGGTGATCGTCTACGACAGCATCGCTCAGCCAGTTTTCCAGTGATGAGGTTTCTTTATAGATTTATAAATCGTTGTTACTTATTAATCTTTTTATAATTCTGCTCCATAAAGGCAGCGGGCACTGCTACTCTTTATGCTGTCTCATCACTTTGGGTGTTGTTTTGGTGGGTGCCTGGTAGAGTAATGATCTTTAGTCCTGCTCTGTGGTCGTGTCTCAGAGCGCATTCAGAGCTGCACAACAGAACCATCGCTTCAGGGAAAATCACCGAAGGATCTGCCGGTCAATATTTAATAAGGACTTCATACTCGCACTCAAACGGCTCTCTGTCATTCACACTCTGTCTCTTAGTCTCTCGCTCTCTTTCTCGCTCTTTCTCTCTCTCTCTCTCTCTCTCTCTGTCTCTCTCTCTCTCTCTCTCTCTCTCTCTTCTCTCTCTCTCTCTCTCTCTCTCTCTCTCTCTCTCTCTCTCTCTCTCTCTCTCTCTCTCTCTCTCTCTCTCTCTCTCTCTCTCTCTCTCTTTCTGTCTCTCCCTCTATGTCTCCCTTTCTCTATGTCTCTGAGTCTCTCTCTCTCTGTGTCTCTCTCTATCTCTCTCTCTGTCTCCCTCTGTCTCTGTCTTTGTCTCTGTCTTTCTCTCTGTCTCTTTCTCACTCTATCTCTCTCTCTCTGTCTCCCCTTGTCTCTGTCTTTGTCTATCTCTCTCTCTCTCTGTCTGTCTCTCTCTGTCTCTGTTTTTGTCTCTCTCTCTGTCCCTCTCTCTCGCTCGCTGTCTGTATTCCTCTCTCTTGTGCAGTCCCATATCTGTGTATTAAAACAGCCTTCCTGTTACAGTGGGATTTGAACATGTCAGCACAGTTGGTCCGGCCAGCTGTTCTGTACTGCACTCATCACAAACACACACACGAACACGCACACACACACACACGCACACGCCCACGCACACGCACACACACACACACACGCACACGCACACGCACACGCACACGCACACACAGACACACACACGCATAGACAGTCGCAACAAAATGCATAGACACACATTACATATTTACTAATTTACTCACACTCCTACTGCAGATGGCCCATTATGAGTGGCCCATTAGGAGTCTTTGCTCACTGTGTGTGTGTCTGTGTGTTTGTTTGGGAGTGTGTTTTGTTTGGGTGTGTGTCCGTGAGTCACAGAGAGGTAGAGAGGAAGGGGGAGCGATGGAGGGTGTTACATCGGGGTGAGAGGGGGAGAGAGGGAGGTAGACAGACAGGAGAGGAGGAGGCGGTGGTCGGTAAGTAGGGGGTTGAGGCGTGATGGAGATGGAGTTTGCGGTTGTCAGAGGTGGTGGTGGTGATAGAGGGGTGTTGACGGTGGGGTGGTGAAGGTGGTGGTGAAGGTGGTGGTGATGGTGGGGTGGTGATGGTGGTGGGGTGGTGATGGTAGGGATGCTGGTGGAGGCCGTTGTGATGGCAGGAAAGAGGTGAATATCAAATCAGTAAACTGGGAGCTCCTCTCTCCTCCCAGCATAAAATACATGCATTTAGGTTAAATATTTATTATTCGCTTTGAAATGGACTGGAGGAGTATATTGTCCCTCAAATAACCTTAACTGAAGTGGATCAATATTCTACACGGGTACTTTCCACCCCTGGTTAGGCGGCAGATGAATTATAATCTCTGGCTGACATTTTTGTCGCAAAATATTAAATATAATATTGTCTGCACAAGGGACAGTCTTTTGAAGGTCATTCCATTACCACCTTTTTCCACCATTTCATTTTCCTGCAATTTTATTTTTCCGCTCTTATTTTCCTTGGACTATTACTAGAGGCAAAGGTATATTTTACTTCTTCCTTTATTGCCTGCAGCTGTAAGTATACTCCGACCACCAGTGGAGAATAGATATTAAACCGTCCAGAGAGATTCGTTCCTATCTAAACCTGATTTCCACAGGTGTAAACACATCTTTGAACAATACGAATACACAACACATGCCTATCCAATTCGATTCCACTTTTGTGTGCGGAAATGCGATAGACCTCATTGTATCTCACAAGCTTGAACAGAACACAATTGGCTTTGTTCTTATTAATAAACCCTTTTATTAATAATAATAAGTGGGTTTTCCGATGTGGATTTGCTTTGAATACTGGGTAAAACTGTAGGCATACCTTTATGCATTATGTGTGGAGAAAGACGGGGAGATAATGAATGGAAGGATAATAGTCAGGGTATATTCTTTCGTGATTTAGCCTGCGCTTTTATCCAAAGCGACTTATAAGTGAAACTGAGAACAATCTAAAGCTCTAATCAATACTGAAGGAACTACAAAAAATGTGAAAGTGCTGCATTTGCATGTTCTCAAAGAACAGCTGGCAGAGAGCGGAGGAGCTGGCTATAGGAATAGGAAAGATAACGTTGGTCGATTTTCTAAGTAGTTCTATTGAAAGCCATAATGGGACACTCTAAACACGGCAAAAAACCTCTTGCAGTCCACGTTACTTTACTTTTCAATAGACACAAGCACACGCACGCACGCACGCACGCACGCACGCACGCACGCACGCACGCACGCACGCACGCACGCACGCACGCACGCACGCACGCACGCACGCACGCACGCACGCGCGCACGCACGCACGCACGCGCGCACGCACACACACACACAGGTTTGAAATGTGTACGTGTCAGTGTGACATCTTAATTAACACTGCTTCCCAAATCTCCTAAATCCGAAATTATTAATAGAAATTCAAATTCCACAAGCCTTATTGAGGCTTGAATTGAATTGTGTTTTTGTTATCTATTTAGTTAAGTCATTCATATTACTTAATTATAAATAAATTACCACATTGTTTTGTCTCTATTATATCATGTCATTATTCTTGTCTCTTCCATGCCTTCTGATTTCTTTCTGGTGGTTTATTGTACGGATGTGTCATGTCGTCATGTGTCTGTCACGAAGCCTCACATGTGTGTTACCTCATGAATATGAATGAGTGAATATCACACTTCAACGGGCTGCATAGATAAGAGGCATTTGCAAGAGGCATCTGGGATTGGCTCATGTGTCTTCTGGAAGGCAGCTCTGATTGGCTGAGCTGGAACATGTCGATGGATGTTACCCAATGCTGCTGGATCTCTGGCCAGCAAACGTGTTTGTTAACTAATCTAGGATCCGGCAGTCCTACTATGTTACAGCAGAACTTCTGGAAGGCGACGGCACAGAGCCTGGGCCGCGAACCAACACTGCAATGGGCGGAGATAAGCCTTGCTTCCTGTTTCATTACGCAGAAATTCTACTCCAGAGAACCTAAGTTGCACAAGAGGAGGACGATTTCAGATAGAGATTTTAATATGTGTTTCAACTGCTGCCAGTCTGCACAGTGTGGTTTTGAGACCTTTATAGAGACATTTTGCCACCACTGGCCGAGTTACAGTTTGCTGCATTAAGCAACACGATTGGCCAAAACACGTGAAAAGAAAGTGTTGCACAACGTTCACAAAGATTTGAGCTTCTCTGCTTGTGAGACTGATTCTCAGAATCAGACTTTCAATATTAATCCAACAATTAATCTAGAATGAAAGTGTAAATTTTGAACATTATTCTAAAGTTTGATTGAAAATCAAAAATTTACACCTAAGATATTCGTATTCATCTGAAAATTTGATGTATTCAGTTTTGTATCTAAATTATAAGACTAGTAAATCAAGATGGAAAATGGTGAGATTAGTTCCAACAATCAGAATGTATATATTAATCTAGGGTGTATTCATCTGAAGTTAAAATGTAGTATATTATAAATCTCAAGTCTGATTATGCTACTAGTTCTGATGATCAGACTTGGTTATTAATATTTTTTTTACTAGTTCTATACAAATCCAAGCAAAAGTATTAAATCAGCTGTATCAAACATTATCCAAATAATTGTTGAATCAAAACGGTTCCTTCCACTTCAAACAGTAAGCTCTCGGATAAACATTGACTGAAGGTTGTTTTGGGGAGAACTATTGTGGTAGTCATCAAGTTATTGTTTGTGGCATTTGATCTAAAGCAGTGGGAACCTTTTGGTTTTCTAGCTAAAGCAGTGAGATGTTTGTGGTCTTATAGCTAAAAAAGTTAGATGCTTGTGGTTTTCTAGCTAAAGCAGTGAGATGTTTGTGGTCTTATAGCTAAAACAGTTAGATGCTTGTGGTTTTCTAGCTAATGCAGTGAGATGTTCCTAAAGGCTTTGTCTCTGTAAGACTCTCTTTCTTGCTGTTTCCAGTCGGGGGTAAAAGGTATAATATATTTTCCCTCGTGGGTATTAAGTTGGCATTTTCTTTCGACTGCATTTTCGTAAGAAGGTATTCTTAAGGAGGCATTTCTTATATCTAACCTATTTTTTGTCTTTAGCTTGTATTTTCTCGAGTTGTTGTGCAGCGTGAGACAGTGCGTCCCCAGAGAACAGTCTTCTCCATAACCCTGTGTGAGTGAACACCGCCCTGCCTCAGATTGAGCTGTAAACAATGAGAACCCTCTGGCTCTCCATCACCATGAAGAACTAGTGCCTCCCCTCTCCTCAGATACAGTCTAAAGCAGGGCTAGGCCTCCCATCTCCACAGGTACAGTCTAAAGCAGGGCAAGACCTATCCTCTCCTCAAATACACAGTCTTATGCCCGGGTTCTCAGCCTATTGTAACTGCAGGCCTTCCTCTGTATATTTTTTAAGCTTTTCCTTTTTTAAGTTCGGAAGAAGGTGAAACACAGCAGTCCAATAAACCCTGCTAATCCACTTGCAGAAGACAAGATGAATGTGTGATAGTGGCGGCCAGAAGACTGCAAGATCAAAGCAGAGCTAGATTGAGGAATTGGCCAGCTCCCTTATGAATAATAAACCAATGTATGTTTCATGGTCCAACCCTTTGCCAAGCAAAGGTTTGGAACATTTTGGAACATTTAGTTCAGAGTATTTTGGCAGTACCTTTGGCTGAGAAAGGCTGGTCTCCGGCCTCCCCTCTCCCCTGGTGATACACTGACACACAGTCTGTTCTGGTTGAGCCCTGGGCATTAATATTACAACTGGCGTCTGATGGACGAGCTGCAGAAGCGCCGCCCCCACTAGCAGAGCATCCGGCCTGCGACCATAGGCTTGTCCTGGAATCAATCTGCAACAGGGTTTATCGGAGGAAGACGACAAGGCAATATTATCTCGCTAAGCCGATGCAGAGTCTCATTCAATCTGAGACGAGGGCGGGGGCGGGGGTTGACAACACAGGTATGACCTAGAGTGTAATTAGACCTTATCTCGGGGGAAGGGGAGGCCTGGGGGAGGCCTGGGGGGGCTCCTTGAGTTTCACAGATTATTATCCCCACGGTGCTGCAGCTGGGGGTGGGGGGAGTAATAGTGTTGGCCATGACCCAGGGGGAGGAGAGCGTGTCAGTGGTAATGAAGTGCAGGCTGCAGGGTTCCCTCGCCCCGTGCACGCCCTCTGTAATTGATGGACATTGGATATTCTTTGAGTGGACGTGCACATGCACACTCCCTTATTGGCACACAGCTGATTTCTAGATCATTATTTTCCCAGTGGGCCTGAAAGGGGCCCAGGTAGAGGGATGTGTATGATGTGTGCGCCTCGTAGCATTTCTAGCGTCTGAATCAGAGTGGAGCTTAACGGGCATGTAGTCGTAGTGTTCACAAAGTCGTTGAGGTACACCTGATTATAGCTACCCTGGAGGGGTTTTATTTGGCTCGAAGAGTCTTCCAGTGTTTCTCCTAGCAGATCTCTCACCTTTTCTGCCTGTCATCTATTATAGATGCACATCTGTCCTATAGCAGCAGGAGGGGGAGGTAGAGAAGTGGAGCTTTGTTTCTGTTCTAATGGAGCGATACAGAAGATATGTGATCTTGATTGATGTGGAGTCTCTGCTCTATCTGTCTCCTTTATGTCCATATGTCATTCTCCCTTCACTTCTCTATTCCTCTTCCCTCTTCTGCCTTCTAGTTCCATCTATCCCCTTCTCTGACCCTGCATAGGTAGTGTGGAGGGTCTTCCAGTAGCAGAGCTAGCTAAGCTACGCCACTTTTGAGGGTGTTTCAGTAGCCTAGCAAACGCTAACATGGAGGGTCTTTCTGTAGAGGAGCTAGCTGGGCAGAGGGTCTTCAAGCATCTCACCACTTCTCTGTGTTTGTTTATTCCTTTACAGGAAGAGAAAGGACCTGAAGATGAAGGACGTTTTTTCTGGGCAGAAGAAAGAAGAGTTTGAAGGCTTCGCACACACAAGGCGACGATAGATAGCAAGGGGAACACTAGGTAAGAAAAACACTATCCTCGTAGCAGTGAACAGAACATCATGTTTGTTGTGTCAGAGAATGCCTTCTTAAACCTAGTTCAAACCTTTGGGTCACTGTTACCTAAATTAAAGCTTAATACTGAACAAACGTAAAAAAAAGATTTCTCAGAAAGTACCATTTGGCTGTGACCATGAGGATAACCCTTCCCCCCGTCTTCTTAGAACTTTCCAGTCCAATTTATTTTTTTATTTCTTAGTGTGTGAATTCGATTACCCTTTAAAAACTAACCAAACAATACTGGAACCCAACAGATAGTTTCCCATCACAGCCAGGCGTTGCGTCAACGCCCGATGGAAATGGCAGTAAAATACATTTCACACTCTTTTGTGGCTCGTGTGAATTTTGCAATGGTGACAAAGAAATGGGGTTTCAGCGGTGTACATTTTTTTAATGTCATTCTGCATTGTAGTTTAGAGTGTAAAGCACGACAGCGGAATGTGTGTGTGTGCTTGCTGTTTTTTCATTCAGCCGACACGCGCTCAAGAAGCATGGGCAAAGATGAAAGGCCTTGAACCTCCCGGTCTAAACCCAGATTGGAGGAAATCTTCAAAGTTAAACCCAGAACATATTTGTCTGCAGGACGGGCTGGTTCATAGGTGACTTATTCGAGATGGGATGGTTGGCACGGTGAATCGTTACTTGTCTTCCAATGTCTGTGCTGTCGTTCAGGAGGGACAGAAGGGCGTCTGGTGTTTGAGTCTGATAGCAAAATACAAAAAATCTCCACACAATTCGTAAAAAAAGGTATTCACACAATACAACTAGTAGGAAGTAAATGTCCCCAAATAATGTAAATGAAAATACAATTTCCAGGTCTGGGAAAAATATCTGGGATTAATAAAGTGATAGCGTTATTGATAGTAGTGGTAAAGGTCAGGGATTGTAAATGCTGCATTATCGATATGGGATCTAAAGTGTCTCATGGTATTGTCTAGTGATATATAACAGCAACATTTAGTTTGATAAGGTAAAGCAGGTGGTCTGGTTCCCTTGAACAAGGCCTCATATACTCGGTGAGCTGGTTGTGGGTGAACCTGTGTCTATGAGCGGTTGTGAAGCATTACGTGCTGAAATGCAGTCTAGTTTTCGTTGAGCTAGTATAGGTTTAAAATTATCAGTAAATAGCATTTTGAGGAATTCCACACTATGCTAGCTATGTTCACCAGGCTATTTCATGCTAGTCCCGGTAGCGACGCAATAAACATGCAGTCCTCCTAACATAGGCTGACCAAACGTCCTCTTTTCCCCGGACATGTCCACTTTTTACGTCCCGTCCGGGGCGTCCGGGGGGGTTTTATTAATTGATGATAATGTCCGGTTTTCGGACATTATCTCGTCGCATATTTGTTTTTTCCTCGTCGCATATTTGTGTTTCTGGGTCTTTCACATAATCTACTAGTTATTACCATTGTATATGTCTATGGTTATTACGGCCTTCCAAGTTCTGGAAATGGTATCTCCCTTACGTTCCACCTTCTTGCGCGAGCTGACTGTAGAGAGAGTCTGTCATTGGGCGACCGATCTCAGGGTTGCCAGAGCCACGATCATTATCCTCCAAATACGACCATTTTGAGCCTTTGGTACGTTACTTTGCCATTTCCAATCTGGCAACATTGAGCACCTTGCCGCTTCCACTCTGTTTACAACAGCACATTACATCTGCAGCCATGCCTAAACGTAAATGTAAGCTCACGGACGAACTAAAGAAAAAATACCCATGTTTTTTAACAGGCATGTACCCATGCCTGTTACATTGGTTTTGCTGGCTTGACTTGAGTCAGGGATTGAAACCAGTGATCGAAACAATAACAAACTTCATTTAACTTTTCCCAGGAAACCAGGTGTTTTGATTGGAGCTCGGTGGCTATTGCCACCAAACCACTATCTAGTTGGAGCGAATCGTGTGTGCGATATATCTCTCCCCGTGGAAAACACTGATCGCTCGAAACAGAGTCAGGGAGCTAACGGCTAACTGATAGCCTTCACCCCCCCCCCCTCCCCCTTCTCCCTTGCATCACCCAATCCTGTCATCCATTATAGAAAGGAAGAGGTGTGTCTGGTTTGATGAAGGCATAAAGAAGGATAGGTGATATGGAGTCTGGGCTCTTTCCATCTGCTTTTGTCCATCTGTCATTCTGTGCTTCTATTCCTCTATTCTTATCTCTCCCACTGTCATTCTACCTCTCTCTGTAATGCCATCTCTCTCTCTGTCTCTCCCTTTTTGTCTCGCCCTCTCTCTCTCTCTCTCTCTCTCTCTCTCTCTCTCTCTCTCTCTCTCTCTCTCTCTATCTCTCTCTCTCTCTCTCTCTCTCTCTCCCTCTCTGTCTCTATCTCTCTGGCTCTATCTCTGTGTGTCACCCACCAGAAGTCGACCAATCCCTTTCCTTTGATCTCTCTTCACAAAAGGGACTTGCTTGCCCTGCGATTCTGCTAACTCTAAGAAGCTAAGACGCTGCTAACGCTATCCTCCATCTGCTCGGAATAGCAAGCAGGTCAGCCCCCGATGCTAACCGCGCTAACCACTAGCCATAATGCGTTGGTGGGATAGTGCTAGCGGGGGTTTAGCCGGTGCCTGGCGGATATGATTGCAGAGCTGCTGTGGAGAAGCTGGGAGGTGGGGATGGTTTACAAAAGAAACATAGCCTGCCTGTAGAGACCGGGGTAAGACCCAACACAGTGCGCTGGGTCTTACCTGGCTTCAACCTTGACTCCAACTCCATCCTCCTTGACTCCTGGTACTCAATATCCTTGATTCCTCCTCCTTCTTCTCCACCTTGCTGACCTCCTCGTGGTACTTCAATGGACTTTATTTTTTAACCTGTGCTCCTTTTGAACCATCTGTATGTGCATCTCTCATTCTTGTGTTAGACTCATCCTCTCTCTCTCTCTCTCTCTCTCTCTCTCTCTCTCTCTCTCTCTATCTCTCTCTCTCTCCTCTCTCTCTCTCTCCTCTCTCTCGCTCTCTCTCTCTCTCTCCTCTCTCCTCTCCCATCGTTTGCCTTTTGTGCCGCCAAATGTGTATCTCCCCTCCCTCTCCCTCTCTCCTCCTCTCTCTCCTCCCGCTCTCCTCTCTCTCTCCCTCTCTCCCTCGTCCTCCCCCTCCTCTCCTCTCTCTCTCTCCCCTCTCCTCTCTCCCTCCTCCTCTCTCTCCTCCGTCTCTCGCTCCCATCCTCCTCTCTCTCCTCTCTCTCTCCTCTCCTCCTCCTCTCCTCTCATCTCTCCTCTCTCTCTCTCTCTCTCTCTCTCTCTCTCTCTCTCTCTCTTCTTGGTTTTATTGCTGTAGGTATTAAAGAGTCTATGAGTAGAAGAGGGAAACTGCCGGGTATTTTTATTGGTTAGCACCTAGCAAGAACACATTAGCTGAAGTATGGCGGGAAATTACAGTCGGCTCAACCTGTAAATAAATACTGCTGCAGGCCTCTCCATTATACACACAGACACACACACACACACACAGCACACACACACACACACACACACACACACACACACACACACACACACACACACACACACACACACACACACACACACACACACAGGCGCGCGCAATTAGTTTCCAATATGTGCATTTATTTAAGCATAACATAATATAATACAATTATTATTTAGTTGTGTTTATTGCCTCAGGGCCTATATTATTATAAATATATAGATCAAGATACTATTAGGTATACTATTTATTTAACAAAGATTTACAATTGAAAGGTATTATATGTAACATTGACACCAGGCGGAGTTCGACCGTGCAGTCTGAATTCACAACACTGGAGAGAGTTGTCTCAGCCAGCCCCCTCCTCCCCAGACTCAGTGCTCACATGGGTTGCCACAGGGATATAAGACACTGAAATGAACACCAGCACAAAACAAGCCGAACGTGACATTATGTCATGAGGCGAGCGCAACTATTACATTTAGTTTGCCAAGTCCTAGTTTCTAGTCCTACACGGTAAGATTTTCAGATAATGCATACATTTTCTGTTCTTTCATTGTGTGCAAATTATAAACCAACTTTTTATACCTCTGTCAAAGCTCTATGCTTACCTGTTCAGGGAGAAATTGGCCCACTCTGCATCCGTCTTTAAATTCTTCCAGGCTCTAAGCTGTCTAAGTTGTCCATCCTTCAAATGCAACTCAAAGATTTACCCGTGTTTTAGCACAGCTCTGGTCATGGAGGTTTTTGGAAAGAGGGCAGGGTTTTTCAGGTCGGGTAGATTCTAGTACAATCTCAGTTGATCCAGTTTGTTTGCTTGCTTCGATGGCTGCAGCACACTGTGTTGCGTGCCAATATGTTAATATCTGGCCACTCTGAGTGTCAAAATGGGCTGTGGGCGAAATCACACAGGCCAAAAACAAACACAGAGGCTCCGCCCCAGAATGGAAGTCTCAAAGGGAAACCTACTTGCTGTAGCATCGTTGTCAGAGAAGACAGTATTTAGACTTAGCAGAGCTCCTTAAACTCTGATAACAAATAGCAGTCATTTTAGGTAAACACTGGTCATGCACAATGAGTGCATGACCATCATTTCCTACAGCCTGAATGAAATGATCGGACCGGTTTATTTGGGACCAGCATCAGCCACATGCACTGATATTTCTACAAAAAGACAAGAAATGCTTCCAAAACCAATTGCCTACACAATCTTTGAAGATGGATCAAATCTTTATTTTTAATAGTTGGAAGTGGTTATGATAAAGGTTATGTTATTTTATAAGGTCGTTATGTTTGGCCACACAGTCATGCTATCGGTCTGGTTATGTTATGAATTGGATGTGGTTGTGGTTGTGGTCGCTGGTGAGGAGCTGGTGGACGCATCATTGGCGTAGTGTCACCACAGTTAGACCTAGCATGGCCTTTGCACTCAATTCCGTCTCCATGTCCAAGACCCAGGGAGCGTTAAACAGTGATCCGGCCTCGCGTGTCCATGGATGAGTGTCCCTGGCTCTGGGCCCTCAGCTCTGCACGCGAGGGCCAGAGGTCCGGGCCCCCAGATGGTCGCCTGGTTGCCATTTCCTCGTTGGCCCTGATGCTGTAAAGTACTCCCACTGGGCTTCCCACGCCGCCATACCACCCCTCACCTCCGCCACGCTCCTCCCCCCGACCCCAACACACACACCCACACGCACGCACTTACACGCACCCACTTACACGCACGCACTTACACGCACGCACGCACTTACACGCACGCACTTACACGCACACACTTACACGCACGCACGCACGCACATGCACACACACACGCACAGACACACAGGCACACACACACACACACACACCACACAACACACACACAACACACACACAACAACACACACACTAACACACCACACACCACACACAAACACACACCACACAAACACCATCAGGCACACCACACACACACACACACACACTCACACTCACACACACACACACACACCCACACACAAAACAGACACGTGCACACCGGGAGGGGAAGAGGGGCTTAACACAGCTGTTGTTCCATGGTGGTCTGGTTGTATCGCTGCTCCTGGTTTTATCTCCACTGTGCTCTCCATCTCCTTTAAATCCCATAAGCTGCTTTGCTCCCCGTAGAAACCCAACCTCTTCTCCTGACGATACCTAACCTATTTGTTTTCCTATCTCTCTAACCTGTGGTCCTGACGCTACGCCTGTTTGTGTGTGTGTGTGTGTGTGTGTGTGCGCGCGTGTGTGTGCGTCGTGCAGTGCCGGAATAAGCGGAATACGAGCTTATCTGTTTCCCTGTGCCCCCGCGGCTCTGCAGCCCTCGGGGTCTGACGTGTAATTTTGTTGCATTCGCTGCGGATAAGGCGAGATGCATTTGCCTTAGCATGAAGGTAGTGTTAGCCGGCGGCTAATACGCTGCGTGGGTCCAATACGTTGCATGTACGGATCGGTTCAGACCGATACTACGGCCATTAGCATTGATCGACATGTAATCAATTTCCTCCTCCATTACCAGCCTGAGTGGATTTAATGTGTCTCAGGAATGGTAGGATCAACTCACCTTTTAAAAGGACATCTGACACGCTGTATAAAGCAGTTGAGTGTTTGTATGAGGATATTCAGAGTCCTAAACACACTAGTCTCGTCTGGTACAACGGTATTCAAGAAGGATTTGCAAGTTAAGGCCCAATGCATCTTTACTTGTGACCACATTCAATTCATAACATAACCAGACCAATTAGCATGACTGTGTAGCCAAACATAACAACTTTATAAAAAAACATAACATTTATCATAACCACTTCCAACTATTAAAAATAAAGATTTGATCCATCTTCAAAGATTGTGTAGGCAATTTGTTTTGGAAGCATTTCTTGTCTTTTTGTAGAAATACAGTGCATGTGGCTGATGCTGGTCCCAAATAAACCTAGCCCCCTGACATGCATACTCAATCGAAATCCACAGACTTTTGCGTCCCCGTATGCACGCAGATTTCCTCCCGAATACGCTTGTCTAAACGCGGAATAAAAAGTGAAGACGCGACGCCACTTTTGCGTCTTCTGTTCAGACCGTCATCATGTATACGTAGTCTAAAATTGTGAACTTTCCTTCCAGCAACAACAATAAACCTTGACTTGAGATGATGAGAAGCTACAGGCTCGCACTGCCCAGAAGACCACCAGTTAAAAAACATATAAAAGTTACTACGTGAATAAATATCCATAAAACACAACTTGAAAATGAGTAATTTAGGACCACTTACTTCGGAGTCCTAAAGGCCTGTTTGTGTATACACTCAGCGTTGATAGTGTTTTTGATGTGCTGAAAGCAAACTCACTTTAAATGGAAATAATGAAAATGGAAAAAGAAAACTATTAGTCCTGCAAACCAGCTTTAATCCATAGAGACTTGTGTTGAATACAGAAACATTCCATGGAGCAGGAAGAGGTTAGGGTATAATGCTTTAGGATGCCTACAAGTAGACTGTGGACCTTTTGGGTTTCAAACCCAGAACCACTGAGTTTGTTGGCAAGACCCCACTAGACTATTGTGCAGGTCTTAGACTGAAAAGGTCACAATTTGGACCCGTTGTACAGTAGTGATTTCTGAAGCAGCAACCCCCTGAACAGCCAATCTACGGAGAAACGTTTGGTATTTTATATCAGATCCAGGCGGTCTCCATTTTGTCCCAGGAGATTAGCCAAAGGTTAGACCTCACAAATCCCCAAACCCAACCCTTGTGATTTAAAGATGAGCTCTGAGAGGACTGGCTTGCCATATCTGATCTGCTCCCCTCGGTAAAAATTCTAACCTTTCCCAATCGATGTTGCTCTCTCAATCGCTCTCGTTTAACTATATTTGGCTTTATTTTTTATCAAAATGGCAAATACAATTTTTGATACAATTTTATTTTGAAATGGTCAAAATAGTGATTTTAAAAAAATGTCAGGTAGGAGTTATATATTTAGTCTGAGGTTAGGGTTCCAAAATAGCACCTTTCCGTCAAAATAGTTTGTACCCAAAATAACAATGCGATTAACAACCTGCTTTTCACCTTGTTGTTGCACTCCAAAATCCATTCGGTACCAAACAGTGTGGGAACTTTAAAAGTATGTCTCTTTATTTAAAAACATTCACAGTGAAGTGTATATAAACTTTATGAAGTTTCTTTATCACTTCCTGTTGTCTTGCAGCATGATTTATTCCTCTCCTGCAGCGTTGCTGGCGCTAATGAAAGCGACGTTTCATGTTTTATGGATCAAACACACAATGAGCTTGCTTCCTCCTGGCATGTCGGCTTTCCTCTCTAGCCAATTAGCCGCCATACTGACATCGCCTGGCCCTCTGCGAGCTTCGTTTGAATGACGGAGAACCCTCCAGGGGGGGGTTGGGGGGCAGATGCAGTCATATAGGTGTCTCTTTATCTCTAGGCCTCTCTCGCTCTCTCTCCATCTGTCTCTCTATCTCTAGGCCTCTGTCTCTCACTCTCCCTGTCTCTCTATCTCTAGTGCTCACTTCCTCTGTCTCTTGCTCTCGCACTCGCTCTCCCTCTCTCCCTCTCTCTGTCTATCTGTCTGTCTGTCTGTCCGTGCGTCCGTACGTCCGTCCGTCCGTCCGTCCGTCCGTCCGTCCGTCCGTCCGTCTGTCTGTCATCAAACACTAGAGTCACCCCGACTGGAGCGGCGCCTCCTTCTGGTGTTTGAAAGCAAAACGGTCACTTTAAGATGATGTGAGGTGTGATGTCGACAAAGTTGTGTTTGGAGGAGAGTTTGGTGTTTAATGTTAATCAACGAGAAGGTGTGCTTTGCCAGCTGTATGTCAGCTGAGTGTAGAAACATCAACACCGAAAACAACACGCAACTAGCTTTAACAATATTATAAAACTAGCATAACAACACGACTAATGACAGAGAACGTAATGCACAACATAGCTGTATTAAACAAAATCACAAAAACACCACAACACGACATAACACAAAACAAAACACACAACTGTATCCAACATAATTAACAGCACACATCAAAACATCAAACATAACACACAACACAGCTAAAACTATATTCCATTGTTATCAAAAAACCAAACTAGCCCTATCTCCATCAGCTAAACACTCCAGATATGATGGAGGTTCTGTTTGGGGCCAAAGGTTAAATGTTGATGAAACCACAGCTGATCAGCTTCAAGAAGAGGCTCCGGAGGTGGTCTGTATGTCTACTAGGAACCGAGCACCAAATGGAAACACGGTTTCCATTACACAAAATGTACAGTGTTGGCCCATTTGAGTCATGCTATCACACTGATGTGTGTAAATAATTCATTTTGGCATTGAAGTCATAGGGAGAAAAAGTATAGCCTCTTTGTGAACAGCCCTGCTGGCACTGAGCCATTCGCCTGGGTGGCTAGAGTGCTGTGTTACACTTAAGAGAAAGGGTTCTCAACCTGATGTTCGGGACCCCACTTGGGGTCGCCTGATTTACATATGGGTTTACGGGAGAATGTTGAATCATAATCAATCGATATTTCATGGTGCATTCTGGATGAAAACATAAAGGTTTAAAAGGTCTCCTAAAGGTTGTGTACTGCCAAGTGGTCCTTAGCCACAACCTACTTAGTGTGGCATGATGATTATACGTTCACCAGGACAATGGTATTACAGGCAGGTGTGAGCTGGGTGAAAACAAAAATGTGCAGAAGCAGATGCACAAGAATAAGCTGGCCTTACACACCGAAGTGACCAAGCTTAAATTTGGCATTTTGTCGGTTCAAACTTAGCCATTCTTATCGGTTCCTAAGTGTGCTGGGGCATTAAGTTGGTATTTTCTTCTCTCTTTGCCACCCCCTGCCTCACCTTCCTCGTCGGTGTTGCCTGACGCTGGCTGGCCTCGTGCCGCTAGCCGGCCAGACTCAGCATGTAATTACAGAGTACATTACCCCGGCCAAGTGTAGCCTAGCGCGCTAGCTATCTCCGCCTGCTGCTAACGGCTAACTGTAACAAATAGAGTTGCCAGAGAGGAAGCGCGCCGTCAGCTCAATCCAGCCAGCTGAGGCCAGCTCTGCCCTGGCCAGGCCACTCGGCCTTGTACTGAAACGTGGACAAAAGCGGGACTTGGACTGAAATTACATTTAATTTTTTTTTCTAATCAGGAAAAGAAAAATTGAAACAAAGCTGCAAAGCGTTCAGCTATGTACGGTTTGTTATTTTCTTTCTTTAGCAGCGTTGGGAGTGTTTGTACGCGTTGCTGCGTGTGCAGGCAGATTTGCTCGGGTGGACTGTAAAGGGGTCAGTGAGTCGCTACAGTGAGCTACAGCGAGTGTTTCATCTGCCAGCATGGAAGTGGGTTTCTCTCCGCCTGTTTCCAAGAGGGATTAGAGAATACACTAAAGCATGATTAGGTTGGGGCTGTGATGGTCTATTCGGTTTATGCAACGCTCGGCCCAGCACTAGTGAATGTATAGGTGTTTAGCTTGCGGTAATGGGGAGAGGGTGTGTTTAAATTACAGAAGCACTAACCTTTATCCTTCCCCCTAGCCCTGTCTGGCAGGAGGATGGTTTTAATTTAGTTTTGTGTTTATTTTGTTGTTTCTTTACCCCTGTTCGTTTAGGAGAAAACTGTGAATGCGTGTAATTCTGGATGCTGTAGCCATTACCGTGAACAAGCAGAACAGAGATGAGTACTTTGTAAGATGGGGCCTTCCTGAACCGAATCCTCTTTTCATAACGGGGCTTGAAATCAACGGTTTGGTTCCCCGGTCGTTGTCTGTTTCAGTTCCGCATGGTTTAAATGAAAAGAGCACTATAAGTAATTGTGTTCAGCTAACATTTCTATCGGCATCAGCAGATACAAAGTATATCAACTTAGGAGTGCTTTATATATTTCTCATCTTCAACAGTTATTTCTCCCACGGATATGTGCTCGAGACTGTGTAATTGTGTGGTTTGAGGAAAAAGCGGTTGGATTTGAATAAAGTACCACTTTTATGACAAGGAAAATGGATATTTGAGGATGTGCTGTTGATTTGCTCTGTGTGCTGTGACCACAGAGCTATTAGTCCGTGCCTCCCTCGTTGCGTTCAAGCATCATTGAAGAATATCTCATTTATTTTGGCGAGTGCTGGATATTAAACTCAGATTGAGTTGTGTGATTGTGACTTGTTGACTAAATTATCGGCCACAACTGCCAATCATGCCACTAAAATATTTGTTATTTTTCTTCTCCATTTTCTGTCATATATTCATTCATTTAACTGGAGGGATTCATTCAGATCTGCGATGCCTCCCTCACACATTAGCGGTGTGAATATATTCAGTGACAAGTCGAGTGATTGATACTTTATCGATCACGAGTCGATGAGGACCTGGTAGATTATGTCCATCACGTACGGCCACTTCTGTCATGGCATCGAGGAGGCGTGATTGACAGCTTATCACTTGTCTCCCCCTCGATAACCTTGGCGCCACATAAAGGCTCTCCCTTGATGTCTCCCATGGAACGGGAACGTAGGACGCACCGGGGGTCCGGACCCCAGGGAGGGGAGCAGAGCTTCAGAAGCCCTGAGGAAGAGGTCAGATGAGATGAGGATACGCCCAGATGGTAATTTACTCCATCAGCCCTCAGAGGTCCACGGCTGTGTTGGCCCTTCTACTGTACTCCATATTGGACAGTGTTGAACATATGCTTCGTAGCATGACCAGAACACAAACAAAACCGTTTGAAAAATATGAAATTTCATGAGAAACACAGAGAGAATGGTTTTCATTCACTAAAATACATTTGTACGTTTCTAATTTAAAAGCGATAAAATAAAAAGAGATAAAGAAGTTATCTACCAAACTATTCATGATCCAAAATAATAAGTACGTACGTATTTCCCTGTAAAGTCTCCTCTATTACACACAGCACTTTTTACATATTAATGTATACATTTCAATTTATTTTAACAAAAGATGTGAACAAGCGTTCCACGAGTTGCTAGGATACGGTCTTATCCCCCGGTGTGGACCAGAGTGAGTGGCAGCCCGACGTAAGCAACGCGCCGGTGGGTGGGTGGAGAGCCAGCCGCGGCGGGGTGAGGGTCTGGAGGGTGTGTGGGTGGGGCGGGGGGGGGGGGGGGGGGGGGGGTTGACGTCCTGGATCATTGCGTATCACTTCCCCGTCAGTTGTAGCAGCTGGTGGTGGTCATGTAATCTGGTCCATGGGCGTCTCACTAGGCGCTCTTGTGTCACTTTGATTAGCAGCTCAGTCAATCTCTATTTACACACACACACACACACACACACACACACACACACACACACACACACACACACACACACACACACACACACACACACACACAAACTCACATCGGACCCCATCAGTCAGCGTCATGGGGAAAAAAAAAGACCTGTGTTTTTTATCTGATGATGGTGGTGTGTGTCTTTGCCGGCCTTTGTTTGCGGTGGTTGATGTGTTTGAGAGTCTGAGCATGGTACAGCAGCTGCTGACTATCCGATACTAATCGTAATAAGGAATATCACATCCTCAGTGGGAATATTATACAGGGTGTGTCAGGGTGTTTGGCTCCCATTCCAAAGGTTCTGCGTTCAAACCCAAAGGTCCGTCTACCGATAGAGATCCTGCAGAAACCCCTGCATGCTCCTTTATTACATTATTACTCCTTTATTCCTATTATTCTGTATCGAAAATAATTGAGCTTGCTTCGGATTAAATTGTCTGCTAAATAACTAGAAGAAAAAATAATATTGTTACACGTATCCTGCCGTTTTTCTTATGCTTAAAAGTACTGCCAGAAATGGATTAAAAGTGAAAAATGGAAAGAAAGAGTTTTCAGCGAGTGATTAAATACTTTGAAAGAGGATCACGAGGAAGCCTTCCATTACGGGGGGGGTCACACTGGGACGCCTGCTGCGCTGTCGGGGGCTCCAGCCTGCCCCGCAACCATGTTTCATATACCGCTGGAGATCCTCTAATGGACAGCGTTTAATTGTGGACGGGGATGAATTGATTGGATGTTGATTGAACTTCCTGGTGGAAATGGTCATATGAATACTGAGCAGTTGGAAAAGCGAGTGGTCCTGCTAGCAGGGTTAGCGGGGGGCCGGCGGAGGGTGTGTGTGGGGGGGGGCGGTGGAGCTGGCCTCCCCTTCCCGTTGTGCGCTGTACAGTAATTACAAACCGCCCCAACCACTGGGGAAAACCGACGACGACCGTGATCAGAATTAAAAACTGTAATTCTGGATGGTGTTTGGGGGCTTTTGAGAAGCTGGGGCTGGCAAGTCTAGTGCTTAGGTTGGTAGGGGCTCGCCTGTGATCCCATTTCACCTCGGAACCTTCTGCTAACCCTACATCTTGCATTTTTGTGCATTTGCTTCCACATGTAACACAAATGTCCCGTAAGGCCCCACACCACTCTCCTTACATTAGGGAGTAGACAGATTGTTTGTAATATTTATGAACCTTTTAAATATGAATATCTGTTAGCTTACATGTCTGCGATCTCCAGGACCTCATATATAGCCTACATGGCGTCCGCAAATGGGGTCCCTACCCACAGCTTGAGAACCACTATGTTAGGTTGTCTGACAGCAAAACAATTCTGTGTTCAAACCCCGATGTCAAGTCTTCCTGTAGATATCGATGCCCAAGATGCCCCCTCCTGCTCTTTCATGACAATTCTAAACCTGTACACGTTCTGTTGTGCACCTGAGGTTTTACACAATTTTCTTTCGTCTATATATTTTTTGTATGTATATATATACTGTATATATATATACAATATGATTAAAGTATGATAAAAGTAGGCTTGTCGATAATTTTGTTTAACTTTGAAAGTAAAATGGCTTATACAATTCCCTGCACTGACGGATAGCCTAATAGCTAACTAACTGCTACCTTAGAGCTAACAGCTAGCTAACAGCTACCTGGCACTATAATATCTTATTTTTTGTTTAATATTCTACAATATGCAACAATACATTTACTGTAACTAGTACTTTAGCATGCGAGTGTCTGCGGGTTCGCTAAATAGCAACCGGTAAGGACAGACCAGAATTGACTGGTAATGACAGCCCAGAGCTGACTGGTGACGACAGCCCAGAGCTGACTGGTACCAGCCTGCCTCACTGAGCGCCAAGGACCCATGTCCCCCAGGCTGACTGATATACTTCATGCTGTCTCTTTAGGTTAGTTTCCATCCTGTAGCCCTTTTCCGACTGGATTTGGGTCTTTTCTTTGAGTTTTTGTCCTGAAGTTGAATCCTGTCCATGTTTTTTTTCAAAGGTCTAGTTGGGCCTGTTTCATTCAGTTATTATAGCCGCAGAGAACAGCAACCTGTCTGTCTTTCTGTCTGTGTGTTTTATCTGTGCTGCATGTAGCTCTTCAGTTCAGTGCTTGCTGGAGTGAGAGTGTCCACCCTGATGAACGATGGATCGATCCATGTCCGCCCCTTAACCAGTTGTTACAGTCCACCACAGAGGTGACCAGGGAGTTCCTCTGCACATCATACATAATTTGATTGGAGACTCCCGTTTGGGTTGTCACTAATTGCTTGAATTTTAAATGCTTGCAATGAATCAACCTCACAGCTGGTGGTAGAACCCTCTTAGCCTTCCCATCTGGGATTAATATTGTACTTATTTAAAAAACGTTTTTGTATATCTTTTCTGTATCTTGAGTGGAGCATGAATAACTATCAAACAATAAAACAACAGTCAGGATTAAATGATTCTGATTATCAGCAATTCAAAGTATGCAAACAATTAACTTGTACTGTTGTACAACAACAATGAATTTTATAACTTGTACAATTACAATTACAATTAGGGCATTTAGAAGACGCTTTTATCCAAAGCGACTTACATCGGTTAATACACACGTTGACACACCGACGGCAGAGTCAACCATGCAAGGCGACAGCCAGCTCGTCAGGAGCAGTTAGGGTTCAGTGTCTTGCTCAGGGACACATCAACACTCAGCTAGGAGGAGCTGGGGATCGAACTAGCAACCTTTCGGTTACAAGACAACTGCTCTACCTCCTGAGGTAAGCCGACCCAACTTGTACAGCGATTGTGATATTTAACTTGTTCCACACCAGCTCTGCCATGTGACCTACTTCATCAAACCCCCCTATTTCCATCCCTCTCCCCATTTCGAGGCTCAGGCAGTCTTGGCATGTCAACCACAAATTTGGTTTCGGTTTAGCTTTGTATGCGCTGCCACCAGCAGCGACAGCACCAGCCAGTCAGGGTTTGTTTTCTTCATTCTCTCAGTGCTGTCTGGATTTGACGGGCCCTGGCGTCGTCTGAATCCAGTTCATGACCCGTGCAATGTTTCATCACAAATCTCATCAGTCAGAGAGTGGAGCTCTGCCTTGTCAGCACAACCCCCCCCCCCCTCCGCACACACCCCCACACATGCACACACATCCCCTCGCCCCCCCCCCCCCCCCCCCCCCCCCCATCCCCCACCCTGCTCAGCGCATTACGATTAACCAACGGGAGATTTAGCACGGCCGTGCCCTTGTGTATGAAATACTTTCCCCCATGTCGTGCTGTCTGTTCGGAAGGCACCTCGTGGGCCGACTGCTGCACACTCCTACCGTCTATGACTCACCCTGCAGGGAAAATACAGAGGTGCATGACTCTATCGCTGATGAGCCTCTTCAACTCTTTCACCTCGGCAGAGAGGTCCTTGAAAGAGAGTTGACTCGGGGCAGATAGAGGAAGGTGCACTGATTAACGTCTCAGGGGTGGTGCCGGCCCGGAGTCAAAAAGAAAATAAGACGCTATTGGAGGAATCGTAGGCAAGTATTTATATTCTCCCAATGTCTCCCGTATGTCCACAGCACGTTGTCATGGTCGTGATGAGCATCGAACCTGCGCCTTTGGAAGGAGGAGAACATGGACCGCTGGTCTCCTGGGGTGGTTCTGTTTTGTAAACTAGGGTGAGTATCCTTCCTGCCCCCATCACCTGTCAGGGACTTGTAGGATCCAGGGATCTTCCAGGGATCTCTGGAGAACTTTCCACAGGCTAGTGTGAAGTTCCACGGGTTCAGTAGGGCCAGGGTCATAATCTTTGGAATAAAATGGTCCTGTCAGTGGAAATTTACAATAAGTACCTTCTGAAAGCCAACCAGTTTCTGGCCAGAGCAAAACCCCATAAAAGTCAATAATACCGTTTAAGTGAAATGGCTTATACAATTCCCTGCACTGACAGCTAATAGCTAGCTAACTGCTACCTAAGAGATAACAGCTTGCTAAGAGCTACCTAACAGTTAAATATATGTTATAATGTCTTCATGCCCACTACAGCTAGAAACTGTAGTTCAATAATGCTTTGTTTATGCTGTCCAGAATTCCGCTGGCTCTCCAAACATTTAACCCAGTGACATTTTACTTCTGAAAAGCTTGTGAAAGCTTGACTATCATCATGGTGACAGATAACTCAGATGAATTCAATAGAGATAATTATTTTCTCGCAGGCCTTGACCTGCCTGCCAGGATCTGTTCCAGTACATAACATCCAGAACACATATTACCCCGTCTCTGACATGCTCAGCAAGGGGTTGCCTACGCAGAGTGAAAGATGACACTTAATCAATAGTTGATAATCAGCCCGACATGTCCTGCAGTCGACAGTGGTTTTTAGTTGTTTTCTGTTTGTAAATCCTATTTTCAAAGGTAGGAATAAACTGCCTGGTGAATTACCAATTATTATTATTATTCATAATTTTTTCAGTTTTCTTTATTCCTGATAAGGTAAAGGTTTCAGTAAAAACAACGTTGAGTTTACTAATAACAATGGAGTTATGCCTCCGATCAGTGGCGAGAGTACAAAAGAGTAGGTAATAACAGATTGAGGTTGGTCCGAGATAGGCAGTTAAAGAAATGACCTGTCCACTCCGACTGTGTTATAGAAAATATCACATGAGCAAATATAACATGAGCATGCCAGGGCAGGCCAGTAGGTGGGGATTCAACTTTATGTCACTGCAGAACATGAGGTAAATGCGCATTCATAGGCATTGAGTGGCAATGACAATACAATAAGAACGATTAGGTGCAGTGTATTTATACTTGTCTGCACGGCACTGTAATAATGACGTAACGCAAGGTTGACCGATGAAACCCAACAGTAGCCACTCATAAACAAACTGGTGGCTAGCCAGCCGCCATGTGTTTGTATATTTTGTGTACAATTGCCATGTTTAAATCGAGGTTGTGATCGTTATGTGAAACCTTAGTTTGACTCTTCCACATGAAAACATCGAAAACAGAGTTTTGAAAAATGAGTTTTTCCCAAAGCTTTGTTTTCGGTGACCTGAACGCCAGTTTGCTGTGAACGAGAGGCCAAAACTCAGAGAAAGACATTTTTATATCCATATCACCCTCTGTGTTCCAATGCGTTAATGATGCTTTGACCTCCTCCTACCTGCTAATTAGGATAATTATAGCCGACTCGATATGCAAATTGAGTCTGTTAATTGCTATTAGGTGTGTGTGTGTGTGTGTCTGTGTGTGTGTGTGTGTGTGTGTGTGTGTGTTTGTGTGTCTGTGTGTGTGTGGTGTGTGCGTGTGTGCGTGCGTGTGTGCGTGTGTGTGTGGTGATTTCAGTGGATTGATAACCCCCTGACTAGAGCTCCTGTCATTAGCTGTAGTAAGCGGGGGGGCGGGGGCTGGCTCCTGTCCCCCCCCCCTGGATAGGAGTACACTGACAAACATGGCTGGATGGACCAATGAATGCAAGGTTTATTTGATGACTGAATGACGGTATGGATGAATGAATGGTATGATCGAATGATTGATGGATGAATGGAAAGCATAATGAATTGGTGGAGGGGTGAATATATGTTTGAATGAATGAACAAATGGATGGAATGAGGGCTGGATGGATGAATGATTCAAATATTTAATTGGTTAATGGATGTATTGTGTTTGAACGAAGTGTACAATGGATGAATGGAAGCACGGGTGTGCTTCAAAGTAAACACAATCATAGCATGCTCTGTTTGGAAACTATAATGTTTAAAGAACCCTCAAATCCAAAAAAAGAGTGTACTGCATAGTTCTGCTTTGGAAAATCACGCTAAACACTCTGCACACTATTGACACAATAAATATGACATCCTAATGGGGTTTTGAAAAACATGGGATGCTTCTATTCTCCATAAACCATTCATTAGTATTTTTCCCCTCCCCTCCCCCATTCTGTCTCTCTCGCCCCTCTGCGCATCCTGTTTTCCTGTAGAATACAGATTAAATATTCATTGAGACGATAGAGAGAGAAATGAGCGAGTGGGAAATGAGAACTTGCTGGGTCTTGTTTGCATTTCCCAGCTCTGAATATTTCAGTTCATGTTGTCAAGTCAATTCTACTCCTATAGTAGCCCCTTCATCCCAGTCCCAGCCTCAAAGGGCTTTGCAGGCCCCACATTACTAACCCACCCTAACGGCTGAATTACATGTGACACGGACTCAAGTTGCGGACAAATTGCAAATAGACAGGGCAAGGCAGGATTTTCACCTGCTACACAGACTCCCTCTTTGGCGTGTGATTTCGTGCATTGCCAGTATTTTTTCAGAAATGCCTGTTTGCATATGGAGATTTGCCAAGGGAGAATGCAGTTGGTTATGTAGGGCTTGGCCTCTGTCCGTGTAGCATGGTCAGTTGATCATAATGGACACGCTCCACCACGGGCGTATGTTGGCAGAGGTCTGCCACCACGGGTCTTAACGGCTCAGAGTCTCATGTATCTAGACCGTATGCCCTCTAACAGACAGGGAGAACCTCCCCATAATGCCAGGGGGAACCAACTGTGAGACCCACCTCCAACTTGATTCCCAACGCATTCCGGATCCTGACCCTTAGTTTATGAAGCGCTGCTTTAGAGCAAAGCTTCCATTAGTTGGCCATTAGTCAGGTTATGATGCTCATGATGGGTAATGCGTATTCAAACAACGCTTAAACGGCTTCAAGAGCAGTACATCTCTCAACCTGCGAGGATAAACAATATTCAAGAGAATTTCCTGGCTTTAAATTTGTAATCGTTGTCTTTTGTTCAAGTGCCAGGAAACATAGTGAACAGGGCAGCAGTGGAGAGGGATTTAGCGTTGAATTCAGGCGTGAGGAGGGAGAGATCTGAGAGATAAGGAGTGGCGCACGTTTTCTGGACTAAAGACAGATTGAGGAGACTATTGCTGTATGTGTTTAAAGGAATCGTTCAAGGTAGCTATCACATTAAATAATATCCTTGTTGTAATGGATGCCACCTCAGTCTGCGAAAGAGGCTGAATACTCAACACATAATAAAGTATGAGCTGTAAAACGATATTGCCAAGCTCATATTACATACCTGTATGATCTTAAAGGCTATTTTGAATGGGGAAAATGCCTCATAAAACCAATAATATGTTTTGAACTGTTTTTTTCTTGGTAGAGACGGCAGAAAAAACGTTTTATCTTAAAAAGAAAATGGTATCTCTCTATTCTTAATGATCTGGAACATCTGAACCCTGTTTCAATAGATAATATATAAACAAAGTTGTTATTATAATTAGATTTATCTTGTTTTCTGTGCTAAGACACACTTCATGTTTGGCAAACATGAAGAGCCACGGAACGGGTCGGGCGTGAAACGCAAAGGCAAGAAGGGAGATATGCAATAGTTGTAATTGAATAAGCTACTACCTTCAATGCCATTATAACTTTCACTTTCACTTTCCATTTGAGCTTCTTCCGCATGAGACTCTCCCTCATATCAAAGCACCGAACCCTGCACTGAAAAAAACCCTATGCTATAAGTGGTGTAGAGTTGATTAAAGCTTCCAGATACTCCATTCATTATCTCAGATGTGCGTTAATTCACTGAGTTGCTCTCTCCATAACCCAAAGCTAATGAGATCTGCAGGTGTACAACAGTGTCATTACTGCAAGGAGCTTATTCAATATTTTGACGCTGCAGCAATCTTTTGTGTGTCAGGACAGATTAGGCTGATTCCTCTGAGCAGCTGCTGTGATGCAGAGGATGGGTGCTTTTAGAAAGTTGCTCATGCAGCACTTGGGATTTTTGTAGTCGCTCCGTTATTGATTGCATGCTTTGATTAGTCTGAGCCTCACCATCACTTTAGATAAAAGCAGCTAATAGCTAAACGTCAAAAATGTATATTTTAACCAAAGCCAGTGCTCCATAAACTTTGCTGTAGATTAAACAGTACGTGTATACTCATACATGGGCTCTATTTACACCTTCATATGTAAATTATTCTGATGATGAGGCGTCTGCATCTCATTGGCTTGGTCTCACCTACAGGAAGTGCCTACTGAGGGAATGTTGTTTTCATAATTGGTTGAAAAACAACTTGTCTCCTCTCTGCCTTCGACCCCCACCCTCTCTCCTCAACCGTTTCCTCACCCCCACCTCCTCTCATCTCAGTGCCTCCATCTCCTCTCTCCCACCTCCTCTCATCTCAGTACCCCCACTTCCTCTCCCCCAAGTGGCCCCCCAACCCCAACCTCCTCTCTCCCACCTCCTCACCCCCAACCTCCTCCCCCAATCTCCTCTAAACCTCCTCTTCTACAGCTCATCCATCTTCTGTCCTCCACCTCCTCTCTCCCCAGCGACCCCCCATGCCCCACCTCCTCTACCTCACCTCCTCCCTACCCCAGCGCCTCCCAGGGGGTGGAGGAAACATCCATCCTGGGGTTCATTTCAGGGTGAAACCCCCTGCTGTGTAATCAGTAAGACCAGGATATAGAAGGAAAAAAAGCTCAGCTAAAAAATGTCTCTCGGGCTCTTAAATAATATCTATTGCTCTTCTGTTTTATGTATTGTACACCTCTGTATATAAAGCTTTTACAAAGTAAAAGTCCCGCCCCTGTTGTGCTCTGGTGGCTCACAGCTCTCACCGTCTGTATCCCTCTGTTGTGCTAATTAGCTCGCGAGCGCAGATGGCCTCCTCCAATACTGATGAGGGCTTTTACTTTGTTAAGCTGACGGTTCCACCTGCCTGGAGACCGTCCACCGCTGCCTCTGTGTGTACAGGCTTGTCTGTTAGATCTCCAGCCAGAGCGTGCAGCGACTCTGTTAGCATTGCCCGCACGTCATGCTAACGAAGCGCTGCACTGCAGGTTTGGGGGATCTGGAGACGGTATCTCTGTGTTCTGCTGGGGCTCTCTCTTCATTTAGATCAGTGTGGGTTCCTCCGTGAGATAATGGCTTGAAATGTACGATTGCAATTTGCTGAAACGTAAAGGTTATCCTGCGCACTCGAATTCTGCCCTTTAAAAGCATCACACTCTGAATTCGCTCCATGTCTGCTGTAAGTTAGTTCATATGGTGTTTTTTTTGTTTTTTTGTGAGCCATGTCAAAGGTGATCCACTGTTGGATGGACAATAATACACTCTGAGTACAAATTTGAACTTTATGGTCATTTATCAGACGCTGTTCTGCAAACAATCTTATTTTGTTAGGCATGGCAATAAGGAGGAGGGAGGTTCAACGTAGGCGTCCTTCTCAACGGTGTCCACGTTGTGGTTTGAGCCCAGAAGCTTGCAGCTGGAGGTCAAACCTCCTGGCTAATAGACCAGTGGATCCTTCCTAACCCTTTTAAGTTCCATGACCATTTTTTGCGGACTTGATCCCAACTTTCATCGACATCCCTATTCACCGTTGGTCAGCACGCCAGTGGTCACTATATATGTTTATATATATACATAGGGACTGAAGTTCATGAGCCAGCAATCCTCCTGAGACCCAAGGCCGCACGAAGTGGGCCCCCGACCAACATGTCCGGAAACACGCTCTACACTTTTGAATGAGATGCGAAAACGTCATGAGGAAGAGACAAAGGGATTATGATCTGTCATAATCTGGCGATGGAAGCGCCGCTACATACCAATAAAATATCTTTCCAGGATTTTCTGTTACGTATTTAATCATATCTGGACAATGACCTATTTCACCAGCACGTTCCTCCTAAAATCGGTCCCATGAACAAATATGCTCCAACTGTACCACACAAACAGTACTATGTGTGTGTGCGTGTGTGTGTGTCGGTGCGTTTGTGTGTGTGCGTGTGTGTGTGCATGCGTGCGTGTGTGCGTGTGTGTATGTGTGTGTGTGTGTGTGGGTGTGTCTGTTTTAATAAGTGCTCAGAAAAGTATTTTCTTTATCAAAATATGCAAACGTGTGCCCCTGGTAAAAGTGTTAAGTGCGACGCTTGGCCAAATGTTGGAAAACAAGCTGCGTCCAGCTGTCTCCCACAACATTTAATCCGTTAAATATTCATCAGAAAAATGTCCACAAACATAAAACAACTTAGCAGCTAATTCTGCTGAATCCGTTCGGCAGCTTGGGCCGGTACTTTTCCTGAAGACTATAATGTACTAGTGTGCAGCAAACATTTATGTAGCTCTGTCACTGCCATAGCTATGGTTTAGCAGTTAGCATCCAGCTGACTCTGGCCCAATGGTAGCTATGGCTATATCAGTTAGAATCTGTCTAGCTCTGGCTAACAACCTCTTCTCCCTCTTCAGAGACACTGATTGGCTTGGAGTAAGAGTTGAGACGCTTTGATTCGCCCACTGAGACCCATCAGTGAACCTATGGCAGAGAGACTACACTATACAGGTAAGGGGGAGGGGGGGGGAAACTTGTATTCACCTGCACCCACAGCAGGGGGGTCTCGTGGTGGAGGGGGGTGGGCGTGGAATGTTCCAGAAGGCTGTTCTGTGTTCACACTCATCCAGCATAGACCTTACTCCCTAAAGTCTTACTGATCCTGTTTGGTGGGTGGGTGGACTTAGAAGTGAGACGGAAATAAACCAACATCATACAACTTGAAGTGTAGAAACAACATAGCAAAGAAGTGCAGGTCCAGGTTTCAAAATGTGCGACAGGATCAAGGTATAATGGTAAAGAGAAGGAGTTAGTGGATTTTCAACTGTCTAAGTCGGTGCTGTACGTCAAAGCCAATGTTGTGCTCCAGATATCTTACCGGGGAAGATTATCTGTGGAGGTCTATCCTCCTACGTCTTGTATTCACAGGTAGGGATTTGAGGACTGAAAAGAGACGGATACCAGGACTGTTGGAATGTAGAAAGTAAATCCATCGAAAGGTGTCGCAGACTACATATTCACTAATCCACTCTTCTTCTTCTGAATGCATTGTAGAGATAATCACCTTGGTTGGAGATTTTTTTAATTCAGCTATTCTCTGTGAATGTCTCGCTTTATGGTTTAGAGCCCATATTTAATAATGTAATGGCCCTAAAACGGAAGTGGGACAGAATATGTTGTCAGGGACCACACACATTAGGTTTTATATCTGATTTGAGGAGTTAGCGAGCAGATAGCTTTATTCGGTTTGCATTCTACCACTACATTCCACGTTGTCATTGGAAACGTCGCATCACTTACATGACTGAACTTTCGCGTATTTCCGCCGTGAATATATATCCTGAAGGCTACGTTGGAACTGCTTGCACATAGACTGGTTAGAGACAATCAGCTTTACTTAAGGACAGCTGCCGTGGTGCTCAGCAGCCCACCGGGTGGGAAGGCTGCCCCCCTCGGTTCTGCCTCTCTTCGGCTTCCCTTTGATTCGCTTCTTTATGTTTTAGCATTTTCACATGAAACTTGAGTGGGCTGTTATGACACATGGTACCCTCCCAGGCTCTCTCTCTCTCTCTCTCTCTCTCTCTCTCTCTCTCTCTCTCTCTCTCTCTCTCTCTCTCTCTCTCTCTCTCTCTCTCTCTCTCTCTCTCTCTCTCTCTCTCTCTCTCTCTCAATGTGAGAGAGTGTGTGTGTTAATATCGTGAATTCCTGTGTTAGTTTAGAATAGGTGGGTATATGTCTGTCTCTCTCTCTCTTCCTCTCTCTCCTCCCCCGCACCATCTTCAGCTGGTCTCTCTCTATCATGCCCGGCTGCGTCTGTACACCTCATGTTCTCTCACCTGCAATTCAGCGTTAAAGATGGCTCACACTATTTCTGGCCGTTGAGCAGCTGGTCACAGACCAGGAAAAAAAGCACCATGGAAGGCACATAGCTGGAAGTATGACTCATTCATACATCAGTCAGTCAGTCAGGAAATCAGTAGTGGACTAAAGGATTTATTGTTAATCATTTAGCAGTTGTTGTATTGCGAGCAAAATTGTATTTTTGTAGGAACTGTCTGTGTCACGGTCCTTATGACGGGGGACGGGGTCTGACATGGTTAATGTAGGGAACTGACTATCAGTGTGTATTGACTGGTGGATCCGTGAATTGTTTGGGTGTTTGTACCTCTGCAGGAAGAGAAATAATCACATTGTTCATTATCTGTGAATAATTCATGACCTGTAAACAATCTAAAAAATCATCCGTGCAGGAAGGCAGTCCTGAAGGAGTTGAGAAAGAAGTTTCTCTTGACATTTGTATACGTATTGGATTAGACAAACCAAATCAAAATGAGATGAAACAGAATAGAAAGAGGGCTTAATGAAAGACAAGCAATGAAAACAGTAATTGAGAGAAAATAATTTAGCAAGCCAAAAGTTTGAGTTTGGATGCATACGCTCACTTGATTATGGATGTATCAGTATGTCTTTAGTGCCTTGCACAAGGGCCCGGTGGTAGGGTGTTTGATGATATCAGATCAATCTTAGGACCCAACTCCACATCACAGGCTTTGGTCTTCAGTAATCTGAAGTCTGCTTTTATTCGCCTATCAAGCACATTTTCAAGTCCCATCCTCTTGGAAAAAAAAACACATCTCATCAGAAGATAGGCTTTGAACGGGCGAGATCAGCTACTCAAACGTAATTGGATTAGAATCAATTAATTTGGCAGACGGTCGCGCCTCCGCAACTGATCCCCCGGTGTCACCATGGAAACAACTGGAGTGTGATTCTGCTGTTGCCAACGCCCCCCCCCCCCCGAGAGGTCTCCCCTCATGGACCTCTGTCCTCTGGTGCCGACCTTGATTTGTGGTTGGTTGTGGTTTGGCTTGCGCTGCGTTCCCTGATCAGGAGCCGAGGCTACAGAGCAGCTCCGGGGCTCTGCTAGGGTCCACATCACCCGGAGACACTCGTCGCCGCTGCGATGACGGGATCGAGGTTGACAGCCCCGGTAACGCTGCTTGACGACCTGAAACAAGCAGAGAACACGCACTCCCCCCCCCCCTTCCTCTGCCTCCCTCCTCTCTCCTCCCCCTTCTCCCCTCCTCAGCATCCCTCCTCTCTCCTCCTCCTCCTCCCCCTCCCCCTCCTCCCTCCTCCACCTCTTCCTCCCCCTCCTCTCTCCTTCTCTTCCTCCTCCTCCTCTCTCCACTTCCCGCCTTTTCTCTCCCCTCCTCTCTCCTCCTCCTCCTCCTCCTCCTCCCCCTCCCCCTCCTCTCTCCTTCTCTTCCTCCTCCTCCCCCTCCCCCTCCTCTCTCCTTCTCTTCCTCCTCCTCCTCTCTCCACTTCCCGCCTTTTCTCTTCCCTCCTTCTCCCCCCTCCCTCTTTCCCCCTCGCTGAACTCCAAGAGGAGTTGTCACCTGTTCGCCCCGCATCTCGACCGGTATCCAAGGTGACAGGCGCACCCTCGGTGGTCAGTGACACGCAACCGTAGGCGACAAGCACTTAAGTACCCCCCCCCCCCCCCCCCCCCCTGCCCCCGCCTCCTCTCTCTAAGGATGTTTGTGAAATTGGCCAATCGAGGAGAAAGCCACCTGGAGTAGGGGGTAGTGTGGATGAATGGAGATATGATGTGATTATTCAAAAGTAATATTTTTAATCTCTGCAGCTTAATATCAGCTAGGAGTTTACTCCCTCTACAGAATATACATTTTTTGAACTTGTTTATTTTTTTCGCCGGGTGTGAAATCCCTTCCACACCCGTGACACATCATCAGGCCAGCTTTGGGCGCGATTACGCTGGCGAATTTCACGCTCGGCTCGGAGATTGATTCCGTCGGCAATGCGTCCGTCACTGACGCTCCTTAAGGCGGGCGTTCCTTGAAGCTGTCGGCCCTTAAAGCTAGGACCCCTTAAAGCTAGCGCCCCTTAAAGCTAGCTGTTATCCATCTCGAGGGAGGATATGCATCCCATAATGAACTCTTTCACTACCCCCCCGTCATTGTGACATCGAGGAATTATCATCCTCCCGTCGCCTGCGGACGTTTCCGGATGAAAAAAGCGATGCGTCGCTCACTCTGCTTTAGGCCAACTCCATAGGTCTGAACTTGAGTGTTAAATCCAATTAATTTCTTCAGTACTTCATTCGATGATCGATTTGACAAACCTTAAATTAGAACCAGAATAAAAAAAGAGGGTTTTGGGTGTGCATAAAATAGAAACACTTCCCAGTGGTCTACAAATGGGGGTTGTTCTGCTGACATGGAAAATGCTGAATGGGTTCTGGCATGAGCCGGCTCTCACTACACCTGCAGGTGTTGTGGTGGAGCTGGACGCCTGCAGAGCTCTGTTCCATGGTTACTTGGGTCAGTTAATGTTTAATGAACCGTCCAACAACTTAGTCTTTCTCGGTTTTATCCTCCCCTGTCGTCTCCAGGCATATCTGTTGCCGCAAGTTGTAGTGTATGTTGATCCCCGTTGGTTGGAGTTGGGGTGTATACCCCAAGTTATATAGTTGGGTGATGGTGTGGGGAGAGATGGAACCTCACCTGCAAACATATGAAAGCTGCTGTGAGTGCATATTGGTGGTTGGGTGGGATGGTTCATCACAGTGGCTCGATATGGTTAGCCTCATCTAATAACCCAACACAGCTCTATGAGAGGTTTTACTGTGTGTGTGTGTGTGTGTGTGTGTGTGTGTGTGTGTGTGTGTGTGTGTGTTTGTGTGTGTGGGGGGGTGTTTGTGTATGTGTGTCTGTTGCTGTGCGTGTGTGTGATCATATTCTGCACAAAAAATGCCATGTTGGAGTAATTTGACCCTTCCGCCGCTGTAAAGAGAGCGAGAACAGAGAAAGTCAACGTGGAGAGAGGGAGATAAGAAAAACAGGGAGAGAGAAAGAGAGAGAGTGAGAGAACAACAGAGCAGTAGTACGACAGAGCTGAGTGCGAGAAAGAATTTGTTCAGCCCCTGTGAATTTCTTAGTATTTCTTTATGAACGTATGTGTACCAGCTAGTTTAGGTTCAGTATTTATTCCTAATAGATATAGAAATCTAGTTTATAATCTATTTAAGTTCTTTGAATTTAATGTAGTGTAGTTTAGTGTATTGAATTGACTTTCATCTAGCTAGTTTTGGGTTCAGCCTAGTCAGTCTATTCTAGTCAGTGAACTCTAGTCATTCGAGTGTAGTTTAGTGTATATGTGCACCGATGGATCTGACAGGAACACTGTCAACTTTTATGCTAACTTTAACACCAAAATTATGTTCTTTTTTTTACTAATTATAAAAATGCACGCGCACACACACACACACATACACACAGGCATCACGGCATTGAAATGACTTTCTGATTGAAGTGAAATGTTTGCCGTATCGGTAAAACACAAGGGTCTCCTCCTAAAGATAAGCTACAGCACATTGTGTTCTTAACGCTAATTAACCGTCCGTCTGTCTGGCTGACGAGTCATGTTGTATTGAGACAGATAACACGAAACGTCAGTCAAAGTGAGAGCTCACTCACAGACTCTCTCTCTCCCCTCCCACCCAGGCCAGAAAGGTGTGTGTGTGTGTGTGTGTGTGTGTGTGTGTGTGTGTGTGTGTGTGTGTGTGTGTGTGTGTGTGTGTGTGTGTGTGTGTGTGTGTGTGTGTGTGTGTGTGTGTGTGTGTGTGTGTGTGTCTTCATTAGAGATGCACCGATCAATCGGCCGCCGATTAAAAAAGCCGGTTTTGTATCCAATCGGCCACAATCGGTGACCGGCCGGTCACTGTCGTAATTTCCGGTTTTCGGCCGATCAAACTCACCCGCATGCGCGGTGCGTAGCAGCTCAAGGCGCCCAGAGCGCGGAAAGAAAACATGTCGCATTAAAATCTGAAAGGACGCACTAAACTCACTATCCATGCGTCCCGGGGACGCATCTCATTTTCCCCATGAAAAACGATACATTGTGAACATTAAACAACTCGTGTTTAATGTACAGTAACTGGCCAAAGAAACCTTCTTGTGAGCAGGCCGGACAAGCGCTGTTTCAACCCTCTGCGCATCTACTCGACGCAGACGTGATCCCCTGTACAAAGTATCGCGACATGCTAATTTAGCCGCTACCAAAACAACTAGCTCGTCACCGCTGATTTCATTTCAACAATTAAAAATACGAACTTCATAGTAAATAAACCCACGTTTCCACTGCTCGATGCTGTGCTCATTCGTGTCGATTATGTTGTAACGTTTAGGGGACGTGCTGTAATGAAATAAATGAAACATAATCCGGTGGTGGTGATGAAAACTACATTGAACGGCAGCCGCCATATTGTTATGCCCAAACGGCGCCTGCGCATACATCGCGCTTCCAACGAGATCCAGTTTTTCTCGAGAAACAGGCAGAGAAGAGAGAACGCAAAAATACCACCAAAGAAAAAGATTAAACCTATTGCAGGTCAGCAAACTATTGCAGCTGCATTTTCTGTCCCTGACATTGCCTGTACCTACTTCTGCCTCCCCCTCTACTGAGCTTGATGAGCCCACTGCAGAAGAAGTGCCTCAACCTTCTACATGTTCCTCCCAAAAAAAGCGAACTTTTCTGAAGCAGTGGCTCACCACATACTACCAATGGCTGCGCTTTTCAGATGACAATTTCATGTATTGAGTTTAACACTATTAATTTAATTTAAGAAATAGACTAATAATAAAAAAGAAACACATTTTTTAAACTGGGGAGTCGGGACCCATTGAATTTCTCAGGGACCCACCCAACTCGCCACCTGTGGGTCCCGGGGACTCACTACATTGAAAACCTATCAATATCACTGCTATTATATGATTATAATTATTTCTTAGAAAATCGGTATCGTAAAAACCGGTTTTGGCAGGTCAGACCTCCTTAAAAACCGGAAATCGTATCGGCCAAGAATTTTGCAATCGGTGCATCTCTAGTCTTCATGCTACATCCCTGCCAAACCTCACACCAGGCGTATCAGGTGTTGTGGATGGCTGCGGCGTTCGGGTAATCTGTTATTCTATCGTCCAGCCTCCCCGATCCCTGGACGGGCTCATCTGGCTCGCCGAATAACAGCACTCACACAGCTAAAGAAAATATTAATTACCCTCCGGCGGCTGTTCACTATCGCCCCAAAAACATACAATTCCGTATAAAAGCAAGCCCATCCTCCTTAAAGGAGATTTTTGAGGACACAGTTAGGAAGCAAGGTTCTAAGATAGCCACAGACCCAACCCATGTCCTAAACATGGAGTATGAGCTGTTGCCTCTGGGCAAAAGATACCGGCTCCCATTTTGTAGGTTAAATGGATTAAAGTTCTCCCTAGTTCCGCCATCAATTAAGCTACTATGGAAGGAGCATTCCGTGAAGGAACAGTGCAATAATGGGGCAATAGTGCAATAACTAGTGGGCAGTACATTATCCTTATGGATACTTGTACGCGCTTGGGTAGTGCCGAGACTATGTTTTTTATAATGGGTTTCAAGGTGGGTGGGAGGACATGTGTTTTGGTAATGCAATGGGTTTCATCTTTCATGTTTTTATGGTTGTCTATGTAAAATCTCTATGTATGTGTCGCCGATGCTCTCTGTTTGCCCAAAGCAAATTTCTCTCGTGAGAGAGACAATAAAATACTTACTTACTTACTTACTTGTTCTTCTAGAAACGGGGGATGTCCACGTCTGTGTATATCGCTCTATTCATTTTTTATTCCCTTCACGTATTTATTTATTTATTTATCTCTCCCTGATGAGAGTGTGTGAGAGCGTGAGTGTGTGTGTGAGTGTGTGAGTGTTTGTGTACCCGCGCCACTGTTTCCAGGGCAACCGTCATGGCGGTGTGTCTGGAGATGTGATCTGTCTGTCTGGGGGAGTCGAGCCCTGGCCTCTCGGCGCTGGCGTCCTGTGCTCTCGGGTTGCGCCGACGCACACACTTCCTGCCCACGGATAGGAAGCGCAGTAACCGGGCAGGAAGCGGGCCAGAGTGCGGCTGCACAGGAGCGATGGTTAACGCGCTACAGGTTGTTTCATTCATTGCTTATCGATCGGCTCCGTGCGCCTTGTGTCGCTGTGCGTTAATCACGTAGAATCAATGAGACTGATGTGAACCAGTGTTGTTTTTGGCAGGCATTTTAGATTTAGTTTTAGTCTTAGTCTTTTTGACGAAATGCTTCTTAGTTTTAGTCCCATTTTAGTCATTTCTATCTTTGAAAGTTTTAGTCTAGTTTTAGTCTGACGAAAACTCAAAAGGTTTTAGTCTAGTTTTAGTCCGACGAAAACTCGTCCACCAGCCTCTCTCTGTAGTGTATGAGTGTGTGTCAGCCGTGTGTGTGCAGGCGCAGCTGCGCGCGAGCACACGAGCCAGTGTTGCGGGGGGGGGGGGTGGAAGGGTCTCACGTGACGCGTTTTATCCAATCAGGTTGCTTGGATGCTCCCATTGAAACCCATTCTATTCTACGTGAACCACCTACATGTAAGCCGCTAGAAGCAGTTAAAATCGGAGCGGACTAGAGCGGACTGGAGCGGAGTCAAATCCCCGCTCCGGCCTTTGAATTTAAAACCGCTCTGCGCTCCAACCCGCTCCAACGTATTTCTTCCGCTCCGCTCCACCACCCGCTCCACGCTCCGCTCCGCTCACATGCTCTCACTAACAATTTAGTCTCGTCTAGTTCTCGTCTGACGAAAATGTCTAAATTTTTTGTCACATTTTAGTCTTTATATGGCTTTGGTGACGTTCGTCTTAGTCTCATTTTCGTCATGGAAAAAAGGGGTTTGACGACGTCATTTTCGTTTTCGTCTTGCCTGACGAAAACAACACTGATGTGAACAACGTCGTTCTTTCATGAAATGACAAAAATGGTGGTTGAAAATGGTGATGTTTTCTTAAGGCCTAACAGGTTCCTCGCACTGTCGGTTGCCTCAAATAAATTGTTCTAGAAGTGCCCTGCCCACGAACTGTGTCTCTGATCCTTCTCGGACAGACACACACCCAGATCAAGCTCATGAGATCAGCTGCACTATTCAAAAGATAGATAGATAAATACTTTATTGATCCCCAGGGGCAAATTCAAAGTCACAGTCGCTTGAAAACGTCACACACAGCGTACACATAAAACATAAACAAGATCATAAAGTAAAATGAAATGTTCACATGGCAAATATGGAGGATAAAATAAATATAGCATAAAATCAATGTTAGGAGAATTGGCTTTTATTCAGTCATCAAGCAGACGTTCAGGTTCTAAGGGAGCAGGACGGATTCAGGGCGTCTTGGTCTAGCTTTTCTCTCCATCCAACGCTTATGTCAGACTCTTGAGAACTGAATACCTGCTCGCTTTTCTTTTACACTCTCAGACGCTACCCTTAACTGCCGCTTTGTCCTGGGGATTGCTTTCTTCTTCTTTTTATTTTTGGTAAGGTCTTGAAGCAGCGGCCTGTACCTAATACCCACCCATTATCCGATCTGTCACATTTAAATCGTTTCGAAGATCATTCAGGAATGTTAACGTGCTTTCTTGACTTCCTTCATCTCTGAGCTAAGTAGTTTGACACTGAATGTTCGGTGAACCTTTATCCCGGGACCGGTTCTGTTTCAGACCGATACTTTCTTCCTCTTCTGGGTCACACCTTGGTTCCCTTTCGCACTGGTTTACTTATTGATTGCCAGGAGTGATGTTTACGCCAAGCTGTGATAGCCTGGTGAAGCCAGTCTCTAAAGTTGAACCGTTAAAGCCATGTTTTCCTTCAATCTTCTACTGGCTGTGAAGTACTTTTCCCCACGGCCACCACAACACTGTGTTTGTCTCAACCCTTTTATCTTATTTCATGCAATCTAAATTGGCCTGAGATATAATACAACTCAGAACAAGGCCTAATCAAAACTATTGATGTGCATTCAAGTGAATTGCGCTAGTTATCTTCTTTAATCCACCGCAGAGCAAACATTAGCCTGCTAATGCCTGGTAAGCATCCAGCCCAGGAGAATACCACTTCAACAGATTCCCACGCAAACACGACCCCTGCTCCGGCCAATCACAGGTCACGGCTTCAAGGTCACAGGTCAGCCTGTATGTTTATAAATCCCCCTCTCGCTGTTCACCTCTCTAGCCCTCTCTTTAGCTCACCTATCTGTGCTGAAGGCATCTATCCATCTACTTTCTCCCCATCTCTCTCTGTGTCTGCCGTTCATCCGTCCTCTGTTCCCCTATCCTCCTCCATCTGTATGATCTGCAGTTATTCTCGCCCCATCTTTCTCAGCTCTTTCATGTTTTTACTTGTTGTTTGACCGATCACTCGCATGCATCCTAAGGGCCATGTGCTCCATTCGGTCTTTGTGTCTCTCGCCCTCTCTCTCTCGCTCATACTCGCTCTCACTCACTCTCTGTCTCTGTCTGTGTCTCTCTCTGTATCTGTCTCCCCTCTGTGTGTGTGTGTGTGTGTGTGTGTGTGTGTGTGTGTGTGGGTGTGTGGGTGGGTGGGTGGGTGGGTGGGGGGGGGGGGGGGGGTGTGTCTCTGTGTGTGTCTCTGTGTGTGTCTCTGTCTCTGTGTGTGTGTCTGTCTCTGTGTGTGTGTCTGTCTCTCTCTCTGTCTGTGTCTCTCTCTCTCTCTCCCTGTGTCTCTGTTTGTATGTGTCGCTCTCTGTCTGTGTGTATGTGTATGTGTGTGTGTGTGTCTCTCTCTCTCCCTCCCCATCTGTGAGTGGTTCTGCTATCGCGCTCTACCTCCTATCCTACAGCTCTGTCGCTCTCTCTCTCCCAATGGCTGCTGAATGTGTGTGATCATCCTGCCTCCATTCTCCCCCTCCTCCGTCACTCAGGTTAACCCTCATCCCGCTCTTCACCCCCCTCCCTGTCGCCCTGTCACCATTTTTGCTGTGCCTTTCCTTTTTCTCTTTTCCTTGCCGTCAACAGTTATCACTCTCTCTCTCTCTCTCTCTCTCTCTTTCTCTCTCTCTCTCTCTCTCTCTCTCTCTCTCTCTCTCTCTCTCTCTCTCTCTCTCTCTCTCTCTCTCTCTCTCTCTCTCTCTCTCTCTCTCCCTCTCTCTCCTATCTCTGTATCTCTCGCTCTATCTCTATATCTCTCGCCCTATCTCCACCTATATATCGCTCTCTCGCTCTCTCTCTCTCTCTCGCTATATCTCTATATCTCTGTATCACTCACGCTATCTCTATCTCTCACGCTATCTCTATCTCTCTCGCTATATCTCTCTCTCTCTCTCTCTCTCTCTCTCTCTCTCTCTCTCTCTCTCTCTCCCTTCTCTCTCTCTACCTCCCGTCTATACCTCTTTCTCTACTGTCACAGTAGAGAACAGTAGAGAACACACACACACAGTAGTGTGTGTGCGTGTGTGTGTGTGTGTGTGTGTGTGTTAGTGAAGGATCTGTGTTTCTTTATATGTGTGTGTGTGTGTGTGTGTGTGTGTGTGTGTGTGTGTGTGTGTGTGTGTGTGTGTGTGTGTGTGTGTGTGTGTGTGTAGGCACAATAGAATGTATTGGTGCATGTGTGAAATATGTGTGTGGGAAGTATGTGTGTTTCTTTATGTGTGTGTGTTGCCTATGAAGGAGGCAACACCCCCCCCCCCCCCCCCCCCACACACAGTACACACCCCACAAGGCCTGAGGATCCTCCGGGGAGAACGGCCCGTCTTCTCTGGTCTTATTAATATTTTATATTTAGGATTGAATTGACGCCATTGTGTTGAGATTGTGCTGCGTCTGGTCCATGGTTATTTTACGACGTTCTCCATCCGTTTTTATTCTTACTGTAAGCGGCCATTATGTGAAATATTAATGGTTCATCCTGAATATTAGGAGGTTATCTGGATTATTGATAGTTCATCTGGAGTATTAACATATCATCCGCTGCTGTAATACATGGAGATGGGAGGGGCCTCGACTCTTATCCCCGCTCTCTCAGCATAGATCCTCTTCCTCACATCCTCCTCTCCCTCACACCCACCTCTACCTTATCTCCTCTTCCTCACAAACTCCTCTCCCTCATCTCCTCTTCTTAACCAAGTCATCATCTCCTCATAATCATCATCTCCTCCTCATCATCATCATCATCTCTGCTTCACCCTCTTCGCCTTATCTCCTCCTAATCCCTTTCCTCTTCTTCCTCGCCTCATCTCTTCCTCTTCCTCCTCCTCACCTCCTTCTCTTCTCCTCCTCTTCCTCGCCTGATCTGCTCCTCCTCCTCCTCTTCCACCTCCTAAATCCCACTGGATTTGTTGATTTTTCTTCTCTTGTATAACACGACTATTTGGGAGTTTAGTTCCGTCAGCTAACAACAACAGTGCCCTTCTTCTTAATATTTGACTTCCTGAGGCAAATTATGTCAATTTAGTAGAAAAACGGTCGAAATGGAAATCCAATTTGATTAATTGCGTTTAATCGGTTGAAAGACTGCAGACGCCTCACAACAAGGCCTCATCAAAATCATTTCAATTGGTGCCATTTAATTGAGCTAGGATCTTTAATCTGTCGGTCTGTCTCTCTCTGTCTCACTCCTCAGCCCCCGCTCCTTTTTTGTCTTTTGCCGATAATGACAAAAACTCAAATTAAAAATCCAATTTGATTTGATTACATTGAATCAGTTCATCAACTTGAGTCACGCGCACCAGATGAAACACGGTATTTATAGTCTCTGTTCCCGTCCCCTGGTTTAACTTTTGTCTATATTTGCGTTGGAGTCGGTGCGTCTTCAACGGTACTGCGTCTCCTTTGGCCGTCGCCGTTGCGTCAGACACACTGTGTCGCTGTTTTCTGTTTGCTGAGCACTGGTGTGGGTTGGTCGGAAATAGACGATAAGTGGGCGGGAGACGCAGCACGGAGAGGGAAGGGTAAGTTCGTTCAACACACTATCCCACCGTCAAGATTGATTCATGATGACTGTTGCTACTATTTTCTCTCAGCGTTTGTGTTCTTGGTGTGTTGATTTAATTACACTTTTGTCTGTTCAGAGGGATCCCTCTACGATGTTGCCTCCTCAGGTTTCTGGAAGTACTTCAGTGGTCTTATAGAGGTTAGAGGGTGTTGGTTATGTGTTCAAGAACTGTGATTAAGGTCCAGACTAATAAAGTTTCCCTGAATGGACCTGGGCACTCAAACCACAAGCCGCAGTGCTCTTATACGTGCACGGAAAAGCTACCATGTTGACACACACACAAATGGTGCCGCATTACTTTGCATCAAGCCTCAATCACTGTGTACATGCTGATCTCACACCTCAGACACAATGCCAACCACACACACACACACACACACACACACACACACACACACACACACACACACACACACACGCGCGCGCGTGCGCGCTCTCTCTCTCTCTCTCTCTCTCTCTCTCTCTCTCTCTCTCTCTCTCTCTCTCTCTCTCTCTCTCTCTCTCTCTCTCTCTCTCTCTCTCTCTCTCTCTCTCTCTCTCTCTCTCTCTCTCTCTCTCTCTCTCTCTCTCTCACGCATGCACACATATTCATGCCCACTGGAACATAGATAAGCAAAACACACACAGAAACACACACACACCCACACAAATTAAGTGTTGGGGGAAACTAACTGATGTTTATTATGGGGTCTCCTGAGGCTTTCTTTCAGATCATCTGAACTCTGACAAACCAGAGATGATCTTAATCAATTCAATACCTCAGCCCCCCGTATCTCTGCGCTTTATAATGACTCCAGGATGCTACGCTAAGGGTGCTACGCATGCTAAAGAAGCATGCAATGCATTAGCTACAGAGCTAAAGAGGCTTGATTAATAAAAATGACTTTGCATAAAGAGCCAATGGCAATGCCTTGTTCGAGGGAAGCTACGCTGGGAGAGCTACGCTAGCATGCTTAATTAGCATGCTAAATTAGTGTGCTAAACTAGTGTGCAGATGCACTAGGTACAGATAAACAGGTTCAATTGATAAAAGGGATGTTTGAAGATCTTTTAAAAAACATGATTTATTGTTGAGAGGAAGCTATGCTACGCTCAGAGTGGTACGCTACATCAGCTGCAGAACTCAAGAGCCGGAATAGATAGATCCACATCAAACAAATAATAGACTAAGCCATTGATAAAGCATATCATTGTAATGGTTACTGTCTCACTCTTCTATTTAAAGCCCTTCAACCGCTCAGTGAGTTTACTTTCCTTCACGTCTGCAGAATACACGCATAGGGGTCAGCCTCGCACACACATGCGCACGCACGTACGCAGACAAACACACACACACACACACACACACACACACACACACACACACACACACACACACACACACACACACACACACACACACACACACACTCTGTCACTGACATGCACATACGCCTCAACACACACATAGCTATAGCTAGTGTGTCCATGCGCACTTCAGCAGACAGATGGGCAGAGATAACTGCTAAGAAGTGCACGGTGGGTGTTCACGGTGGGTGTGCACGTTGAGTGTGCATGTCCCAGCAGCCTGTTAGCTCATCCCGGAGGTGTCCCCAGAGCTGCTTTGCCATGAAGGTCAACGCTCTGAGATGTACAGGAGTGGGAGAAAGAGAGTAAGATTACTATACATGAGAGACGGGGAGAGATGGGCGAGAGAGGCTCACTAGATACTGGAGAGAGAGAGTTAGATTACTCTACAGGAGAGAGGGATGGGCGTGGGAGGTTCACTATATGCAGGAGAGGGAGATGGGCTAGAGAGTCTTACTATACAGACAGGAGAGAGGGAGTTAGATTACTATACACAGGGGAGGATTTCTCTGAGAGAGAGTAAGCTTACCATATTGGAGAGAGAGGGAGACAGAAAGAGAGGCGGGGAAAGAGTAAGCCTACATAGAAAGGAAGACAGACAGGAAGACCCGGTCAGATCTACTGAGTCTCTTCCTGTCTGTCTCTTTGCCTGCCTGTCTGTCTGTCTGTCTGTCTGTTTGTGAGCCCAGGAGGGTGAGACACCAGGGGCTGTGTGTCTATATTTCTGATAAAAAAACATTCCAGAGAAGGTTCCTCGTGAATTCATTTAATATAGCGTGAAGTGCTTTCCTCCTCCTTGGCTTAGTCCGAAGGGACACACCAAAGAGGTTAGTCAGGAAAACAAAACTCCTTCTTGAATTGTCTCAACCTCTCCTCATTGTGGTTCTTGTCTTTGTTGTTTCAAAAGAGATGACCTTGTACCTCATTTTAGTGAGTAAAGAATTTCGGTATTTAAGCATACCGGTACTTAAAATACTCTACAGTACCCCTCTTTCAACATTGGTGACTGCAAGCTTTTTGTAATCCTCACACTAATGACCTGAAGCGCTGACAGACTGAAGCAAAGCACCACAGGTTTCAAACAACCTAACATGTCCAGCCTTTACACCTGTGAGGCTTGAGTGGCATGGCACATAATCTACACTCAGTAAAAAGGTAATTGAGAGGGCTGAGAGGCCTGCATCCAAACCCTTCCCTCTCTGGGCCTGACAGGCAGAGCTGGAGTGAGAGCGCCAGCAGGACTAGTGAGCAAGGCAGCGAGGCGGTGTGCTCGTGTCACGAGGCCGCAGGTGGGTTCATTATTAGGCAACGGAGCCACAGTGGTCTGTAAGGAGGGAGAGAGACAGAGGGAGAGAGGGAGGGAGGGAAGGAGGAGGGAGAATGATGGAGGGGGAAGAGAGAGAGAGAGGATAGGAGGGAGAGAGGTGAAGAAAGGGAAGGAGGGAGGGAGAGAGATTGAGGGGGAAGAGAGAGAGGGAGGGAGGGGCAGAGGGAGAGAGAGACCGAGGAGAGAGAGAGAGAGAGGGAGAGTGATAGAGGAAGAGAGAGACCCAAACTATACTAACATAGGCATACACTATATTAACACACTAAAACACATACTATCCTAACACGTCACGCAGTCCCGCTGTCACTGGTCATAAATGAGAACCAGAAGGAACCACACAGTAGCACGGGGGCAAGTGTCTACCTAAGATGCACTGCAGCAAAGACCTGTGTTTGTGTTTCTGTCGCGTTCACGCTTGAATGCGGAAATGAATGCGGTAATTACACAATCAATGAATCAGAGGGCTGGCATGTAGGCCGGCCTTGACCTCACCTTTCACCTGTTCAGCCCTCACACCTGTCCCAATAGACCACGCCCCCTCATCCATCCATCTGTTTCCATGACGATCTGCAGTCACATTCTCAGGTATGAATGGAGGTGATGGAGAGGTTCTCAATCATGACCAATATTTGCATATGCGCAAATGGACAGAGTGAAAAGGAGACGTTACAACCAGAACAATCATGGTTTCACCAGAATTGTTACATTTCACAGATAGAAGTATATTTTAACTTTAAAAACAACCAAGTACATCTCAACAAAGTGCGCTCTATAAATAATCCTTCGCAGTTTGTGAGCTGTCATGAGTCCCCAGTCTCATTCTTTGAACCCAGTGTTCCAATCATCTTCTGCCTCCTGTTCCTTTTGCGCACAGAGAATTCAGATCAGAAATCTGTCGTTTGCGACGGAGGCCAGTTCGATTTCCACTCGGCAGTGGGACCTGCCCTAGCATGCATTTTATGGTGGTTGAAATGGAGCAGGAAATGTAATGGGAAAAGAAAGGCTTTGAGGCACTTCAGTCGAGGCTGTTAGCGCTTTGGTTTCAGCATTAATGCATAGCGTCAACAGGGATTGTCATGATTGGTGTTTTGAAGCATCTAGGTTTGTGGGTCATCGAGCTTTTAGGCTTCAATCATTGCAGCTGTGCACCAACGGAAAACAATAAATATTTTGTCAATTATTCACTCAACTTGGAATAGATTATGGCTGGAAGAAAAACGCTGTCTGAATAACCGACTTTAAACAGATTGATGCTCAAGTGTTTCTTGCCTTCCCCATTCAAATTCTGTCTACTATCTTTTTGGCTGCTGTATTCCCAACGTCACGAGACCAATGAGCTCTCTGGGTTTTCCTAGAAAACGTTCTAGAATGTTCCAATTACTGGGCTACACTGAATTTAGAGAAGAGATAAAATAATTGCGATCCTTCTCCCCCTTTCCCACTATTTCCGAGCTCATCCTGCTAATTATGCTAAGTATAAACTAAGAGAAACCGATTGAAAAAATGCCATTAGCATGGAACAGCCCATAAATAAAGCATCTTGAATCTTGAATCTTGAATCTAATCTCGCACTATGTTCCACTGACCGGAGTCTTCTCATGGGAGGGATATCTCAGGCCATGAAAAGCCCTTCGTCAACATCTGGACAATAATTCCCCCTCAGCCCCCACATTAATATTTGCTAGCCAACACCTGCGTCCACGGTGCTGTGAAGCACCCACCATTCACCGCTGGAATCCACCATTTATCTCACCGTTTAATTTGCATAGCTCCATTTGTTTACATTTAATCATTCGATTATCTGTAGTCTGATGGTAACTGAGCGACGTTGTGTTGGCTGGTCGAAAAAAACGTTTTTTTTTCCCCAATCTTGTTGGAAATATGAGTAACATCAGCTCAAAGTAAGCCCGATACCTGATGGATTTTGTTACGATGATTGGTTTCACCATTGTAAAGGTGACTGTTAGGCATCAAACTGCTGGTTAACTCCTACTTAAGGAAGACGAATGACAGATCAATGGTTTGACCAGGAATGCTGGACTCATTTTGAGGGCTGACAGCAACAGCTGTCTTCAGTTAGAACAAATGATTGTGAGTGGATGTGATGTATCTCTATGCACCTCCCCCCCCATCCTTTCTTGAAAATATATGTAGAGAGACACACAGATCATAGGCAGCTATTGCCCTCTTACCCTTGGAGCTTTTTTTTTTGCGTTTTACTGTCAAGTATTTCCTCCAATTACATTGCTCTTATGTCATCTGTACTCACGGTGATTGACAGCTATCTTTGGTTTCCAACATTTTCAAATATATCAAAGCTCTGCCCTAGCCACAAATCTTCCCATTTTTTTTAAAGCCGTGTCCCTCCCCAGCCTCCGGCCTTAGGCTGGCGCCTTCCTCCTCTGACTGAATCGGGCCGTTTAAGGGCATCAGGACTAGTGTTGCATGGTTGTCCAGTACCTGTGCTGTCAGGGGCCGTGATGAGTGGGCACATCAAGGCCCTTTCTGCTGATTACTCCGTCCCAGCGGGAGGCGCTGGGGAGGGGGGCCGGCGTGTGAGCGAGTCACCTACAGCAGGCTCCACGCTCCGGCGGTCGACGGGGACCTCGTTTTCTTAACTCGCTGACCCCAGAACCCATCCATCCTCCACTCACCGCGTCCTTGCCGTTGACCGAATGATTTAGGGGGCCACCGCAGGCCGCCTCCTCCCCCACCACCACCTCCAGCACCACCACAGATACCACTTCCACCATCACCTCCACCACCTTGATGGAGCGCTCAACGGTTAGCCCCCTGGAGGCTAACAATCGTATTCCCTCCGCCCGTCGTAGTGGTTTGATGTGACATGTAATTTGTCTTCCTGGACGTACAGGAGGTGTGTGTGTTTGTGTGTGTGTTACATGATACGCTAGGTGGGTACAGAGCGCCTACAGCATGGGATAACATAGTATGTGGGAGGAAATGATAGCTAGGCTAATGTAGCGTAGCATGCGCTAAACATGGGCGTCGAAATCGATCGGAGCTTAATGGTTAGATGCCTGGTCAGCCTGTAGTCTTCAGTCTCAACTGAGTTCCTTGAGATCTCAAATGTCTTCTTATACTCTTCTGATGACCCTAGTACTGACCTCTCCACGCCTGCTGTCAAACTCCTGGTGGTATCAAGTAGGAGGGCAATCTTCGGCAATAAGCACCAGTTGTGTTCAATTCGATAATGTGGTGTAAGATGTGTGTGTGTGAGTGTGTGTGTGCACGCGTGTGCGAGCGCGCCTGTGTGTGCTTGCTTGCTTGCTTGCGTGCCTGGGTGCCTGCGTGCGTGCGTGTGTGTGTGAGTGTTTTCTTGTGTGTTCTTGTGTGCATTGTGCAAATGTTTCGTTGATCCTCTGTGGGGCGACTTGTCAGTGGAAAGTGTGTAGTGGTTTGTTGCGATGCCTTGAGTGTGTGCCCCCGTGTTGTCATTAATAGAAGCCATCGTTGCGGTTCGATTTAATTGTCTGTTTGCCGCGGCGATGGGAGTGCAGGCGGATGTAAAGTTATTCCATGGCTTCTCCCGTCCACGTAAATATAATGAGGTGAACTAACGCTCCCAGAGATTATTCCAATCTGTTCAGACGGCGCCTGCATTCACACCAGATCGGAATCTAAATCCCATTGAGCCGAGTGCAGGGGCTACTTCCCCTCATCCATTACGTTAAACATAAACCTCCAATTGCACTGTTTAAATTATGCTAATGGCACGATAATCTCATGCATGTATTCCAATAAATCCCATTCTCAGGTCTGCAGCTCCGGCTCTCTCCGGCCGCGTCCCATCACACCTTTTAAACGTACAGACTCCGCTGCCCCCTCGTATTCCCCTGCCGCTCCGCTACAATATGATTACAACATTATCCGCAGCACCCGGGGTCCGGTGGCGAACGCTAAATTGACCCGGATTACGCGGGCCCGTGGCGATAGCGCCGGCCGTCACGGCGGGGCCTCCAGGGGGCCCGGTGGAACGACAGGCTCCACGAGGGAGACCGGCGAGACAAACACGAGGCAGAGCGGCGGGGGACGTAGGCCAGGATCAACGCACCGCTGGCAGCCGCCGCGCGATCACACTCGCATCACCTGCACATCATAGGAGGGGGGGGGGGGGGGGGGGGGGTGGTGTTCTGCTCTTGCCGGGAGTGGAGCCATTATTCTCCTGAGGTAGCTGCCCTGGGTTATTTTTAGCTCTTGGTTCTGGTTTCTCTGGGTCACTCGTGCTCTCTCTCTCAATCGCTCTCGTTCTCTCGCCATCGTTCTCTGTCTCTCTCTCTCACTCTCTCTCTCTCTCTCTCTCTCTCTCTCTCTCTCTCTCTTTCTCTCTCCCTCTCTCTCTTCTGTCTTGCACTTTGTTCTTTTTTCCCCGCCGTCTGTTCTTGTCTCATCTATTTCCCTTTCGCCTTGCGTATTTATTATTCACCATATAATCATTTAGCAGACACTTTAATCCAAAGCTATTGCCAGTGAATTTTAGATCCATGTCATTAATGAGCAGGGAGACGGCAGACATCTTGCTCACGGATGACTAGTGGCAGGCCGCGGCCGTTAGGGAATCAAACTCAGAACAATTTGGCTGGGAGTCAAACACCCTATCCACGAGACGATCGAAAAACTGGGTCTTATCAGAGGAGAGGTAGTCACCATGGACCAGTGCCATTTCTAAGGCTGGTGGATTTGATTTCAGAACCTCTCTCTCTCTCTCTCTCTCTCTCTCTCTCTCTCTCTCTCTCTCTCTCTCTCTCTCTCTCTCTCTCTCTCTCTCTCTCTCTCTCTCTCTCTCTCTCTCTCTCTCTCTCTCTCTCTATGCACCTCCTCAGTGTTTTTCATCTCTCATTCTCCATCTCATCCTGCTTCCTCAGCCACAACAATAGTATTTGGGGATCAAACCCGGTTCCCTGCGTCCGGTGGGTTTTGTGACAGAGCCTGAGGAGCTCTAATGTGGTCGGATCGATCCAGTACATCCCATAGAGGTTACTCCTGGGCAGGCTGCGAAGTCTCAATCCATGTGCATGTATGTGTGTGTGTGTGTGTGTGTGTGTGTGTGTGTGTGTGCGTGTGTGTTTTGGGTTTGTGTGTGTGTGTGTGTGTGTGTGTGTGTGTGTCTGTGTGTGTGTCTGTGTGTGTGTGTGTGTCTGTGTCTGTGTGTGTGTGTGTGTGTGTGTGTGTGTGTGTGTGTGTGTGTGTGTGTGTGTGTGTGTGTGTGTGGTAGAGTAGCAGAGCAAGACTGGTTTCAAAGGTCATATTATAGAAAGCCTGTCTCTGTCCACACCTCCAACCCTTTTACCACGACCACAGATACATGCAGCCTCTCTCACACACTCACACTCCAGCTGCAAACACACCAAAGGCACTAACACAAACCAAACAACGGTTTGTTAATCACTGTGTCTCATGAAACCGTGTAGTTGGTGCACCTTTTCAAGCTAAACCTGGGTGCTTTAAGATTTTTTAACTCTTTTAAAAAGGCTATCTTTTTCTTGAGGCACATCATTAAGGAGCAGGTTGGGCTTTGGGGGCATCTTGCCAAAGGAGACGGCAAGATTATAACCAACAGACCCTAACCCCCAGACCCTAGACCCTAGACCCCAGACCCCAAGACCCTAACCCCCAGACCCTAGACCCCCAGACCCTAGACCCCCAGACCCTAGACCCCCAGACCCTAAACCCCCATACCCTAGACCCCCTGACCCTAGACCCCCAGACCCTAGACCTCCAGACCCTAGACCCCCTGACCCTAGACCCCTAGACCTCCAGACCCTAGACCCCCAGACCCTAACCCCCAGACCCTAGATCCCCAGACCCTAGACCCCCAGACCCTAGACCCCAGACGGTGGACATTGAGAGGTCCTCCAGGGCTCCATGTCTCTGACTGTGTCCTCCTCCTGTGTTCCTCTCCAGGTTCCTATGCATGACTGGACCATGGAGAGCCTCCTCTGCCGTCTGCTGGTTCTGGGGGCCACGTTGGCGATGGCCCACGCCTGCCCCAAGTACTGCACCTGCCAGAACCTGTCAGAGTCCCTGGGGACCCTGTGCCCCGCCAAGGGCCTCCTGTTCGTGCCCCCGGACATCGACCGCAGCACGGTGGAGCTGCGTCTGGGCGGGAACTACATCCTGCGCATCACCCAGCAGGACTTCGCCAACATGACGGACCTGGTGGACCTGACGCTGTCCCGCAACACCATCGGCTACATCCAACCCTTCTCCTTCGGGGACCTGGAGACGCTGCGCTCGCTCCACCTGGACAACAACCGGCTGACGGAGCTGGGGCCCGACGACCTGCGCGGGCTGGTCAACCTGCAGCACCTCATCCTCAACAACAACCAGCTGGGCCGCGTCCACGACAAGGCGCTGGAGGACCTGGCGCCGGCGCTGGAGGACCTGGACCTGTCCTTCAACAACCTGCCCTCGCTGCCCTGGGGCTCGGTGCGGCAGATGGTGAACCTGCACCAGCTCAGCCTGGACCACAACCTGCTGGACTTCATCCCCGAGGGGACCTTCACCGACCTGGAGCGGCTGGCCCGGCTGGACCTCACCTCCAACCGGCTGCGCAAGCTGCCGCCGGACACCATCTTCGCCCGCGCCCAGGACTCGCTGGTGCTGACCACGCCCTACGCCCCCCAGCTGTCGCTGAGCCTGGGCGGCAACCCGCTGCACTGCAACTGCGAGATGCTGTGGCTGCGGCGGCTGGACCGCGACGACGACCTGGAGACCTGCGCCTCGCCGCCCACGCTGAAGGGCCGCTACTTCTGGTACGTCAGGGAGGACGAGTTCACCTGCCAGCCGCCCCTCATCACCCAGCACACCCACCGCATCCTGGTGCTGGAGGGCCAGACGGCCAGCCTCCGCTGCGAGGCCTCGGGGGACCCCGCGCCCACCGTCCACTGGATCTCCCCCGACGACCGGCTGCTGGGAAACTCGTCGCGCACCACGCTCTACCCCAACGGCACGCTGGGCATCGGCATCACCACCTCCAAGGACTACGGCGCCTTCACCTGCATCGCGGCCAGCGTGGCGGGCGAGTCCACCGCCTCGGTGGAGGTGTCCATCATCCAGCTGCCGCACCTCAGCAACGGCACGGGGCAGCCGGCCCAGCCCAAGTCCCGCCTCTCCGACATCACCGGCACCAGCCGCGTCACCAAGGGGGCCCCCAAGGGCCCGCCGGAGAAGGTGGTGTCGGCGGCGGAGGTGACGGCGGAGTCGGCGCTGGTGCAGTGGACGGTGAGCGCCACGGCGCCCAAGGTGAAGATGTACCAGCTGCAGTACAACTGCTCCGACGACGAGGTGCTCATCTACAGGTACAGCCGCTGTTCAGAGTTCACCTAGGCTACGCAGAGAGGTCTTAAGTCCCTCCCCTCCTACTTTGTTGTATGTTGTATGTCCTGCCACTTAATGTACACGATTATTGTATGTCGCATTTAGTTTGGAGTACTTAGATATGTAGCATCTTATCATAGCTATCTATGTTGAATACGGGGAATGGGTTAACCTAGCGATTGTTGTCGCTTGGCACTTGGTTCTATTGGTGTGTTCCTGAATCCTCGGACGCCCAGCCTTCCGAGTTGCACGTTTGACGTCACTTCCGGTCTCGGAGGATTCATAGCGTTCCTGTTCGTCTTTGTGATTGTGGCATGAAATTGGCTAGTCGTTGTTTATTGTAAGCTACATTAGCCTCTTTAGCAAACCAGCCCGAAAACAAACAACACAACTTTACATTGTATTGCACTCACTTTGTTATGACAAATGAACTTTGGATAAAAGCATCTGCTAAATGCCCTAAATGTTAATGTAAATGTTGTTCACTGGTTTAGCCGCTTGGATTGTGGAACAGTTCAGCTGGTGCTGGTTGTCTGGGTGTTCTGGTCGAATGTAAGACACAGATGCTGGATACTGAAAACCATTTTTTTTTCCATGACCACAATTATACATTGACATGTCCCTTCCCCCATAAAAGCCCTTTCGCTCTAGAAAATGATAATAATAAAAAATAGATGCGCTCTAAAGCTACAAATTGTGGACCAACCGACAAAAATAATAACATGATCGATCGTGACAACACAGAGGCAGCCCTTGAGGTGTGTTTTTACACTGCTCTTACAATAAAACTGGAGGCTTAAAAAACCCTCCTGGGAGAGGAGTCCAGTCTTTTCCTGTTCTGGTTATGAGATTGTTTACAGACCGGTACGTTCAGGTTCCTTTGAAACACCTCCCTGTGGGTCCTCTCCTCTCTACACCCAGAACACTGCTACACTACGCAACAATGCAGGAACCCCAGAGAGGCATCCACACACGTGTGTGTGTGTGTGTGTGTGTGTGTGTGTGTGTGTGTGTGTGTGTGTGTGTGTGTGTGTGTGTGTGTGTGTGTGTGTGTGTGTGTGTGTGTGTGTGTGTGTGTGTGTGTGTGTGTGTGTGTGTGTGTCCATCTCCTGTCCCGATACATTTTGTGGCCGTGTGACATCTTGTTTGCTCAGAACCGAGGCTCCCCGCCAAAATGTTCTTGGTTTAATCCCCAACATCCACAATCTACCTGTGGGCATCCCTGAGCAAGATGCCCCCTAACCCCTACCTGCTCCTTAATGAACTGGATCTGACTTCACTATGAGTGGCTTTGAATAAAATGGCTGCTTAAGGACTCAATAATGGTGGCAATGGCGGTGTTACAACCGTCGTTCCTTTAACGGGCAAGGCGGCCACAGACTCGTCGACGGATGGCTACCCGTCTTAATTACCCGCTGTATCCGGCCTTCTTCCCGCACGGTCCCTCGGAAGGAAGGTGAAATGAGACGTTATGAAGAAGCCCCCCCGATCCAATTACAGTGAATTAGTCAGCTCTGAAATAATGGAGTGGAGGTGCGTAATTACAAGCGTTGCCCGCGGCGACGGCGATGGGACACCATCTTTTTGTTAGATTTGTGTCATCCTCGGCCACTCGCGTTACTCCACTAATGACTTTGGGAGAATGGCTTTTCTCATACGTCTACTGGCTCTAATTCCATGTGAAGTTCATGAGCAGAAGTCCAAGGCGTGTGCACGCTACTTCCCACGGTGCCTCTGGTGCTCAGAGAGAGAGAGTCAACACTGCAGGGGAAGAGGGGAGATAAGTGGTAATATCTCCCCGCGTTAATATCTTTATCATTCACAGCCCTTGTAACAATGTACTCCGACAGCACTTGTTATGGGAGATTACCTCGTCGAAAGGTTCAGGGTTTGATCAACAAAATGTCCCTCCCAAGCAGACCTGTTGTCCCCATGAACAAAGTGCTCTTTCTAATCGCTACCTGCTCCTTATTGTGATGTATCTGTATTCAACGTCAGTGGCATTGGATTGACGTGCGGGCTGAATAACATTAAAGTGAATAAATATTTCAGCTGTACTCTGAGAGCATGATCGTTCACTAAACGAAGTCCTTGGACGTTTCCTGAACCCTTCACACAAACCTCACTGCTTTGTTTCCCGGGAACTCGAACTTGTCTTGAACTTGTCTCCTTGACAAATTATAATATTATCTCTATTGATGTTTATCTGAGTTGGGTGCCAGATTGCCCAGACTGCCGTGTCTAGCCCGTAAAACATCAGCCTAATCTTCTGCTTGAAGTGCCTCCTGCCTCTTTCACCTCCAAAGCACCTGTTAAAAACTTGCAAAAACCATCACAAAGACCGGGCGATCAATATCCGAGGACGCAAACGAGACTCTCCGCCACTTCTCTACTCAGGTCTGAAGTGTTTGAGCGATTTCAACGATTTTCATGTGGCATTCTTTTGCCTGTACTCTGGACCGGGGTAGGAGCCGCTGAAGCAGAGTTCTCTGTTAATAGAACAAGCTGCATGTCGGCCGGCGACCTTCTCTCACATTTCAGAGGCCGAGCCAGGCTTCAGAGTCTTGCCTGGAACATGTAAGGGGTCAAAGGTCGTTCCGGGTACATGGAGCCTGTTGGCTATCGGCGGTTGGTTGAGAGGAATGGTGGACTCGAGGCTGAGGGCCGAGTCGTATCGATCGCAGCGCAGGGACGGATGACCCTCACTCCGAATCCCATATTTATTAAAGCGGAGTGATTATTTTGTAGATACCGTGTCACGGAACGTTGCCAACGCGGGCTACGGTGAAAAAAATTCAATTTTCACCACTTCAGAATGAGTGTTTTTCAAATCCATCACACACATCGTCAAAAAAGTGTGATGGATCTGCAGACGGGGGAGGCGGTGGCCTTGTGGATCATGAAGTGGATGAGAGCGGCTCAGTGTAGCGGCGCGGTCAAGGCCAGGCAGAGCGCAGGGGTTCTGGTTCAGTGCGTCAACAGGAGCGTTGTTCACCTGGTTGGTGTGTTCTGTTTTGTGACCCGTCTGTCCCTCTGCGTTAGCTTCTGACGTGCTAGCTCCCCTCTCAAATCTAAGCTTTGTTTATGTTAGCTCAATCAACCAAAAATGATACTACAGTAAAAATTCGATATAATAACATCTAAAAGGATAAAGAAGGACTATGTCAAAGGAGAGTGAAATTTCACTCTTTGTCTCTTAGGTTCTCTTATCACATTCAACACAGGTACAATGTTCCCAGTACATTACAGTAGTTTCACATTTGAAACATTTCATGCCAAGTCCTCTTCCCCGGGCCTGAGGATCCGTTGGCTGTGGACGGGGCTCTGGATCCTGTCAGTCCTTGGTTTATGTGATATCCCCCTCCACCTCTGTGATGCCTGACTTTGATCCCCACGACTGAACCCAGCCCTGACCAGTGCTGTGGTGCGGAGGTAGTGGAGGCAGCGGGTCTAACACCAGGGGCTGTGATGATGCTGCCGACTCCCGTCCTCCTCCCTCTCCTCCCCCACCTCCCTCTCCTCCCCCACCTCTGAGGGCCCCGGTCGCTCCGGCGAAGCCCGCGCCTCTTAATGCACTCCTCCATTACAGTTAAGAAGTACTGGGGTGTTTTACGGACGCCTGCACAGGCTCAAGGGCACACGGGCACACAGACAACAACCAGAGTCACGGGCCATTTCACCCCCTCCCCCTCCTCCCCCTCCCCCCCTCCCCCTCCTCCCCCTCCCCATCCTCCCCCTCCACGGCGACCGGAGGCCCACATGAGTGGGCGTGGCTCTCCACGGCCCCAGGAGGCTGTCGTTGAGGGTCCTCCTTAAACAAACATAATCACAGCCCCTCCCCCTCCCCCCCGATGGGCGGCTGGGGGTGTGGAGGCGGATCGATGCGGCGGAAGACCTTTCCAGCGTGACCTTGTCTGTGTTTGTCCAGGGGAGAGCGATCGATGAGGCGCTGATGGGCTCCGGGATGGGGGAGGGTGTTGAGGAGTGATGGGGGTGGTGGTTGGAGAGATGGGGGTAAAGGCAGTACTGATGATGTGTTGGTTTTTATTCAAAGTATGAAGAAAAAAAACTTGGGAAACTGGCAAGCTCAAAGAATCTCTCTCTTTCTCTCTCTCTCTCTCTCTCTCTCTCTCTCTCTCTCTCTCTCTCCCTCTCTCGCCCTCTCTCTCTCGCCCTCTCTCTCTCTCTCTCTCTCTCTCTCTCTCTCTCTCTCTCTCTCTCTCTCGCCCTCTCTCTCTCGCCCTCTCTCTCTCTCTCTCTCTCTCTCTCTCTCTCTCTCTCTCTCTCTCTCTCGCCCTCTCTCTCTCTCTCAGTACCTCTGCACCTCTATCGGTTCCCTCCTCCTCTACCTCATACCATTCTTTCATCTCCTAATTTTTCCTTTTCTCTGTCGCTCCATCACTGGCCATTCTTCCTTCTCTCTCTCATTCATATATTTATAATTTTTTGATCCTACCAATTCACTATAATATCGTTCCATCCTTCTCCCTCTCCATCTCTCTGTCAATCCTTCCATCCTTTCTTCTCTCTATAAAGTCTCTCCATCCTATCATCTCTCGCGCTCTCTCCCTCTCTCTCTCTCTCTCTCTCTCTCTCTCTCTCTCTCTCTCTCTCTCTCTCTCTGTCATTCCAATTATTACCTTATCCTGCTGTCATCAGTGGGGGCCTGAACAGGGGGGCTTGATGAAGCCCTGAGGGATGGCTCATGTGGAGGAAGAAGAGTAGCAACTGTTAGGCATTGTAGGCATTCCTCTCTCTCTCTCTCCCTCTCTCTCTCTGTCTGAGTGTCTCTCTACCTCTACCTCTACCTGTCTCGTTTGATATCAAGTTAATTGAACAGCCGTTTGCTGACAACCTGGAATCAATTAAACTGGGATGCAGGGCCTGGAGAATGCCCTGTTTGATCCCAAGCAGCCAATTAGACGCTGGCTGCTGTGATCGATGACATTGATGACACAGGTCACCAACACTGCCACACGCACGCACACACACACACACACACACACACACACACACACACACACACACACACACACACACACACACACACACACACACACACACACACACACACACACACACACACACACACACAGACACACATCTGGAACCAGCTGAGAATTGGAAAAACATCTGGAGTCAGCTTGAGATTCCACCGACGTAAACAGAAAAAAAAGGATTTAAACCCCGCTTTGAGTTTTGCTTGAGTCTCCTAAAAAATATTGCTGTGAAAATCTCCTTCCTCTAAGTAGGCACACTAACGCAGCAAAAGCCTGCCTCTGGAGATCAAAATGAGTTCACAAAATATACCTTATAGGTCGCTGTTTCAAAGCCCTCCAGGGAAACGTAGGGTTTTTTGAAGGACCAGCCCTTCCACTCTGCTGGTTGTGGAAGTAATTTCAGTCAGAACTTGGCCCTGTAGTGTACAACATGAACACAATAGCATGTACTGCCTTGAGCTTCCACTAGAGGGCCGACCGGGATAACGTATAACCGATGCGGTCTGATCCCAATTTCCCTTCCTGTCCCTCAGCACATTTCGCCCCACACATTCTTTTGGCATTTTTTTTTTTACATTCTATTAGAATAAATTATCTGTTGATGCTAGGACAAGCACACACACACACACACACACACACACACACACACAAACACACACACACACACACACACACACACACACACACACACACACACACACACACACACACAATTTTCCCTCCGTCTGGACTTAATAATGTTGGTCTTTTCTCAGCTTTTTTTTTATCTGTTGTTGTCGCTCTGATACCAAGACTGTACATCCTGATACTGGCATTTAAAGCATCAAATAGAGACGGGAGAAATATTTTTATTGTAATAATCATGCTCAAGCGTATGTAAACAATCGTCCACTAGTGGGCGCTCATGGATCTATACCGAAAGTAAAGGAGTGAAGAGAGTGGGTTAAACTTGCAGTGGGAAAAAGTGTTTGATGCAATGACAGTCAAGCAGCAAATAAAAAGGGACAGAGGAATCACAAATTAAATGAAATAATAGCAACGTTCCACAACGGAATTAAACAAATTAAAAAGAAAAATGTTTGACAAAAAAAGCATTCATAGTGCTCTATTGAAGAAAGGAATGGTTCATGCGGCAGATGGTTCTTAAACTCTGTCCGTCCTGTGTGTATGTGTTATCTGTAGGCCTACTTCTATAGCTGCATATAAATATCGATTTTTATATCCCTCAGGGTTGAATCTCATTGAGATAAAAAACATTCTTCCAGGAGCGTACGAGTCAAGTCAGCAGAGAGTTAATAATTCAAACAAACAAAACAAAATTATCTGTCTGTCTAGTGGAAAGGTTGGTGATGATGTGACCTGATTGATATTAGCCTATCCTGTAACCTGTATGCTTTATTGTCAACTTTTTTACAATTTCATTTATTTATTTTAAAATAAATGTACAATTCTCTCTCTGTTTCTGTCTCCCTGTCTCTCCATCCTCTCTCTCTGTCTCTTTCCCTCTGTCTCCCTCTCGCTCTCCCCCTCTCTATCCCTTCCTCTGTCTCTCGCTCTACCCCCCCCCCCACCCTCCCACACTCGCTCCCACTCTCTCTATCTCCCCCTCTCTGCTCTCTCTCTCATGCTCTCTCTCTCTCTCTCTCTCTCTCTCTCTCTCTCTCTCTCTCTCTCTCTCTCTCTCTCTCTCTCTCAGGATGATCCCGTCCTCCAGCAAGGCCTTCCTGGTGACCAACCTGGTGTCGGGCACACGCTACGACCTGTGTGTGCTGGCGGCGTGGGACGACAGCGCCACCACGCTGACCGCCACCAACGTGGTGGGCTGCACCCACTTCTTCACGCAGGACAGCTTCCCCACCTGCCGCTCGCTGCCCAGCCAGCTGCTGGGGGGTACCATGATCCTGGTGGTGGGCGGCGTGATCGTGGCCACGCTGGTGGTCTTCATCGTCATCCTCATGGTGCGCTACAAGGCCACCGACGGGGACCCCCACCCCTCCCCCGGGGACGACGTCGTCATGGCGACCGACAAGCTGAGCGGCGGCGGCGGGGTGAGCGCCAGCCACTCCCAGACCAACGGCGGGCGGCTGGGCCACAACGGCGTGCTGCTGCCCCCGTCCCAGAGCCAGACCCCCCCGGGCAAGGAGCCCGCCCCCGAGCCCCCCTTCAAGGTGAAGACCAAGGTGAGCCTGCAGGACGAGGTGGTGGAGTTCCGGTGCGGCTCGCTGCAGAGCAGCCTGACCACCTCCTCCTCCTCCTCCTCCTCGGCCGCCTCCTCGGGGGGCTCGCTGCCCCGCGGGGGGGCCGGCGGCGGCCCCCGCAGCCCCAACAGCACGCTGGCCAGCATCTGGAGGGCGGCGCCCGCCCGGGCCCGGCCCAACCTGGACCACCTGCTGGGGGCCTTCTCCTCCCTGGAGCTGCGGGGGGGGGCGCAGGGCCGCGGGCCCCACACCACGAGCAGCCCGGCGCCCGCGGTGTCCCCGGGGGCCGCGGCCGACGGGAAGCCCCCCACGGACCGGGACCCCCTGCTGGGCCGGACACTAGACTCGCGGCTCAGCCGGCTGCTGATGCTGGACCCCCGGCCCCCCAAGAGGAGCCAGTCCTTCGACATGGGGGACGTGGCGGCCGCTAACGCTAACACAAACGCTAGCAGTGCGCCGGCTAGCAGCTACCCGCGGCGCCTCAGCAGCATCTGGACTAAGAGGAGCCTGTCGGTGAACGGGATGCTGCTGCAGTGCGACGAGGAGGCCAGCGGGGACACGGGGGGCAGCAAGGGCACCATAGACAGCAACGACTGGGTCATGGAGAGCACCGTCTAGGCTCTAGGACTCCAACCTTCCCCCCCCCCCCCCCCCCCGCCCTGAGCGCCGCTCACAGCGGTGACCCCGAAACACTGCCCAGTACCCTCGGCCCGTCGGTACCTCCTCACCCCGCTGATGCATGAACCAGAACATGGATGTTTGTCCCACGTTGTCATCGAGCCATGCTAGGCTACGAGCTACGTGCGACAAGCTACATGTTGGCGAGCGATGTGCTATGAGCTTCATGCGATGGGAAAGGAGCTACGAGTGACATAACTAGTGCTGCGTGCTACGAGCAACGTGCCTGGATGTTAGCCGCCGTACACGGTGGCAGATGTGACATGATAAAGGGGGGGGGGGGGGGCAGATCTTTGGCCAAATCGTTACCACGTCCAGGCTGCTGACTCGAGGTATTTGTACAGAAGTCATGTTTAAAGAACGGACATCACCATGGGAACGAGCCCAGAGAGCAGCGCCTCGGCTCTCTGAAACGACACCCTGATGGACTACTGCTATACGCTGTGTAAATTGAATATATGTGATGCAGATAAAGTTTGTTATTTTTTCATTTGAACGGTCGAAGCACACGTCATCCCCCCCCCCCCCCCCCCCCTCTCGAGAGAAATCTAGAGACTATGAAAAAATACAAAATCAGTTGAATCTGAATCATTCCGTCGTACGTCCAGAGGTCACGCGGAGGTCCCCGGGCCGACGTCGCGTCGCAGTGTGTGTGCTTTGGTGTGATGCTACGAGTCGTTTACGTGTGACAACAAAGATTATCGTTGAAAAAAAAAGTGTTTGTGAATATATTTACTTTGGATAAAGAGTATATATATTTGAGGGTTTATCGAGTGACCCTGGGTAATATCCATTTTGAAATGTTGAAATGTGTATGCAGGACGACCCCCCACACCACCCCCAAAGCCATAGGTCTCTGAGGACCGCCAAGCGGTCCACAGGGGGACCTTTTCATTTGTTGTTTTTTACATCTTATTTTCCACAACCATATCTGCGTGTTCATATTCAGGAAGCAGCCTTGTTTCATTCAGTCCGTCTAATTCCTCATGGTACTACTGCTGTGACATTTGATGGCGCCGCAGGTTTCCCAACATGCAGCGCTCAGTGAGACATCCAGTCTGTGTGGTGTGCGTAAGTCCCCGCGGTTTTGGATGTTTTGTACGGATGGTGTGTTGTTGATCAACCATCACGAGCCGTTTCAAAATGTATCCTGTAGTGACTTCACAAGTTGGAGTGTCCACCCATAGAGCAAACCCATCCCCATCGGTTGGTACAGTCCACACAGGAAGTGACCCCATCACACATCTGGGTAGACGCTCCCAATTCATCTTTCCTCCTGCTACATCTTCCGGTTCATGTATGACTGACTACTTTAGCGAGGTTTGCATCACTTTCATTTGTATGAGATGTCACCTTCACATTATAAATACCACCGAATCTGTTGGCAGAAATCATTCTGGAAGCCTCCACTCCGAACTATAAATGCATGGGAACATGTTCCTGTACGGAGGTTGTTCAACACAGGAGGTGAACTCGCCCTCTCTCTACAACTAGGGCTGCCACCTGGGTTAGTCTCTTCCTCCATCAGTCCATCGTCAGAAAATGTATCTAATCTAGTTTTTGATTATTTATCAGTACGAGTGTGATATATCAAGAAAAAATACAACATGTGCTGCTATGGGGTCAACAGTCTCATTAATAATGAATGCACAGAGAAGGATTCACAAATGTATTTTGTGATTTGTATATAAATTACTCTCTTCTCACAAATACTTTTCAATGCACACACAAATGGATATTGGTATGTATAAATGTAAAATAAATCCATAAACAAAAATAAGTTTCACAAACACATTTCTGATCCAAATGTGTCTTGTTTTAAATAAATGTGATATAAATCCATAAATATATGAATTAAAAAAGTGTTTGCAATTTTCATCAACATTTATTTGGATGTTGTTACATTTATATACAAACTGTTAAACTTGAATTTACAAGACGCTTTTCATTTGTGAACTTGTTGTAATTTGTGTGTGAACTGGTCTGTATTTATATGTGGATATTTGAGACTCTCTTGATGTGGCTAGATTCACAAAAACTTATTTTTGTTTATGGATTTATTTTACATACATACCGATATCCATTTGTGTGTGCATTGAAATGTATTTGTGAGAAGAGAGTAATATATAAATCACAAAATACATTTGTGAATCCTTCTCTGTGCATTCAATATTAATGCGACTGTTCTGACCCCAAATGCTGCTGAATGCTTCTGAAATTCCAATATTTGGTTCATGGATCTTTATGAAATTAGTACTTTAGTTTTTCTCGGCTGCCTGTCAGATAAAAAAAGCACATTTAATACATCATGTTGGACTCTGGTTACTTGTGATGGGCATTTTCTATTATTAATGACAATATACAGACAAAAACAAACCAACGTCCAAAATAATCATTAGTTGCAGCCCTATGCACAACGTTTGAGTTGTTGTGTTGTCCATGTCATTAGTATTTTGTCCAATGTTAAATGAGCATGTTCCCAGAAGACCAGCGGGACAAAATGGACCACGCTCTTGCCGCAGCGCCCCCTCTGGTCGACGAGGTATTGTCTCTGTATTACTGCTGTTTTTGTATCTTACTTCCAAAGGACTATGTTTGAATGGACATTATGACCTTGACCTCCTGCGGCACAGACAGGAAGCAGTTGTGACTGCAGACAGGGGTCATTTCCTATTTGGGAGTTGTAAAAAAAAATAACAAGAACATGTTTGTGTGGTTCAAACGGTTGTTTTTGCTACTAAAAATATAAAAATATGAGACAATTTATTTTGTCCAATTTGTATTGAATGTGTTTTAAACTGCTGTCGGTGTGATTCACCTCAACACACACGCACATTTACTCGCTCTGTGAAAGTGTGTGAGAGTGTATGTGTGTGTGTGTTTTTATGTCCGAGTGTGGTCATATCTGTGTGTGTGTGTGGGGGAATGTGAGTGTGTGTGCCAAGTTCCATATCAAATATCAAACCAAAGCCCATGTTTACCAATCGTAGCATCAACAGATAATGTAAGGTCAGGTCAGGACTGACAACTGACCTGATCTCACACAGTGTTTCTCCACCTGTGGGCCTGGACCCCATGTAGCGCTGCCTGATTTGCTGATGAGGTTTTCTGAGAGGTGTTTTATAAACTAAAGATATTTGATAAAACCTTTTTGATTCACACAAATAATGAAAGGTATAAAAGGTATCTGTCCGTTGCCCTGTCACACATCCCCTACGTGGCTTTTGGCTTGGTCAACCTATTCTACTATTCCCACCACTATGCATTGTAGATATAATGTATTGATGTAAAACCTCTAAGTTGCAAACATTATCTTTATGAGTTGTGTTGTGTTGGAGATGTTGAATTAATATAAGCTTGTTTATGTGAACAATAGATCTATTTCAATATATAAGCACCAGACGTCCATTAAAGTTGTTGTTGGGCTGGATCTGGTAGGCCCGTCATGGCCTTTCGGAGGCCCAAAAATAGTTGCTCAATTTGGGCTGCATTTAGCTGCTCTGATTTCTGCATTTTCACGTAATTTTGGACCAGAAATTACTATAAAAACACAGGTTGTCGTTTTTAGAATACATCGCATCCCCCATGGCAGGAGTTACTGTAGAACTCCATACCAACTAGCGGTGGGCGATACTGCAAAGCTTTGTTTCGATCCGATACAAAGTAATCATACCAGAATCGCCGATATCAATAGATATTTCCTATTATTCAGAGCGGCCTATGTATTTTCATGCAGGGGAGAGCAGTGCGTCACGATTCCTGAAGGAAATACATCATCAAAACCTGAATACATTTTTCATGACCACTGAATGATATGCCAATGATAGCAATCATTATAAGGTGATGCCACCTGTGACACCTGAGTTTGATTGCCAACTGAAGCATGGATATAGCAAGCAATTTGCTTTCCACTGAATGCTTGTTAAAACACAGGACAGATAAAGGAAAATAACAAAAATATTATTTTCATTATTGTAAATGAATGTGCCAACATGAACACAATTATCAGTGGACAATAACCCCCCCCCCCCCACACCAAAAAATAGCACTACTACATCCCTCTATGCACCAGCCACCGGCACAAACTACAACCAATACCACCAGACTCCTACATGGGGGCAATTGATTGAGATACCTTTTTGATCAGAGTAAAATATACGTCAGTATAGGGCGTCACGATTCTTAGTCATATGATAATCAAAGCTGGTGCTACACGATGGCTGCCACACACTAGGGGGCTTTTCTGGGCCCCTCCAGACAAAGGACACAGGGTGGTGGGGTTCAATCGGCTATGCTCTTTAAGAAAATTAACATGTCAATGGTGCTGCACTGCCATGCAAGAGCTGTCCCTGAGTGTGTTTAACCCGAGTGTGTTTAACCTGAGTGTGTTTAACCCGTGCACACTGATCACTCAATGTTTAAGGTGTGCAGCCTCACCCAGCTCCAGATTCCAAACAGACAGGTTTGGACTGGCTTGGCCAGGTAAGGCTGCTTAAACCAGCCATCAGCCACACAAGCTCCAACGTACTAATTTAGCTGATACAGAAGGAAATGCAACAAAAAATATGACGTTAGCTGATATAAAACCGGCAAATGAACTTTGGACAACAGAAAGGGAACGCTCCTGTTTTTAAATTAATTACAACAGCTTCATGAATCAGACTCTGAACATTAAAACAATCAATTTCAGTCTCTTGTCTCCTCTTAATTGCACATCCTTTGAACAAGATTCTTTCTCTGTCTTTTCTGTGTGTAAGATGATACAATACGCTAGTACTTTATGAAAGGTAGGTATGCTTCTTAAAATGTAAACCACGTTCAATGCCTGTCAATGCCTGTCAACATTTTGTGCCTGTAAACATTAACGGTGGCAATATTTTGTGATCGATATCCCCACCTCTACTGCCTGCTACAAACTGCTACCGCTTTGTAGAAAAGTGTTTCAGTTTCAGTGGGAGCACATGACGATGGTCAAACCAGAGTTGGGGGTAGGTGGATTCCCCTCCTATATACGTGGCTTTACTGCGCTCCTCTGACACACGACTTTGATTACCTCATCTTCTTTTTGTAGATGAAGTACGTTACTGGGGAGGTGGGGGCAATTTACATTTTAATTGGACTTTATGAGTGCTAAATGCAAAGAAAAAAGGTGCCCAAAGAAATGAAACACTGCAGACGACACTGAAAGTTGGAGCAGGGTTGGACGCTGAAAAAAGACAAGATTGCAAACAGGATTGACGTTAACAAGATTGTCATGTATATTGTACAGTGTAGGCGTTATGCTCATCAATTAAAATTAATTTAAAATTTTCTTAAAATCCATTTTAAGATAAACTAATTGTATTACTTTATTAAGAAATTTAAGAAAATAGGCCTGAACAAACAAAAGGCTTACAAGGGCAAGGAATCAAATATAAGCATAATCAAACGCTATTTGATAGCCTCTGTGCGATTTAGAATTCATGCCGAACCAACATGTTTCTAATACGTGTTACAGATTCGATTTGAAACGGGGCCATGGAAAGCAAACTATTTTATTTAGTATTTAGAATTCTGGCTCCTGGATATCCTCATCTCAGCTACAACAATGTTTTCACTCCTTGAAACCAATGTCTGAATCCACAAATAGAGGGTTTGAGTCAGAGGATTACATTTGAATTACAAATGTGACCCTTCAGCGGCAGACGGGAACTAACAACAGCCCACTGGGGGGACGCCTCAAAGTAGGCCTATGTGCACTTTCTGGATTAGTTCATTATCAGTTTAATTCAATACGAGTTGCTGTGGAATGGGCCAGGCTGGCGGTCCAGACTCGTCCAGACTCAGAGTTCACAGATGAAGAATATGGTTAGTTAGATGGGTTTAAGTTTGTTTTTGTGATGAGACCAGCGAGATAGAAACATAAGCAATGCCATAATCAAGTATTCATTCCACTTTACCGGCATTATGGGTCAAGTAAATGTAATTACATTAGTTTTATTTGCATCATCTTAATATTCATGTTTAATTTTAAGTAGTAGTGTTCCCCCTATTTCAGCCCGGTTTTAGGTTGCCTGCTACTTTAATATCGGTGAATAAAAGTGAAGTATTTCGAAATTATAATAAATAAATGAAATCCTAGTTCATCCTCAATCCCCGCCAGCTCCCTTACTTCCCACAGGTATGCTGTGAAATTAGATTTCCATAAAATCCACATTATTGAAGCTTTGAGTATTATTATGTGGTAATTAAGGAGAACCTAGATAAGGAGAAACACTTTTTATGGCATTATAGTCATTTAATATTTAACCATCTGGTGATTAATGCTTTTTTTATTCGATTTCAGTAATTTCCTCAAGAATATTAATGAAAGCACTGCTGTCCATGCCATAGCCGCCAAATATTGTCCATGTGCAAGCTGTGTTCACCGAAGACATGATAGCTGACAAAAGTTGCCGAAGGAGAGACAGTGTATGAGGACCACGCGACGGACGCAACTCAACAACTGGTCCGGAGCACAGGAACCAGGGACGGACCCCGCAACACGCCACTGAGGGACTGGCCCAGAGCACAGGGACCAGGGACGGACCAGGCAGCACTCCACTGAGGGACTGGTCCGGAGCACAGGGACCAGGGACGGACCAGGCAGCACTCCACTGAGGGACTGGTCCAGAGCACAGGGACCAGGGACGGACCAGGCAGCACTCCACTGAGGGACTGGTCCGGAGCACAGGGACCTTATAGACCACAGGTCAAATGTATAAACAGGTCAATTAAATAGTCACATGCATAGATAAATAGATGGATGGATCGATCGATAGATAGATACATATCTACAGACAGATAGAAATATATATCTATATCCCTACAAACCTAGGTTAGGTGACCCTTTACCACACAAACTGCAATATACAGTGCAACAATAAGAACACAGGCATAATCTACAAAAGAGCATAATAGACAAGGGATTATGATCTTTGACATTCATTCAGCGAACAATGTCGCCAACGCATCCAGATAAGGCACAAGATGGATTGGGACCACAAAGACCCCCTCACAGACCCCTCGCTAGATGGTCCCGGACCACTATAGCCTTAGGGCCCCTAGTGGTATTAGTGGTCAGTGGGAGCGACAATGGTCCACTGAATTGGCTACAACCCCTGTTCACTGAGGGATAGAGGGATTACAGGGGTGCTTTGTCCGCTCTCCCGCCAGGTGACAAGACGCTCCTGTTGTCCGTGGATACGCCTCACGCCCCCCCGGCTGACTCTGACTGAGGACATCGGGGGGGGTCTCGGACACCGGGGGGGGGGGGGGGGGGGGGGGGGGGTCTCGGACACCGGGGAGGCTGAGTGGTTTTAGGCCTATATATAACGGAGAATTATGGGTTTATAAATGTAGTTTACTTACTTCAATTACCATATATTGAGAAACATATAGGCGGTTACTTTCACAATGTTCTACTACATATACATTGGTCATGGTACAAAGTTCCCAATTGTGGATTGATTGAGCCGTAGAAAACGCCCTTTATGTGAATGCAAACAGTAAAAATTAAAAAATGCAGTTGCGGAGTAAAGAGTGCCAGCCTGCACTCGAGACACACGATACCCAACATTACTGCAAGAAGGCATAGATGGGGCAAATTGTGGAGAGCAATCGTCAGAAAGATGGCTAATGCTCCCAGTTTGTTCACTTACCAACCAGAAAGCAACAAAAACAAATGGAAATCATTACAAAGGAAACATGGAAAGGAAATATGATGGAAAGATTACAAGCCATAATTCTATATTTACTGAACAGTAGGCCTATTTATAATTTATTTATTATAAAGCTCAGTTCGGATGAAGTTCCCCCCCCTCCACCCTGTACCAACACACACCTCACCCTCCTCCAGCTACCAACATTTGTACTAGACGCCTTTGTCCGTCTGTCCGTTCATCTCTCACAGGTTGTATTCATACTTATACTATACTGTAACATCTGTGTCTACACTGTGCCTATACGGTACAATACTCACTTATAGTGCAATTTTAAAACGGTAATATGTGGTTCATGGTGTATTCACCATATTTGTATCATACCTCCTATCTTATTCTGTATATAATAACGTTTCTGAGGTTAGCTAGCTGTAGCTTCAGGACAGTTACTCTGTGTCCTTGTAGGCCCTTTTTTCCTAGCCGTATATGTACAACAGGCCGCACATCGGCTATCGTCTTCGCTGCCGGTTCAATCCAGGAGGCGCACACAATGTTTCGTAATGTTAAGTTTAATCATTCACTTGTAGTTGTTGGTCATAAGCATCTGCTATGGTGCCATCACCCGGCCTGTGGTTCACTGCCTCTGTTGAACAGGCAGTAGGATAGGTTCTCAACAGTTTCCCTTGGTTCTGTTTTGTGGTATTGATGCCAATCAGTTGTTTTAGTCTTTCTTTACATCATCAAACCTACCATCAGATTTTCGTCACACGGCTAACTTTTGATTTTTTTGGGGGGATTTCTTTCTTTCATTCACTCAGCTTTTTTCTTAACATAAAGTACCAGTCATATACTACAATATACATTTGGAGGAAATCCTAATGTTTTCTCTCGTTGTAGTTGTTGTATTGTATCAGACTGTGTTTGTCAAACAGCAATTTTGCAGGTTCCTTTAAACAAACATTTGTTTTGCTAACATTTACCTTCTGGAACATTTCTTTAAAACTGTCTTTCCTATTTATTAATAGGTTTTCATTATTTTGGGAAAACCCACATTCAGATTTATATTTAAGTGTTACAGGGCACTGTTGTGATGTTAACATTGGATAAATGAATAGACTTTAAAAGTGCCTGTCCTCAAATGTGTAAATTATAAATGAATCAACAGTCGACTTAAGACATTTAAAACATGGAAAACCACACTGTTGGATGTGTAGTGTGGATGAAGGCTGGTTCAAGCAGCCTCACCTGGCCTGGGTCACCCTGCATGGAATGGAATGGAAATTATGATAATCTTACAACTACACTGAGTTCCTTCACTTAATAGTCTTTAGACAGGTTGTGGTCTCCCTATCGCCCCTGTCGGTAAAAGGGGAGCATGAGTTTGTAACTGCTAGCGCATGCGCAGTTTCGTGATACTGCAGAGGAACGACCTGTTTACAATGCAGTTCAATGTGTGATTGTGTTAGCAGGAATGTATGCTCGAATGAGTTTATAAAGGGTGTGTCAGCTTTCCATGTCCTCGCCCTGCTTGTGCAATCGTTAAAATAGCAGTTATTCGAGTTAGCATGTCGTTATAGCGCACCATTAATATATTTCGGAAAGTTTTAAGGACAACTCCAGAGGCGGGTCGCTGGGCACAGCAATGGCGTTGTCCACCAACATCCCCGGGATGCAGATCAATGACAACAAGCCACGGAAGTACTTCTCGCTACTATTCTACCAGGCCGTGCGGGACCTCAAACCCGTGTGGATGTTGGAGGACATGCGGACCATGGAGACGTTTTACCAGGAGGTCGACGACACCCAAAGAACTTACAACCCGTCCGAGGCACTGCTGTACGCCATAGTGCACGACCACCAGCCGTACGCCCGTTACTTGCTGAGCCACTACACCGACGAGGCGCTCTCTCGGCCCGGGGAGCGGTTCTGCTGCTGCCCCTCGTCAGCCCCACATCTGGCAATGACTGTTCGCTACGACAGGCGGTACATCTTGGGTCTCATCCTGCAGGAAGTGCATCGCACCAAGCCGAGCATCCCTTCCTACACGCGCCAGGGGGGATGTCTGCACGCAGATGACGGCAAAACGCCACTTCACTTGGCGTGTGAACTCGAGCGCCCCGAGGCTGTCACTATGCTCCTCGGCAACGGTGCGTCCCCGTGCGTGGAGGACCACCAGGGCAGGACCCCGCTAGACGTGCTGCTGGCACGCTTCAGGGAGCCCAGCAATGTGACACCGGCGGAAAGAAGACGAACTCTGGACAACTTGTTGATGTTCATGCCCGCCGGGTGTCACTTCAAAATGAAAGGCGTTCTCGGCAAGGAGCCGGACTTCTGGTCCAAGGCTCTAGGCGAGGCCACCTTTCAGTACCTGGTGGGGAAGACCCCCGCGGCGCTGGTCCTCTCCGCCATGCAGACTGTTCTCCGACAATTGAGCCCAGCGAGGTTTCCGGACAGCCTACTGGAGCTCCCCATCCCGTCCTCACTGAAGCCGCTCAGTTTAACCCCCTGTTCCGGTCCTTCCCGCGAGAGATCGAGGATGAGATTTGTGTAGTATAGTGTTGGCTGTTGACATTTCAGCAGAGGCAATTTGATGTAGCGTTCATAATGTATGCCTACCATACGGCACTGTAGCCTACTGTAGGCCCACAGTCCCAAAGCCTGCAATCAGCATGATGCTAGCCTATACGACCAGCGTCATGGGTTCATCGTATGATAAATTAAGAGTTTAGCCATTGGCAGGCCTATTTACAGAGATGGTCTCCTTGATTATTATTTTTAAGCCAGACTCTTTTGTGATGTCATTGATCTTAACTATGGTTCCCCCTAGCTTGTGTTGATGATGGATAAAAAAAACGATGCAAGTGGTTTCTCTCATAAATCCCTTTAAAAACAAAGTGATCTGAAATGTATTTAACATGAAGCCTTCATAATATCACATTGTAAGATTGACATAGGCCTAATTCCAGTTTGTTAGGTGGTATGCAGCACAAGTCTTCGGCTAGTAATAATGAGAACGAGGCATAGAGAGAGAGATTCAGACAGACAATGTGTAAGAGATAGAAAGAGTCCCTGAATAATAACGTAAGGGAAACAATTGAGACACCTACGATACACACTATACCTTAGGCCCACCAACCAACAAGGCAAGACAGAGTGATTAACTAGCACATAACTTATCAAAAAAAGTACAACACATGCTCACATAGGAATGGGTCGGTACCTTGTTTAAAAAAAACAAGCATTCATAGATGTCTGTGCACTAAAGGCACAACAAAAGACTATGCATAGTCAGGTATTTCGAAAAGCAAGGAAACATGGCCTGCCTCCATGGGTTTATTTTGCATAAACCAACATGGAAAGTAGAAACGGTTTCAACATTTGAAGAGGAATGTAAATCCCTAAAATAACTTATTGAAAATACAACTTAATTAAGAGATGCACTAGTGCTCACCACAGAAACAGGCATCAACAAAACATGCTAGAGGGATGAACTAGTATATACTTATCACAAAGAGTATAACACAACACATAGGGATGGGGCGTTTCCTTGTTTGAAAAAAGGCCGAATGGCACCTGAGGACAAGCCACGGCTCCGGTTCAGGGAGCCATTTACAGGCCCATTAATACCCTTTCCATTAATGTTTGGAATCAGGTTGTACGGTTTACTTTCGGTGCAAAAAAAATTTACATTTTCAATCGAGCCAAGTTTATTTATGTTTGATCGATAGGGACAGAGCAGCCATCAACATCAGTAAAAACCTACAAGATGTTAACATGGCAACGTTTAGCAAAAGTGCTGACATCCAGTCCTAGTACCAACAACAGAAACATTAAAAGTAAAAATATATAGGCCTACAGTACAAAGTATAGACAGGTATGGCATGACAATGAGTGGTCAGTGATGTCCTAAAACCTTTTGATCTCATACTTGCAGATTGATAAAATAATTGTTGATGACTTTGTTTTCATGGCAATTTAATTAAGAGATTGTAGATCTATTTTAGGAATAAATGAAAGCCAGGAATAAAAATAGGAATATTGACAGGACTCATTTACAAACGAGAGACATGTTCATTAAAAAATAAAACAATCCAAACGAATACAATGTTAATTGGCTTGATATAGATGTTCTCGTCCTCCTCATTACAGGCCGCTTGGTCAGCTTACGGCGTAAAGCAAGACGCAAGAGTCACCCAATGGCTTCAGCTACTTTCGTGTAGCTGCTCTTTCGACACTAGGGGGTGACAAATGTCCTATATTAAACACTTCTTGTTTTTTGTTCCAATGCATTTTTTTTTCAGTTGTAAAAAAGGGAAATACCATTAATAAGAAAGATAGAGTAAAAGGGTTTAAATAATGAGTGAAGAAGTTAAACAAATATTTATTTGAATGCATTTTGATATATATTGATATATATTCATTTTCTCAATAATTAGGCAAGATTTGTTTTAGTTGGCTGCCATGCATCACCCAAGTGGGTGCTACACACTGGTTGTGGATTGGCTACTAAAACCAATAGGACAATTCATCTTTAATATATGGTTAGCGAAGCCAAACAAAACATATTGATAAAATGCTGGAAGGCCGGCCTTCGTAGTCTGGGCAGGTTGGACAGATCGTCTTTGATGGCATCGTGAAAAAAAATCACTTCCTTTGCTTTGAGGTATAGGGATCGGTCATCAGTGAGATGGCAGCCATCGATGTTGAGGTGTTTCTTGCAGTCGTGAAAGTCAAACTTTAGGTCGTCCGGCCAGAACCATATCAGAATGAGGGGTTTCTTTGCGACTTTTTGGACTGGATTGTAGTGACGATTTGCGTAACTTGGGAGGGGGATGCAGTTACCATTCTGAGTTGACTTTATGAATGTAAAATACAAAGTCAATAATGTCCCCAGTGTAAATATCACGCCGCATAAGAGCTGCAAACATCCGGTCACCGTCGGTTTGGACGGGTTAGTCTCTACAAAACAATAAAGGAAAATTAATATTTTGTCATAAATATGTCAAAAGGGGACATCAGGCCATGTCTCTTCAATTTAAATACAATGAATGCCTGACTGATGAAGATTGATGGATTCGGTTCAACAAAGCAAATTACATGTCATGTAGTCCGAGAGTCCTACACGTAGCCTACTGCAGAGAACATTTTTCTCAGTTTCCATGAAGAGAAGTTCTGGAGTAGTTAAAACCAACCGATCTAGAGAATGCCAGTTACAGACAATTCACGTCAACTCAAAGCCCGAAGAACCCGGCCATGAACCGACATTTGAGCGCTCTGTGCTTTTGGCCATATATTGAAAATACCTCAGCTATTTAACTATGGCATCCAATAATCTGTCCAGAAACTCTTATAGCATTGTGTATTTAACGTTGAACTTGCCAATAAAAGTCAGTTAAGTACCAGTTTCTTTTAAGAACTTACATTGGGGGGATGGATGGACGGACGGACAAATGCTAGTTATATTTTTTGTTGGCTACCTATTTGACCTTCAATGCGTCTACCTGGGACCGCTCTTTTGCTATAGCCACCCTGGCCAATTGGTTGCAGGGAGATTTGATGGCGCGTTTGAAAAAGCCCTTTCAGAATATATATTCTTATTTAACGCAATTAAACATTAAAATAAACAGACTAATGCACTGTCAACCTGTTCTGAAGGTTTGCATATGTTGATATTGTTGTCCCTTTAATTGCATATAAGGTAGGGTGACCAGATTTGAGTTTGTGAAAAAGAGGACACTTCGTCGCGGGGGGGGGGGGGGGGGGGGGGCGAAAACATGGGTATTTTTTCTTTAGTTCGTCCGTGAACTTACATTTACGTTTAGGCATGGCTGCAGACAGTGGCGATCCTAGGTCCAATTGCGCCCCGGGCAAGATTGTTGACGGGGGGGGGGGGGGGGGGGGGGGGGGGGGGGGGGGTTGTATCGTCAGCCTACGTACTTCAGTGGGGGTTTCATTCCGTCTATACACGGCACCTTCTCAACGAGCACATGAGATCGGTCGCCCAATGACAGACTCTCTCTACAGTCAGCTCGCGCAAGAAGGTGGAACGTAAGGGAGATACCATTTCCAGAACTTGGAAGGCCGTAATAACCATAGACATATACAATGGTAATAACTAGTAGGTTATGTGAAAGACCCAGAAACACAAATATGCGACGAGGCAAATAAAAAGATAATAATAACAATAATATATATATTTATTTTTTTTTGCGACGAGGCAAAATACCGGACGTTTTTGGAATCCCTGCCGGACGCATTTTTTAGGTCTCGAAAAGAGGACATGTCCGGGAAAAAGAGGACGTCTGGTCACCCTAAAGGGCAATTATAGTTCATACTTCCAGGGATTAAATGTGCATTTTATCTGTTGTGTACTAATTGATTTGATGTTAATTGGGGTATTGTATTACTCATTTCTTTGTTTGCCCTTTTTACTACGTCAGTTCGGGCATGTTGTGTATTGTTCGTAATGAGACCTATCTGCGCGGAGTGATTTATTCCACGGGTGATACGGTTACTCGCGCAGTCAATTATCAGTCTCGCGTAGTCGGCCACGAGGGAAGGTTTCGTTGTATTGTAACCAGCAGTTGGAAACCGCACGGTGCGGACGTAAAGCCAAAATATAGCGAATTAGAAGATTCGTGCTGTCGGCAGCACGGTGTATCGGCAGACAGAGCTGCGTTTGCTGTCCGTTCGCCCGCTAGTGTTTCTCGTGGAGAAGAGCTAGCGGAGAGCTAAGCTATCCAGGAGCACGTGCTCGCGGCCTAGTCACCATAGGGACCCAGTAAGAGGCTGGTCTCCCTCGATCCAGACGAGGTTCGTGAGGCGGGTTCAAGCCCCCTACCAGGCAGCACCGCCGATCTTCACCCCAACTACAAGGGAGGTGTCCCCCCTCTCCAACGCCCCCCTTTGTATCCGGCAGTTTCAACTCACCCCCACTCCAAGTGCACCAACGACCCAGCGGCGCCGCACTACGAGCACGAGGACATTCGTTAGGCCCACCGAGGGATCTCAGGTCGGACTGTCTGCGTGTGTGTGTGCTGTGTGATTGGGTTAAAGGGAGGGTACAGCATTGGGGAGGTAGAGTCAGAGTGTGTATTGAAGTGTTTATATGTCAATGTGTTTAATGTGTATATCTAGGGTAGTTTATTGTCTGTATTAAATTGTTAAACGTAGCTTTGGTCTCCTCTCACTCTTAGCTAAATATGTACCCAGGTTTAGATATTATTTGGTTATAGATTACATGAGTCAGATTACATCCCTTTGGTAATTATACAGTCCTTTATAGGCTCCGGTACCTCCTTCAGTACATTTAATGGTCCTTCGAGCCGGATGTTGTATGTAATCAGGCATAATGTCTCAAAAGAGTGAGGGAGATGACGTAATCCCCACCCTAGATGTAGGCCCTGCCCCTACCCCCTCCCTAGAATCACTTACACCACGTTCTGTTAGAGAACGCAGGCCACCCGCGAAACTAAATGACTATCACCTGGGCACGCCAGAGATTGATAGCCCCACTAGTATGGATGACAACCAACCCCAGGCAGTAGAGGACGCTACTGCCACGCCAGAGTCAGAGTTGGTCACGCAACCTAGTTTACACCCCCCTTCCCCGCTACTAAAAGCCTCAGAAGAGACAGTGAAAGTAGTGAGCCCGCGGCTGATAGCAGCCAAGCCGCCGCTATCAGAAACCTACAGCCAAGGCGAGTCGGAGGTCCCACTGAACAGGACCGACCCCCAGGCCTTCCAACCGGGTGAGTTCTTCATCGACCCCCCCCTCTCCAGGCCCCGTGACCAGAGGTCTCGTCTATCCCGTAGCCGGCGGGGCAGCGTCCACGGTAGCCGGACAGGTAGTCAGCGTAGCGGCTACTCAGAACGATCAAGCGTTGGGAGTGCACTCTCCGAGAGGCTAATCCAGCAGTTGGTTGATAGCCAGGAGCACCAGCGCCAGGACGCTCTCGCCAGAGAGGAGCACCAGCGCCAGGACGCTCTCGCCAGAGAGGAGCACCAGCGCCAGGACGCTCTCGCCAGAGAGGAGCACCAGCGCCAGGACGCTCTCGCCAGAGAAGAACACCTGCAACAAGAAGCCCGTGGTGACAAAGAGCGTCGGGAGCGTCAAGCCCAGGCTACCGCAGAGGCACTACAACGGGCGGCCACACAGAACCTAGAACTCGCTAAGCTAGCTCTCTCTCGCCAACCAGAGTGCACTATCACGGCCCGATATCACGAACACCCACCAATGCTAGCCCCCCTAATCCAAGCAGGAGGGATGGAGAGGCGCCTCAAGTTCTGAGCCCGAGACCCCAAAGTACACCTGTGGATGAGGAACTAGAGCTCAATGAACGACTGGACTCCCTGCTGGACCGTCACCGGCAAAGCCCACACCCCCTCCCTCTCTCCTCACCATCGAAAACAGTACGCCATTACACGGGACCTTACGACCCACTCCCTAACCACCCGCCTGGTTCCATTGTTCCCTTCTTCACCGAAGACAGCAGGGAGAACTATCGGGAGATGCGACTGAGCCTGGACTACCTGTTAGGAGAACCGCAGGCATACCACAGTGAACAACAGAAGTGGCTCACACTCCATCTCCACTGCAAGCTACCGATAGCTAAGAGGTTGTGCTTCTCCCATGCCCAGTCCCCCACCCCCTACACTGATAGCATCGCGGAACTGGATCGCCGCTGGGGATGTCCATGGGACCACATCCTCGACGAGGTTGAAGCCCTCGGGGAGTTGCCAGATATCAGAAGCGATGCAGCTCTCGATGACTACACCCTCCGCGTCCGTTCCCTGGTTACGATGCTGAAACTACAGGGACCGACTGGAACCAGAGAGCTGAACACAGGCTCCACGGTAGAGCGCTTCATAAGGAAGCTACCCAGACACAGAGAGGAGAGATTCCGGCGGCGTCACGACCAGCTGTATCCCGACCAGCCGGCGGCCAGCCTAGAGGAGCTGTCCGAGTTCCTAAGAGGGGAGGTGAAGCACATCCGCCTCCCAAAGAAAGCTGAGTCGAAGTGTGGCAGCCATGAACGGTCCGATCGAGCCTCCTGGAGGAGGGAAGGATCCGTTCGGGTGATGACGACCATCTCAGAAGGGAAGGCTGCCCCCCATGGTGAACGGGGCGGCCCTAAGAATGGTGAGAAGAAGAAGGGCGATAGGACACCTCCACCGCCTTGCCCATATTGCACGGAGCCACACTGGCTCGAACGCTGTCCTGAGTTCGAGAAGAAGAACACCGAAGAGAGGAAGCAGTGGATCAAGGACAACAAACGGTGTTGGAGGTGCGCCCGCGAGCACATGGCCAAGCAATGCACCCTAAAGAGGCCCTGTCGCATTAAGGAGTGCGGCAGGACGCACCTCACAGTCCTCCATGATCTCAATGACGGAAGGGATAAACCAGAGACCAGGGAGACCACCCAGGACCCATCCGCTGAGACAGAGGAGGGTCGCACCTACTACGTAGGCCCAGTGCGTGGTTACAACTCCCGGGTGCTACTCAAGATGGTGCCGGTCGTCCTACGCCATGATGGTAAAGAGATGTCGACCTACGCAATCATTGACGACGGCGCAGAACGCACCCTCCTGCTGAAGGAAGCAGCCAACGCCCTGGGACTCAAGGGTCGACCCCACCAGATGAACATCCTCACCATCAGGCCAGAGCCCACCAAGGTCGCGGGTGAGATAGTGTCCCTAGAGATCATGGCGCGGGGACGACCAGGAGAGGTGCATCCTCTGTGTGACGTGTTCACGGCAGCCGATTTGAGCCTTTCTAAGTACGGATACCCGATAAAGGCCCTCGAGGCTAAGTACCCCCATCTGTCTGAGTTGGAGCTTGACCAAGAAGAGGAAGTGGTGCCGACCATCCTGCTTGGGTCGGACTACGCCAGGCTCACCCTCCCAAGACGCATCCTGCCGGGCCCGAGAGGCTGTCCCGTTGCCCTAGATACTCCACTGGGCTGGACCCTCCAAGGCCCCATCAACCTGAAGAGTACTAAGCCCAGCCAGACCCGAACCCACTACCTCGGAGCCGAGGCCGAGGATGGGATACTTATGGAGAACGTCCGTAAGCTATGGCAATCGGACACCACCGCACTCCCACCTCCAGTCAAGACTCCAGCAACCAGGAAGGGAAGGACCCCCAAGAAGGTGGCTGAACAGCCGACGGCTGTTCCCCAGCCTGAGGAAGAGTCCGTTCCCGCTGTAAAAGTGGCGAAGCCGAGAAGAAACCGGAAGGCCGCCCAGCAGGAGCCTCAGGTGGGAGTGATGGAGGAGGAGGAGGTCAGTGAGGGGGCGGCTGACGCTCAGCCCGAAGAGCCGGCCCTGTCAGGGTGAAGGCCAGACGAGGGAGGAAGGCTGGACCAGAACCCGAGGCGGTCGCCGTTGAACAGGTCGCTGCCAAACAACCGACCCAGGCCCCGGTCCGAGCCAAGAGGGGAAGGTCAATCAAGGCCAAACCAGAAGAGGAGGCGGAGGTAGACATCCCGGTCCTTCCAGAGGCTGTTGTGAAGCAGCTGCCTGAGAAATCAAGGAGATCAAAGAAGACCAAGCAAGAGTCTGTTGAGGAGGAGGAGGCCTCCGAAGAGCTCCAAGTGGTGGAGAGTTTGGCCCCTGAGAAGGTGAAGGCTCCGTCTAAAGCCCGGGGAAGAAAGGCCAAGCAGCAAGAGGAGGCGGAAGAGACCCCTGTGGAGTTGGCTGTTGTCGCTGAGGTGGTCGAAGAACCCACCGCAGCCCCGGCTGAAAAACCCAAGAGAGGAAGGCGGCCAACGGAAGCTGAGCTGAAGAAGAACTACAGAGACATGACAGAGGAGTTGAAGAAAGAACTAGCCCCCCTCCAAGTCGACTTCCAGTACAACCCACCTAGCGCCCCTCATTTCGGAGGAGTGTGGGAGAGGGAAGTCAGGTCAGTGAAAGCGGCTCTCAACTTCGCCCTTGGAGGACAGGTCCCCAAAGCAGAGGTCTTCGCCACAGTGTTGGTTGAAGTGGAGGCCATCCTCAACTCTAAGCCGTTGGGATACACGAGTAGCGACCTGGCTGACCTCGATCCCATCACGCCCAACTCTCTCCTCATGGGGCGGCCAGACACAGCTCTCCCACTCGCCGCCTATGCCTCAACTGATGACGTCAGTGATCGTACCTGGAAGTACAGTCAGGCTGTAGCTGACCAGTTCTGGAGGAGGTACACTTCAGAATAGGGCTGGGCGATTTTTTCGGTTTAATCGATTAATTTGCATTTTTTCTTTCCTACGGTTTGTGAAATGGCTGAACCGAAAAATCGCGATTTAAAAACAGTTCTAGACTCTTCCGATTTGTTTTGCTGAATAGACTCCGTAGTAGCCTCCTCTCTCACTTTCCAGAACGCGCGCAAAACTCAGCCTACTGCAATCACATTCACCTCGCCCCCGACAGACTTGGGGGAGAGCCGGGTCGATTGAAACACTTTTCAGTTAAACGTCTTTTGCAAAGATGACGTTATGTATACAAATAATTTGTGATCAACAACTCACATGTGTGTTCTCTTAGTTACAAGTGTAATTTAATACATAATGATCGAGCTGTTTTTTAACTTTGAATGTAAGTTGACATCCGTTTCAAAAGCCCCGACTAGTCGGGACGTTTGAAACACACATGCAGGACGAATGAAACAGCATATTTTAAAAAATAATAAAAAAATTCGCGGGGTTGGTCAGTCTTGCCGTGGTTTTCGAGGAAATCGCTGTGTTTCAATCGACCCTGATCTCCCCTACCATAACAATGTCCACGAACACCGATGAAGAAGAACTCGTTCATAAAAAGGGTGCTACTTCAGTCGTATGGAAGTGGTTCGGTTACAAGCGGACAGACATAGAACAAACATCTGTACTTTGTAAGGTTTGTAGAAAGTTGATCGCGGCAAAACATGGGAACACAACCAACTTATTCCAGCACCTGCGACAGAGACATGCAGTGGAATGGCAGGAGTGTGTAGCACTAAAAGATGCAGATCCGAGCTCAAGCCACAAAGCGCCTGTAAAAAAGCAGGTAACCTTGGCAGCAGCATTTTCAGCAGTCATTCCTTATGACAAGAAAGGGCCCCGGTGGCAGGCGATCACAGATGCGGTGACATATCACATCGCAAAAGATATGGTCCCCATCTATACCGTAGAAAAAAACGGGTTCATTAAGATGCTGCAAACGATAGACCCAAAATATCAACTGCCCAGCCGCAAGCATTTCGCCACAGTTGCATTGCCTAATTTATACAACATAACAAGAGCTGGAGTCGCAGAGCAGCTGCAAAACATCGTTTATTTTTCCACCACTACCGACCTATGGTCCAGCCGAACCACACACCCATATTTGAGTCTGACTGTGCATTTTATTGACGGAGAATGGACCCTGCGAGGCAAGTGCCTGCAGACATCGTACTTCCCGGACGACCACACTGGCGAAGTAATAGCCCAAGGGTTACAAGACTCGCTGGCCTCCTGGAAGCTTCGAGAAGACCGTCTTGTTTGCATGACTACGGACAGCGGTACCAACATGATTAAAGCCTTGAGACTGACTGAGTGGCCCAACCTCCAATGCTTTGGACACAGACTGCACAACGCCATCAGTAAGTGCAATTTATTTATTTAAAAAGGGACAGTGTGCAATTACATTGGACATATAAATGCACCAGATTTAGTTAAAAAACTATTCAATGTATAACAAAGTGCTACATGTATGTATAAAAACGAATTGAATGGATTGATGCAGTTGCATATTAGGTTGCACTGAGTTACATTATGATGTGTTCAAGCTCTATTCAGTAAAAAAAAAGTGTGTGTGTGTGTGTGTGTGTGGGCTACGCATTAATTAAATTATACCAGTACAGTGTGAAACATTTTCTTTTCTTTGTCAAACAGAATTAGGCTTAATTAAGAAGTGTTAGACTATCATAATGTGTAAGATAATGCATGTGTTCCTGCGGACACACTAGGCTATGTGTTAAAGAGAGACACATGCATAAAATAATTTAACACTGTAACCCTCTCTCCTCCCACTGGTTTGACTAGTCTGTGCTACAGCCATCTCCTTGTATTGTCATATTTTTTTTTCTTGTGTTTGTCTGTCATGGAAAAATACAATAATATTTAAATCATTAAAAAAAAGACTATCACAATGTGTGAATGCAGTTCTTGTCACATTGATCAAATGGTGCTATTCTAAAATGTTCCTTTTTGGTTTCCTCCCTTTTTCTTTCCTTTTTACAGTGAATGGTATGAAAGATCCACGGATTGACCGTGCCATCGGTGTTTGCAAAAAAGTTGTAAGTGCCTTTTCCTTCAGTTGGAAGAAGAGAAGAGATATGGCAGTGGTACAGGCTGAGCTCGGTCTACCATCTCACAACCTCATCACCGAGTCCCTAACCAGGTGGGGTTCGAGACAACTGATGGTAGAACGAGTGTTGGAACAGGAGAAGGCCATAGCACAGGTCCTGGGAGCAGACAAGAAAAGCAGGCACCTGGTGCCCACCTGGCAGGACATTGACGTGTTGGAGTCAATGAATAAAGCTGTAAGTCCACTGAAGGAATTCACTGATGCCCTATCTGGTGAAGCCTACGTGAGTGTCTCCTACCTCAAACCGGTACTCCACCTGTTAAACAACAGCCTTCTGCAGCCAGAGGAGGGTGAGACCGAGCTCACCAAACAAATCAAGAGCAACATACTCAACTACCTCAACAATAAATACAATGACCCTGTAACACAGGAACTCCTGGACATGGCCTCACTCATGGACCCCCGGTTCCGGACAACGTATATAGCAGATGACGAAGTGGATGGAATCAAGAAAAGAGCTGTTACAGAGCTGATGTCTCTTCCAGCTGAGAAAAGCAAATCCCAGCCTGGCACATCTGTGAAGGACCTGCACCAAGAAGAAGCTGCTGAGCCTGTTACAAAGAAGAAGAAAACTCTAGCAAGCTTCTTCAAGAAGAAGACAGTGACGCCTACCTCCCAGTCAGAGCAGGACAAAATTGAAGCTGAGCTGTCATCCTACTTGTTGTCGTCTGAGACAGACCCTGATACAGACCCACTGCAATGGTGGAAGGTACATGAAGCTAACTTCCCAAGACTGAGTAATCTGGCCAGGAAATATCTCTCCATTCCTGCCACAAGTGCCCCTTCGGAGAGGGTTTTCAGTACGGGGGGTAACATTGTAACATGCCAAAGAGCATGCCTCAAGCCAGAGGCAGTAGACAGGCTTGTCTTCCTTGCGAAAAACCTGTAGACAACTTCCCAGAAAGTTAAAGGGATGTTATTTTGTTTGAGAGTATTTTCATCATAAATTGTATTATCATTATTTATTATTTGTTGTATTTCATTTTACAAGTTTTTCAGGAATGGCCTACAAGATCTTTTTTTTTCAGTTCGCTTGGACCCCTGGATAACTGCTTGCAGTTTTGTTGTGTTAATAAAGAAAATATGTATTTAAATTTTGCCCTGGTCTTTTTAATTTGTTTAGAGAAAAACAGAAAAAAAAAATCGAGGTTTAAATCGAAAATCGTCCATTAGTTAGAAAAAATCGAGATTTTATTTTTAGGCCAAATCGCCCAGCCCTACTTCAGAATATCTTCCCAATATGCAAGGCCGTCGCAAGTAGCACAGAGAGCGCAGTAACTTGGAAGTTGGCACTCCCGTCATGCTTGTAGATCCGGCGTTACCCAGAGCGCATTGGCTCCTGGGGCGGGTGAAGACTGTCGTCAAAGGGAAAGATGGAAGGGTCCGCTCGGCGATAGTGGACACAGGCCGAAGAACCTGCCATCGACCCGTGGCTCGTCTTATCGAGCTCCCCCCACACCCTGACCTGAACCCCCCCTGATTAGTTTGAGTAGCAACCTTCATTTTAATATTACTGATTTCCTTCCTGTAAATCAGGGGGCGGCTGTTCTGAACGTTTGCTTATGTTGATATTGTTGTCCCTTTAATTGCATATAAGGGAAATTATAGTTCATACTTCCAGGGATTAAATGTGCATTTTATCTGTTGTGTACTAATTGATTTTATGTTAATTGGGGTATTGTATTACTCATTTCTTTGTTTGCCCTTTTTACTACGTCAGTTCGGGCATGTTGTGTATTGTTCGTAATGAGACCTATCTGCGCGGAGTGATTTAGTCCACGGTGATACGGTCACTCGCGCAGTCAATTATCAGTCTCGCGTAGTCGGCCACGAGGGAAGGTTTCGTTGTATTGTAACCAGCAGTTGGAAACCGCACGGTGCGGACGTAAAGCCAAAATATAGCGAATTAGAAGATTCGTGGTGTTTCGTGCTGTCGGCAGCACGGTGTATCGGCAGACAGAGGTGCGTTTGCCGTCCGTTCGCCCGCTAGCGTTTCTCGTGGAGAAGAGCTAGCGGAGAGCTAAGCGAAGAGCTAAGCTATCCAGGAGCACGTGCTCGCGGCCTAGTCGCCAGAGGGACCCAGGAAGAGGCTGGTCTCCCTCGATCCAGACGAGGTTCGTGAGGCGGGTTCAAGCCCCCTACCAGGCAGCACCGCCGATCTTCTCCCAACTACAAAGGAGGTGTCCCCCCTCTCCAACGCCCCCCTTTGTATCCGGCAGTTTCAACTCACCCCCTCTCCCCTCCCCCACTCCAAGTGCACCAACGACCCAGCGGCGCCGCACTACGAGCACGAGGACATTCGTTAGGCCCACCGAGGGATCTCAGGTCGGACTGTCTGCGTGTGTGTGCTGTGTGATTGGGTTAAAGGGAGGGTACAGCATTGGGGAGGTAGAGTGTGAGTGTGTATTGAAGTGTTTATATGTCAATGTGTTTAATGTGTATATCTAGGGTAGTTTATTGTCTGTATTAAATTGTTAAACGTAGCTTTGGTCTCCTCTCACTCTTAGCTAAATATGTACCCAGGTTTAGATATTATTTGGTTATAGATTACATGAGTCAGATTACATCCCTTTGGTAATTATACAGTCCTTTATAGGCTCCGGTACTTCCTTCAGTACACAACCCTTCTTGGCCGTAATCAAGACCATCTAAATCTTGTTTGACGTAGTTTTAACCACCATCTAGCCTCTGCTATGAAAGTTCAACTGAATACAGTGTGATACTACGTTAAAGGTACAGGTAGGTGAAAGAAAATTTACTATATGCCTACTGCATCATAAAATGGAAGTTAGCCTAGGAAACCAGACAAAGCTTATCAACAAGGTATCTTTGTGTTTATTTCATCAGGCCACATGTGTGAAGCCTTGGATTAATTCCATAGATCCAATAGATTTCATGCCTGCATCATAAGTTTAATTCAGGAGCACATGCGCCGTCTTGACCACTGTTTGTCATTGTATGTTTGCATATTTTAAAAGCAATCATGTGCTTATCCTTTCTGCACACAGCCAAAGGGTGGGTGGTGCACTGTTGACTGTTCCTGCCTTTCATAGCTGTTGAAGGAACCCTATATCTACCACTCTGGTCTAGGCCTTCCAGCTCATAGACATCTTGGCTGTTTCCCAAAGTGAAGGCTGCAGCCTTGCTAGGACGCGTCCTTGCTAGTCGCGTCCTATGGAGATGAGACTTGAGTGCTAGCTCGAGTGCTTCCTAGCGTTTGTACCGTCTGACTTTGGGAACGACTTGGTAGTGTGGAAGCGCTTCCGCTTCCGCTTTTTAATACTGCGTGTCCGCTTGTAAACACATGTGCGCTTATGAATAAAAGTACGGTTGATTACTATTATGCAGGGGGAAAAAGACAAAGAAAGATGATAAACGTGTATTTATTTGGATATATGATCTGATTCATTCATTCATATATGCCTACAATCTACCAGTGCTTTGAACACATAAGTATATCATATAAAATACAATTATATACGTTCATTAAATATTACAAACATTGCAAATGATCAGTTGTGCATTAATTTTACAACATTGGATAGTGGCACTATCCCTTCCACCGGTAAACAAATGTTTGTGCGCCACCCTAAGGCGCACAAAAGCCTCCGTTTGCTGGGCTGACCCCAAAAAAAAACGATTCAACACAAACATAAATAGGTATACATAAATAATGTAATCTTGTGAGCGAGTAAATTGACATTGGTGACAGTGGTGTTTAACACCAGCTACGTCCATGCAAAATATAGCAACGTATCATTAAGTTGCAAAAACGTTTGAAAAGTGGCACGGGTCTTTAGGCTTGATTATTTGCATTAACATGATGAATCTATAAAAAGCAATACGGCACAAAATATTTCTGAAAACTAATATAACTTCACTTCGTTTGAACGTGAACTTCTCTGCCATTTTCAAGAACCCGCCCAGTGAACGCAGAGGATTGTGGGTAGTTTTGGCTCGTCTAGGATGCAGCGATGCATCCTTGAAAAATCTCGGAATTCTCAATAACGAAGGACCCGAAAAGGGGGCGTATTTCGAGTGTCCTCAACATTGGAACAGTGCTTGTCGGTGTTCGATGACGTAGCGTCCTTAAAAGGGAGGCCGTTGAGCATGCTTCCTTGACATTGGGAAACAGCCCTTATATGCTATAAGATGTCTATGTTCCAGCTGGCCTTGTCGTTTGGCGCCATCAGGAGGAAAACAAAGGAATTACAACTTGCTAGCAGCGAAATTATATTGATTTTTTTTTAGATTAGATTCATTTTAATTACGATGGATGACAGAGGAGAAGGAGTGGATATTGTGGCCGACTTGTTAAAAGTATTTTTCGAGAAGAATTTTCTCAGAAAAGCTAGAAATTGTGAAACAGGGACGACCAACACCGCAGTTAGCTGCTCTGACCCAGCCGGGCAAAGGATTTGTGCGGCACTTTCAATCTAGCAACTACGAGGTATAGTTGGCTGACATCGTCAAGTGTGGTCATTCTAATCTGTATTGCCGGGAATGCTTGCTATTTGCAACGGATCGATGTGGTGTTTGGAGCCACGGTGGGTTTCCAACCTGAGTTGTCTTACAAAGGCTGCATTTAGACACCAAAGTACGGCGGGCCACTTGCATGCATCTTGTTGGCATCTTGTTTTTGTTGGAGACGTTCGGAGACACCCGAGTGGATCTTCAACTCAATGAGCAAGTGAGAAGGGAATCAGAGCTCCAAAACGAAATCGCACTTTGGTTGATTTGTAAAGCCTATATTAAAGGTTGCATAGGTGATTTGCTTTTTTGGCAATTTTTGCAAAATTACTTGAAATCCTTATCATAACCCGCTTACAGCCACTGAGTTAGAAGTACTGACATGAAAATTAAACTTGTCAATCATCTGTGGAACGGGCAGGGCTCGAAAAACTCCAGCCAATCATATCCATTGCCACCGAGTTTCATTGGACAGTAAGTACGTCAATCAAACGGTCGTACTGCACTCCCCCTCCCCCGCGCCCCGCGCGCGACCCCTTCGTGCAGTACTCGTGACCCAGAGCAAGCTCCTGTTTGTTGTTATCCTGCGGTTGCTACTGGAACTAGTTAATCCACATTTGGACCTAGCAGTAGAAGACAATTTCCATGGCAGACAAGACGCCACCATCCCCACCACCACCACCACCAGCAAACAGAAGGAAAACTCTTTTTCAGAGAGTAATTGATAATAAAAACGCTGAAAGAGAAAAACTGAAATCAAGAATAATCCTAGGCGCTGCTTTCGAACGTTGGCGGCAACTGAAGGACGAGAAGGGTCTAAAAACCGATGCTTGTGTGGCGGTTGACCTAGTTTCAAAGTTTATACCGTTTATACTCGGTAATACCGGTGTGGAGACGAGTGTATTACTCGGTGTGAAAATGTCCACACCGCGGCAACCCTAGTGAAAACCAGGACTTCCAATACAATTATATGAAACAAACATACATTTTCTAAAAATAGTAATGATTTATGTGACCGTTTAATGTTTATAACATCTGGTGCAACCATAGCAGCGAGAACGTATTCTCAGCAGGGGGTGCTGGGAAAAAAAAAACTCAGCCTGCACTAGACTCGCAACTCGTTACATTGATAAAAAAAGATGTATAGCAGCGCAGCTCAATTACACCAGTGCATGCGCGCACAGTTGAAAATCGATCGTTCACATCCAGCTGCTCACAGAACAAGTTTAGCGCACCACCGCTACCCTCACACTTTTTCATATAACCTTTTTTCAGCACTAGGTCATATGAGCATTAAATAAATGCTGCGTCTCAAAATGCCTTGGACAGCAGCGAGGATGACTCGCTTTGCCACGGGCCGAAACAGTTCGGAGCGACCACAGCCAGAGCGAACACAGCGGGGCAGAGGAGTGTCAGGAATAGTCTTTGGTGTACACATCAGTACGGCCTATTTGCACTACTGTTTAGTGGCAATGCAGTGTTTTATTCGATGCCTTTTTATTTTCGTATATTATTTCAATGAATACAATTTATTTATTCATAAAAACCGGATCTGGTCTTCAAATCTTTTTTCCAAATATAGGTCGTCTTACAATGGGGTTTGTGTTTATATTCGGACCAATACGGTACAGCGGGCGCTCACATGACGTTAAGCATTTCCTGGTGCATAATGTGACGCTTCAGAAACTAAAATCCCGTTTCTCCCCGTTGAACCGACAACACATAACCGGCGTTTTCAGAAATCTCCACTCTGGCCGGAGTTTTTAGAAATGATCGTTTTCTGTGATAAGACAGGGCCTCGGACAGGGGGTGTTGCAGCACCCCCAGCACCCCTACTTCCCGCGGTACTGGGTGCAACTTACAGCTGAATGTAGTACCATGTTGTTAAACGAAAACCTACGCTAGCCTGGCTCGCTCTTGCGCATCTCTGTTCGCGCTCGTGCATGATTGCGCGTCCAGGTACTTGGAATGGGTGGAGTCAGAGTCAGCGTTGAAGGAGAGGGGGTAGGACCATTTGAGTTGTGTATTTTCAAAATCTGCTGGCGTTTCGCAAATCACCTACCCAACCTTTAATATTATTTTGGTTTAAAAAAACAATCTAGGAAAGAAGCACGTACTTTACAGCGTTTTTACTAAATGACGGAAGATTTTTTGCTGCATTCATGGACAGTCGGAAATTGTAGAATCTGACAAATATTACCTTATTTTCAGCTTCTGACTCGGGTAGGCTACGTGCGTTTTGTTGCGGTTGTTTTGGCTTAAAAAAAACAAACATTATTCTTAAAGCCTGTTCAATTGTCAGGATTATATTGGGTGGTTACATCATCATGGCAATAACCCTGACGTCATCATTAAGCCATTTGAAAAGCGGTTTAATTCAGGATGATTGCATTGAAGGCCTCATGGGAAAAGTCTGGGCCCGCCATCGCCCATGGTGCGGATCTTGGATGGTCTGAGGGCCTCAGACCACCCAAAATCCACACCATGGGCGATCGGGCTTTCTCCTCTGCTGCTGCCCCAAAACTATGGAACACCCTCCCTGACCACCTGAAGGCCCCACAGACTACAGCTGTTTTAAAAAGAAAAACGTAAGACGTAAGATTTTTTCTCTCCCTTAAACTCTGTAGCACTTTGATATTTCTGAATGTAAAGTGCTCTACAAATTACATTTATTATTATTATTACTCTCAGAATTCCTCTGAGAAATGCCGACTTCCGACTTAGAAGGCTGGCGTCCGAGGATTCAGGAACACACCATAATAGTTTGTTTGGGAAGTGGATGGAAACGCAAGCAAGTCTATGCATCAAGACATTTATCAGGCCATGAAACACAATTGACAAGCACCACAAAGCCATTCACTCACCCTTTAACGCCATCAGATGGATAAGTACAGCTGTGTATCCACCACCCTATGACCCTCGACGCATGCTCTGTATCCCAGGGCTGCGAGTGGGAGCAGGCTTTCAGGAACAAATGTCACACTAGTAGTGGGGGTGGTCTGTGTCGCCCAGGGCGAGGCTCCCTCCGAGCGGGGCGGGGGGGGGGGCAAAGCAAAAAGACTTAATAGTCTATCTATATAATACATTTCAATCACTTTTATATCAATAATATTTAAGGTAATTTAACACAGTGTAAAACATAAATGATTTACACTTAACTCTATATAAATCGGTTCAAATAAAATACTTCAAAACCCATTCGAATTGTATTTTCTTTGTGTTACACTCAGCAAGCTATAGTTTAGTTACTGAAAGAAATTATAATTTTGAAGATAGCTTCTATAAATCACAGATTTACATATTCCTTTTCACCATAAAGCAAATTAACACAGCTAGCAACATCACTAACCCAACAACAGACCGCAACATCAAACAGTGAAGAAAATGCATAACCCAACGGCAAAACTACAATCTGCCCGCAGCCCCAGCAACGGGCCCGCAGCCCCAGCAACGGGCCTCACATCCCCTCCCCCACATCAGTCACGGCACGCCAAGTGCAGCGAAACAACGCGCTATGCTAGGCAGTTAGCAAGCAGCATGAGCTGCGGCCAGTTAGCGGCTTATCACGTTCTTTTCTCACCCAAAAACACAATTCAAATCCAAATGTTTACACAAGGAGACTCACCAAGGGTTTCGATTTACTGCACAGGCTTTTCGAGACTTTTGTATCTAAACTTTTACTCAAGTAGGCCTACGTGGTCTGAGTACTTCGTCCACCACGTGTAGCTTGTCAGGGCCAGCCGCTTTACAGGGTTACACAAGCAAGAATAACCGCCCCACTTCTCTGCAGCTGACGTTGTTTGCTGCGGATTCTTTCGCATTGTCCAGACCATGGACATAGGTCCAGACAGCCACATAGCAGCCAGCTACAGCCCTATAATATTGTTAATAGTCTTATAAACATTTCAGTTGCGTTAATTTTTAATTTGCTTGTTTAGCGATGTATGACAGTTAACAATGTTGGTGTATTACAATTATTTAGGTTGGTAGGCTACTCCAACCTCGTTGCTGATCGATATGCAACCATTTATTTGTATATAAATTATTGATTGCATTTTTCGTAAATAGTTGGAAGGAATCTGTTCAATGCAATAACATTGAACTGTATTTTTTTCTAGGCCTACATACATTTACTATGCTGTTGGTGTTATATGGTATGTGGAGCAATCTTTCATATTTATGAAGTTAACTTATACTTCCATGGTCGGTAAACAATACGACTGCGCTCGCTCAGACCGCTCACTTATGATGCTACAATGCTAATAACGCTAGAAAATGAGAATATTTCGGCATCCGGTACGCCGGCTCCCATGATGCAGAAGGAAATCTCCTCTTGCTGCTGCCCTGCGACATTGAGCAGTTTTAATAGGAATGAATGAGAGGCCATGTTTGAGTCCGCTGATCTTCCTTTAATAGGTCCATTGTCATGGTCTGTCGGTTTCCTTGTCTTGGTGTTTCCCTGTGTTTCCTGTTTTACTTTGGTATCTGTCTCTTTCTCCCCATGTCCTGTCAAGTTTCCCTCCTGTGTGATTACTGCTCCCTCGCCTAACGTGTTTCAGCTGTTACTCGTTGCGTGCCCTGTGTTTAGTATTTAAGCCCTTGGTCTTCCTTTGTTACCTGTGTTACCTGCGTCACCTGTGTTCTCGGTGTTCCTTGCCTTTTTGCCGTCAATAAACTACCCTTTACCTGAACTGTTTGCTATTGGGTCCTACCAGCCTGCCTTCCACCCGCTAACTGTTACATCCATGGTCTACCCATGTACTAATCGCTGTATAGATAGATACTATGCTGTTTGATGTAATAGTATATGTGAAGATCTATCTACAGTGCTGTTGCCACACCACGGTGCCCGGCTCCGGGGCTGCAGCTGGATGCTACTCACGCACACAGCTTGGCTCATCCCGCCCATCGCGGGTTTCTGTGCCAAACAGTGCCATAAACTATGTTCTTCTTAAAACGAGGTTGATACCATGCAAACTGTGTCATGTACACGGCCTTATATCAAGTCTTATAAGTCTCCCTTGGATGGTGATGAAATTAGGGGTAATAATGTTTTATAATGGCTATGCTATGGAGAAAATGAATTGGATATTTACTTCCGGTTATGCAAATTATGCGATGGCGTCCTATAACGACTTTTAGGAGAGCCGATAGCTACTTGGGCTGTTGTCTCTCTCCAAGGTCTGTTGTCTGTCTTTTATCTGTGTGTCAGATAGTGGCAGGGTAAATATGTGGGAGAGCGAGAAGAGAAGATTATCCCTAACCAGTTTTGAGCCTAACCTGTTTGGGTGTAGGCCATCTGCTCTGAAAAGATATTTGCGTCCCAAGAACAAGTTTAAATTGTCAATAAAGCCCCTTCCTCTTTCATTGCAGACTCTGGAAAGCCATGTATTCAGTGCAAGTAGATGACTGAATCTGTTCTTTCCCCTGTCACCTGACTTAAGGTGTATTTTGTCCAGTGTGTCCAATAGATCAGTGTATTCCCCTGTCACCTGACTTAATGTGTATTTTGTGCAGTGTGTCCAATAGATCAGAAGTTCTGACTGTTTTCTTCGAATATCATTAAGTCCTGCATGCACAATAACCTGTGAGATTTGGGGGTTTTCCAATATGATTGTGGCTAGTTTTTGGTTGATGTCACTAACCATCACATCTGGGAAGTAACATGTTTTGATCTTTTTACTGGTTATATCCTTGATGGTTGAGTCTCCTATAATCAGAGTGTCTGGTTCATCTGCTTTCTGTGAGATTGGCCCTTGTTGCTTTGAGGTGGCGGTGGCGGACGCATGCGCAGCTTGCCTCTGTGGCGACTGGTTCTTGTTCCGTCTCTGTCCGCAGCGTCCATCTGGATGCATCTCGGGGCTCAGGGGTGCATGGGTGGCCGACGCATGCACAGCTCGCCTCTCCGGCGACGGGTTCATGGTCGGTCTCTGTCCGCACTGGTTGTCCGGACGCATCTCGGGGCTCAAGGGTGCATGGGTGGCAGGTGCGTTCGTGGACTCTTGAAGTGGCAGGAACCGGTTCTTCAGCGGCACACACACACACTCAAGTTTTGGGTCGCTTAGCATTTGGCGTCGAGTGAACTTATTGATTCAATTTGGTATGTTGTTTTGGCTTAGCGCCGAGTTAACTCAGCATACTCGGCACTGTATCCTGGAGGAGTCCTTTGCATTTTTCTAATGCTGCTAGTCTCGTTTTCAAATAAAGCCACTGTCAGTTTTGTGCAGTCTGTGCATTTCCCAGTCCCCGTGCCTGTGATATCCGAGTACAGAGGCATGTTGGCGATAGGAAAGGCTTACAGCCGAGGACCCAAAAACGAAAAAAACGCACAATCATTATTAGAACCATGGACAGTGACTTAGCATCCCTACATCACACAACACATTAAAATCCGAGCAAAGAGGGAAAAGGACGGACACAATAATTATAACTGCAACCCCATGCCATGGCTATGGACATGATCTTCTAATTGACCCAAAAGTTAACTAGTCTGGGACGCTCCCAAGTTCATATTAAACTGACCACACCCTATATGTGGTAATCTACACGATTTTATCTTTAGTTGTATTGTAGTGCCTCGTAGAGTATTTTAGAACTAAACCCCTAATGAACAGGAATCACTGGCATGGTAATTACAATAAAAACACACATAATTTACCTATAATTAATAATTAATTTATCAAAGATAGGTTTCATTGTATTAACACGTTAAACATCAACATGAATCATTCTGTGCATGGAACCACAGGTAAACCAATTCACACATGGAATCAAATGCATGGTGGAAAGATAATGTACAAAGCAAAATAAAGTCCTATGCCGGCACGAACTATTTATCCCCACGTTGCAGGCCTGTGTCGTCGCTTGTACGTGGAGGCCAAAAACAGAACGGCCGCCGCTTCACTCACAGGAGCAAACAAACAAACAAATGTACCTTTTCCCTCACTTGGAGGAGTGTTTGTGTGCGTTTGGAAGCGAGCGGAAAGTCGCGGTCCTCGTGTCGACTGGTCCACGCTGGCGTTTTATCCAAAGCGACCGGCAAGATCCTTAGGCTGGTGTCTTATCCAAACGACCGGCAAGATCCTTATTTGGGCACATATCTCACTTAACCGCACTCAGCCTTCGCCGCGTCCACGTCTGGATGCAGGTTCAGCATCTCCAGTAAACCCCAGAAGAACATCAAGAACACATACACGATCACTGATCTGGTGGTTATCGATCCGACAACCAGAAACAGATTAGCTCTAGTCTATATCCTAGACAGAGTATTATAGGTATAAATGGATCACGAGCTTGCACTAGCCGTCCGTACTCTTCGAGGTTCACACCTCCTTTTCCCCAGCTGCCGAGCTTCCGACCTTTTAACCCTCCGCTTCAAAGGTCACACAGAAGACAACAACCAAAACGTACATACTCAAATGAAAATAAAATACAGGCCATAGGAAAATAAAACATTCGGCATAATGCACTGACTCAAAACCAGTAAACATTTATTAACACCTTTTAACTTAAAGAAAATTAAAGGAAAATATAGCACAGGGCTACATAACCATAGACAATCACTATTTGCTTCACTGACACACTAGCCTATGATCATAAACAGAACGCAAATAATCCCTTCAGCTGAACACACAACAATGTTTCCCTAACAGTACAACGATGGCCTAATCAATAGCCAATGGACACAATGGGCACAGCGGCCGTTCGACCACAACCTGATCAGCTGATCAGTTGCACTAATAAAATAAATCTGCATTCACCCATTCAGAGGTCAACTCTGGTGCCTTCTGCTCAGCAAACTCTTTTTTTACAATAGAGGTGATGTTTGTTTGTTTGTTGTTTGTTCAAATTCAGTCTTAAAACAAGCTCTGTAGGCATTGAGTTTGCTCCGGATCATGGGCTTATGTCCCTGTTGTAGTGGTCAGCAAGACACTGTAGAGTTACAGCTTGTACATGCCTTTTATATTCCCTAAATTTCAAGATGCCTGATATCATATTTAGATTTATGTGCCACCCCAAAATGATCTCTGGTCTCACCCTGGCCACTGAAAATGTTCTAGCTCTGCCACTGAGCACCGGGCTGATTTCCCTTAAGGCTGGGTGCAGCTGTATTTGCAAATCACGCACAAAGGATAACGCCAGAGGTGCTCAGACATCAGCCAGTTAAACCTGCTCTAGCTTCCTAGCATCATGCAAATAGCTGGTTTGGAACACAATCAACCTGTCTTCTGTTGGAGGAAGAGGCCAGGAAAGCCCCTTGGGTTGTGTAGTCAAGAACCAGAGCCGTACAAGGCCTCGCTCGTGCTGCAAGCAAAAGTGGCTCAAATCTGATATAGATATTTTTTGTATGAAAATGATCATATATACGCCTCATTCGGAATACAATTATCTGTTCGGCATAGAATTCTATGCCGAATAGAAGAGTTGGTGTAGTCCGTTTTAATCGACATGTATACACTTATTCCGAACAGATTGGGGTTTAACTTAGAGCAGCTTCAGTAGTTCGCAATTGGTCCACTGAGCTCCGTTGGTACTTTTATGCACACCGAACTTGACCGCTGTCAAGGAAAGTGGATTTATTGCCTGATTCACGTCTTTGTTCGTAAGTAGTGCGATAAGCTTTTCCGGTTGCTAAGCGACGGGACATGGGTGTTTATTAATTATTAATTAATTTATTAGTGTTTATAATTTCCATGTAAACGCGGCTAGTAAGTGCATGGCTTCTTTGAGTAGCATTGACTACATACGGTCTAACAAGGAAGATCAAATAACCAATACCCTCTGATGAGAATCTGTATCTCTCATAAAGAATATCGTCAGATAATGCCAAGGGATCGGTTCTGTCCCGAAAAACCCACTGTCTCCGGAGAGACGCCTGTACGATAAGTGCGCCGAGGTCCACGGGAACACCCACAAATGGTGACGCCATTATCGGAGGAGGGGGTAGGAAGCTGCGCACGCCGATATAAGTAGCCGATCTCCGGGTGGACAGCTGAAAAGCTGCTCCCGACCAGGTTTGGTTGCGAGCGTAAATCACAATGGTGATACAGCGACGCTTAAAGAGATCGAATTTTGTGGTACAGCTAACCCAGGCTTTCAGCTCAACATACCTCGCTAACCCTCTAATCGAGCTTCGTAGTACAGGCGCCTGGATTGGGCTTTGCGGGTTTGTTTACCGGCGTTGCTATGGTTACCGGTCTTGCGTGTTCCAACGGTTTATTAGCTATCTAATAAATCACTGTCTGATCAATACTTCATTCACTGCCTCTTCCGTGGTCATTACAATATTATGAATAGACTGCTCTGTAAAAACAAATTAAACCGTCTTTCTACACCTGTCCTTTTTCTTGAGGAGTCCAATGAAGGTCACCTGGGTGGAGTCTGGCAGCCATAGGTGGAGGTTAGCACAGGCATTGCTATGCCCACACTCCCTTATGATTAGGGATGCACCGATCCGATATTTGTATCGGTATCGGTACCGATATTGAAGACATTTCTAGATCGGGTATCGGTGACAAATGGGCCGATCCATATTTAAAAAATAAATAAATAATTATTATTATTATTTTTTTTTTTACGTTTATGTACATACTTGAATCCTATTCCTACTACCTTGCTGCTTTGATAATTGAATTTCCCACGAAAATTTTCTCACGGGATTAATAAAAGTGTATCTATCTATCTATTGGCTGATCTATTCAGTTTCTATGCTGTGCGCTGTGAGTGACGTCATAAACAAGCAACACGCCGTGCGAAGCCTACAGTGATTGCAAAATGGAGCGAGCAAAAGGATCTGCTATCTGGAGCTATTTCACTTTACCTAAGCCAGCAAGCTCCACGGCTACATGCAACATATGCAAAGTAAATGTCCCGAGGGGTGGTACTAAACCTTCTAGCTTTAATACCACAAACCTTATAAAGCACCTCCAAAAATTCAAGTCTCATGATCCCAGTCTTTTCCCCTCAATGAAACTTACAGTTTGTAGCCATAATTTCGCGCTGTTTTTCTATATCGGTATCGGATCGGTATCGGCCGATACTAAACCTCAGATATCGGTATCGGTATCGGAGGTGAAAAAAGCGGATCGGTGCATCCCTACTTATGATGCAGCTTCTCTCCGGTGGTTTGTTGCATGGGTGAAAGGGTAAATCTGGATCATCTCCGGAGTTTCCCAGGAGGAGCGGTGCCCTCATTCTGCCAGACATAGGAACCGCAGACAGTTCACGTGTGAAAGGCCAACTAGAGTACGCCCTTGAGCTGAGATGCAAGGGGGATCATCTGAAATCTCGCCTAGGGCCACAAATGGGTCAGGGCCGGCCCTGCAGTGGCCCACCATTCGTAACGTCTATACCTTACTTTATCAAGAATGAACTCAACTAGTTGTGGCGTGGCTGGTAGGGGTCGGCTGGTCGATGACATTGATTCATGACATAATTATGGTTTGTGCTGTAGAATTATGAAGCGTCATCCTGTCCTGCTTCTGCTGATCGTAAACAGAAGCGGTCCGGTCGCCCAGAGGACGGCAGGAGGTTGGGTAAATTCACGGTAAAAAAGACTCGAAAGCACAATATAGAATCCGACCAAAGGAAGTCTGATATAGCTTTTGAACAATAAGAAGATGAAATTTGTTGTTTTAATATATCAGTGGAACCGACCCCCCCCCCCCAGAGCCATGATGATTTATTATTTTAACACATTGACTAAGCTTTAGCTTCCCTTTTGTTTTGGGATAACATTTCAGTGACTCAATAGTAGTAGCCATAAAACAATTGACATGGTTTTGCCTGACTTTGTTGGATAAATTCAGAGCCCAGTAAATTACTCATGAATGAAGAAAAGAAGTGTGGATTGCTTCTGTCATAAGGGAACTTGTTGCCTGGAAACCATTGTAATGGAGTCAAGCTAAAAGAGGCACCTGGTAAACAAGCTTTAAATACAGTAATGAGCTTAAAGAGAGTGTGTGTGTGTGTGTGCGTGTGCGTGCGTGTGTGTGTGAATGCACGGGGGCTGATGGACTTAGCGTGAGCATCTGTGTGTGTCTTCTATCCGTCTTATCCTGTGAGCTCCCGGCCGAGAGTTCTGCATCGACAAAGCCAGAACATCGGGCAGCCTCTAGAAACCAGCCCGGCTCGCAGGAGCCAACGACAATATACAAAAGGGGTCCTCATAGGTCCTCCCAAGTCACACTCGGCAGGAGACCGGCCGGTGAGTGAACATTGTTTGTGAAATATTGTGTTGGTCTGTGGAGCTCGGCTGACCTAGCTAGCTAAGCTAACACGTTTGGGTGATCGGGAGTATAAGCTTTTTCAAGTTTTCCTGTTCGGAGTCGTTAGGAAGTGAGAATGGGCAGTTCTCCCTCCAAGGGAAAGCTACTCCCGGGACCAGAGGCTAAACCGGCTATTCAGGCTGTAGAGGATGTAGAACAAGCAGAGAAGAAGACATGCTTAAATACGGACACAAATGATGAAGAGGTTGAAGTACCCCACACACAAGATGTGCTTCTCTTGACGCCAGAGGATTCCAAAAAAGAAGATCCACCGCCCTCAGCCGACCCTGATGTTGCGGCCGTCGGGACCACGGAGAGTGTTGCAGAGATGGACTCGCCGCCATCGGGAGAAATCGTGTGTCAGGAGATTGTAGCCGATTCCACGCCGGTGAAGACGGAGAAGAAAAAAAAGCCTAAAGGCGCTGAGAAGAGACCACAGACAGAGAAACAGAAGGCGGCGTCCTGTGGTACGAAGGTGGACCTGCCTCCGCACATGGTGCGAGCCCACCAGGCGGCCTACGCCTACCTCAACCCCAACATCGCCAAGTACAACACCCTGCTGGGCCTGCTGGACCAGGCCGCCCAGACACACCTCTCCCTGCAGCCCATGATGGGCATCCTGGTGCATCGCTTCGAGGAGATCAACCAGGCTCTGGAGGAGATGGCCGAGGAGGGTGAGCTGATGATGAGGGAACACGGTGACTATATGGCCTGGCCCGCGACCGGTAAGACCGCCGGCCCATACGTCACGCCCGCCGTCGCGACCAACGTCCCTGACCCCCCTCCGGACCTCCTGCAGCAGCTGCTCCAGCACTCCACGGAGCAGATGAAGCTGGTGGGAAGCTCCTTCCAGGCCATGGGGAACGCCACCCTGGAGGAGAAGGTGGATTACTTCGCCTCCCTCTCCAGGCTGCTTTCAGACAAGCTGCGCACCAAGCGGGTAGCGGAGGGACGGCTGGTGCAGGTGTTGCTGCACGTGGAGCAGGCGACCATGAAGGGTTTCCACGGTGACGACATCACCACGACCAGCGAGGACAGCGGCATCGGCGGCGAGAACGAGTCCATGGCAGGGTCGGAGAGGCACCGCTGCCGTCACCGTGGCGGCAGCACCGGCTCGGGGAGCTGCGGGTCTGTGGGAAATGTCCGGGCCTTGCTCGACAGTCCGCCCAATCCATTCCAAAACCACTGGGGCCTTGAAGATGAAGAGATGGAAGAAGAAGATGAGGAGGAGGAGGAAAATGAAGAGGAGTATGACAGGCCAGTGAGGAAGAGGTCCAACTCTTCGCCCCCGGATCCCAGCCGACCGCTTGCCAACGTGGCCTCTGAACACCCTCAGAACAGGCGACCCCTGACCGCGTTGAGCTCCACCCAACCAAAACGCTGTGCATCCGCCGGCGGTTCTGAGCCAATCAAGGAGCTGCAACAGAGCCAAAGAGACTTGGACCTGCGGATGAGGAACAGGAGAAGGGGCAGGGGAGATGGTGGATCTACTGAGCCTTACTGTAACTTGTCCAGGCGACAGCGACAGCGCTCTCTAAGTGGCTCCGGTGCCGATAGGGGGGCCTTCCAGCTCCCTGATGGACTACCAGTGGCAGGGTACGCCCCCCGTCCCCCAGGACGCAACTCTGTGAGGCGGCTGATCAACACGTTCAGCCAAGGGGTGGACGGGCGGCCGGGTCAGCAACTGGCCAACATCCCGCCTCACATCAAGAGGCCCAGGAGGAGCGGTGCCCTCCTTCTGCCAGACATAGGAACTGCAGACAAGATCAGCAATGGCAACAACAACAACAACAGCTGGCCAGACAGCAAGGACGACCTGGACGTGGACAGCCTACCGCCCCCCCCACCAGAGGTTCTGATGGATGACTCCTTCCAGAGCACCGGTCAGAATCCCGGGAGACCCGTCACGTTCCCGAGGACCAGGCTGTCCCAGCGGCTGAGGGCTTCCGGGCAGAACGTCAGCGTGCTTCCAAACCGCGCCACCGTGAGTCAGAATTCCGCCAAATCCACTAAGGCCACCAAACCGGACCCAGAGCAAGACCTGGACGACGACTTGGATCCAGAGAGAGCGACGTCCTCCACTCTGTACCAGCAGGCCCAGAAGATAATCCACCTGCGCAATGTGGCCGGTTCCCCCACCAGGAGGCGCCAGCACCTCCGTCAGCTGGACGCAGTGCCTCCGCATCACCACTGCACAGCAGCCCCCCTGCATGAGACCGGGTTCACTCAGTGCACCCCGCCCGTGACAGCACCGCCAGTCTCCAGGGTACGCCTACCGCCATCATGTCCCTCTGTGCACCGCCGGTACCCCAGCTCCCCCCAGACGGCGGGGTTGTCCCGACCGAGCTCGCCCAGAATGGGGGCCTCGTCAAGGCCGAGCTCCCCCAGGGCGGTGGTGGTGTCGGCTGCGGACAACAACGACAGCGAGGAGATCGTTCCAATGGTGGCCTTCAGCACCGCCCGCTCCATCTTCTGTCAGAAGGAGAACCAGAGTGGACATGATTGGACCCCCTCCTCCAGCTCCACCCTGCCCAGACTCTGGGGAGACCCAGCCAGGGGCCGGCAGGCCGCACGGGGGGAGGCTGGACCAGGCTCCAGACGCACCCAATCAGAACAGAGATCCAGTGTCAATAGCCAATTAGGGATGGACGCTAGAAGGTATGTTGAAGTGAACAAATCGAAACAAAGGGGAATCACTCCCTCACTAGCACTATAATTATACCAGATGCCAGCCATACTAAAGTGGATCATGATGATTGGAGCTAAGAGAATGGTTCATGATAAGATAAGATACACAGACTTACAGGACAGTAAAAGATTTAAATCAATATTATATTTTATTCTTGTATCTTAATAATGTTATTATTCTAGAACTTCCTAAAATATTCACGTACTTCGAATATATGTAACTACAACAGTTTGATGGTGTATTCTAAATGGTTTAACTGCCAAAATAGAAGCATGCGTGCATGGCTTGCCCTGCCTTTAGTATGTTTATATTTCCAGGACCATAGGTCAAGATGGAAAGAGAGAGAGCGATCAATACCTGAACAATAATCTGACAAATCTCTGAGATTATTTTGTAACCAGTTCCTTTTTAAATGTTGATACGAGATCGGCACACTACAGGCCGGGCCACCTCCAGCCCCACCACCTCCACCTCCACAACCACAACAAACTTCACCACCTTCACAAAACAGATGTCTATTGTTTGCTAACATTCCAGAATATAACAACAAATTCTTTCAATTGTCTTCTTTATTCCACGTAGGCTATTTAGTTCCTCATTACACGGTTACTCAAGGCCTTTATCTGATCACATGTGTTAACATAGGTCTTCCAACAAACGTACTAGTAACAGTGAGTAACTAAGTAAACAGAAGATCAACAGCTGTTGGCCATAGTCCTGCCAGTAATTTCTTTGAAGTGTTCATTAAGGCTATTGGAGACAGAATGCGCAGTAGAGTTTCGCTTCATGCCAAGGAGGGATATCAGATTGTAATCCAAGACAGATTAGCCCTGTTCCCCCACTCACCCTGTAATCCTCTTTCACTAAACCCACTTCCTGTTACCTTGTCTCTCCCGTAGGACCAGCAGTCCTCCAGGGAGTGGAGGAGAGTGCCCTTTGGATTTTGGTGCCTTTTCCTGAGTATCCTAGAGAGCATACACCTGTATGCACACCCATACGTGTCTACGTGTGTCTACGAGTCCTTGTGTATGCCTGCGTGCATGTCTGTATGTGTTTGCGAGTGCGTGTGTTTGTGCTTGCATGTGTGTATGTGTGAGGGAGCGTTCAAAGAGATTATAGATTAACAGTTCTTTGAAGTTAAAGTCCTTTCTCTTCCACTTAAGCCTCCTTCTTGACACATGTCAGAGAAACACAGAAACCAACGTTTGAATGGGTTAGGGTTAGTGATTATTCACCATGTTTAACACACTGAAGAGACTGGAGAAATTAATCGAATAACGTCCATTTTATTTGTTATTCAACATGATATATACAATTTTGTAACCGTAACTCTGGTTAACTTTGTTTATTTGTGTGGTTTTGGGATCATGTTGAAGCCCCTCTCAGTTTTTTATCATCCCCTCCGGTTTGGACACATTAGCTTGGATTGTTTTGGTTTGTTTGTTTGTTGATCGTTTTACTCTCTCACACAATTAAATAAAAACTAAGGAAATAAAATGTCAATCCTACTTAAAATGTCTATGATAACTTCTGAGATTGTTAGTCCATTTTCAGGAAGTTGAAAGGCGAGAGACATTCAGCCTTACCAAGTATTCTAACGGAATGGGTTCCATAGCAAAATATCTCATTACAACAACATATCCCAGGGAATTTAATCAAAGTTGATCTAATCTGAACAATTTTGGAAATTACCAAGCATTTCACAAAGCATATGTAGGCCTTTAGTGCTAAAAATACACAAATTGTAAACCACTTTAGAGAACTTATCAGGTCAACTCCCGCCACCTGCATCGATGCTCCCATAATTGCCAGATATAAAAAACCCTCTTCTCAAGGCAAAACACTTAAAAAAATGCATGGTGATGCGAATAATAAGCTCACAATGACAACATACATAATGGTTCAACAACGTAAACAAAGTCAACATTTTGAGATTCAAATCACAAGAGTGCCCCAACCAAGAATGCATTAAAACAATGTAGCGATTAAAACGTTAGGCAGTTATCCATAAACAGTTAACATAATAATGATTCTGAGTCGACCACTAGTGGCTAGATTCTGGTTCTTTAGCTCCCTCTGTTGGCCTTTTCGGGGACTTTTGTCTCTGGATAGCCATTTAATAAATTAGGGGAAACTAGGATGAATACATACCGAGGTGGTTCCATAGAATTCTCAAAAAAAAAGAGGTTTTCTATATGCATTGCATTTATGTATGCTGAGAAAATATGTAGGCCAAACATATCTAAACCTCTGCGCTCGCATGAACTGCAACACATCGTAGCACGTCGTTCGTATTCGTTCCTACATATTTCGTATTCGCGCCTGCATATTTCTCCTCTAGATGGCGACAAAGGAAAAACAAAAGGTTGCAAGTTTCAAGTGGATGGTGGTGTAGGGGTGAGAGGAGAACTCGCGGCCAAGGTTATACCTAACGCACACCTTTTATGTGGGTGCATTACAGCTACTTGCTAGTTGCTCTAAATCCTTTTGACCATCATCTTGTTGAGTTTCCTTAAGTAAAGTTTTGATCGAGCATGGCAGCTTGTTAAAATACCTTGTAACGACTATTAGACATGGTATTTAATTAAGGTTAGCATTCATATCCACAGAATGCCTTTGGACCCTATATGCCTACCCTGAATTAAATCAGTGTATACCCCGACTGCAGAATATCATGGGTTCTCCCTAAATGTGCATTTTGGAAATATTGTGATTTGTTTGAGATCTTAGACCAGAGCACACGCCATGAACATCCAAGATATTACCCCCTGCGGATGTATTTCTCATCCTACTCACATCTGTAAAATTACAGGACATTCTGGTCAAAGGTGTCCTGTAATTTGTGCACACAGTGAGCCTCCACAAATGCAGTCTTCGCAGACCGCTACCGGCAATGATTCTCTCTAACCTTCATACACTGGATGTACTCAACTACTTTTTGGGTTTAGACAGAATTTTTCTTCATCTTCTGTTTTGTGCTTCACTGAGATGTTGCATAATACTCTTAAGGTTGGCTCGTGACCAAAACTTTCCGGCAAGACTTAAGGTGGAGGTATTGGTTTGTACACAGTGGCTGGTGCAACGACATGACCATGATCCTACAGCTGTATTCCCCTCTATTCTCCCCTGTAGTTTGTATTATTCGTACTGGCTGATGATTACATTCCAAGTCAGGTTAAAGTCAGGTCTTTGTCTCCAAGGTCGAGGCTCAAGTCTTTTAATCAAATTCCAAGTCAAGTCTCAAGAGTTGAAGTGGACACCGATAATTAAAAGTGGAAGCTGATACATTTGCAGAAAAAAATATGCACATTTGGTTGAATAACTAGATGATGCATTGGGAAGGATGGGGATCTAGACCAGGTTCTATGCAGACCTGGTTCCACATTGCTCAAATCAACCTTCACATAATGGTCCAGCTCATCCCTGCTTACAGGCAAAATAAATCTCTGTAAACCTGTGGTGAGGAAAAAAAAGCAGTGGAACAGTGAGGCTGTTGTCCATCATTTGCACATTTCTGCTCAACCTGAACTGCTGTTCAATTAGTTTTTTTATGGTAAATGTTTCAGTTTCTTTAACTACAGTACTTGCAGGCAACTTTAATTATTCTTTGTTTTTTGTGGTTATGATTCTTTACTATGTTTATTACTATAGTTGAGCACCAAATACGATTACAAATTCTTTGTACGTGTTAAACTTAGTTAACTTTCACAATAAAGTACATTGTGCTATTGATTCTGAATGATGCATGAGACCCTTTGTTCAGGGCTGCATCATCCTCTACGTTGGAGATGAATCAGCGGCCAGATGAAAAGGAAACGGTGGGACACGCCTGTCATTTTGAGCCCAGTCCAACACATCAAACTCTCCTCTCTCCAGCTCTCCCTCACATTTCCACTGTTCTCTTCCTGCAACAAATTAACTCAACCTCTCGTTGAGTGATTCTTAGTTGGACACAAACAATAAAACGATCAGACCATGATCAAGGGAAATGTTAAGAAACAAGTGATTTCTCTGTGGGGATCCTTTCCATGATGATACAATATAATCAGAGCCTGTCATTGGCAAAAACAAAGATAAAAGGTACAACCTTGGCGATAAAAGAATGTGCTGCCCGTATTATGAATACTCATTACCTTGAATTCACCCACGCACCACAGCATAATGGACAGGAATGAATTTATGTTATTCCATTCATTTAAGTGTGTTCTCAAAGCAAACCTTTTGGGCTCCATAACTTTTATCACTGCAAGTTGCAAACCTACATTCCAAACGTGCATACTCTTAAAATAAAAAACACACGTACCCACATGCATGTTTTTCATTATATGCAACATGAATAGGTATAATTATTCTAGGTTGGACCAGTTTGTTTGTTTCACCATTGAGACTCACTTAAAGGGCCCCTATTCTTTTCCTCATATGGAATGTTGATTAGTCATCAAGCGCCTCTCTCTACCTTCTAGTGACATCACAAGTGGGATCTTTCACCCAGATATATGATGTATAGATCGGCCTACCAGTTTGTATAGTCCAGGCTGCTCTTGTTGTGCTTGCTTTCTTACCCTTACTCTCTTCAAGATAATAAACAACCTTAGGTCTTTAGAAAACGTGAACTACACCATTTAAGGCCCTGGAACACCGGCTGGTCGATGTTTGTGGCCCTAATTTTTGCGATATAGCGGGACATATCGTTTTATATTGCCCTCTGCTGCCAAGAGGGCAAAATAAAACTCCCTTAATAAGCATGGCATAAATATTGACAATGAACACAACTAACAAGCAATCCAGTCACAGTCACCACATCATGCTAAAACAGATGGCATTATGAATAAAAAGGAGCAGGGTGCACAGATACTTCATCTAAGCATCATCTAATCCAGTGTCCATCAGCAGCAGCAATCTCAGCTGGTGCCAAACAAAAGAGTAAAGAGGTAGGTTTTCAGTTTTGATTTGAATACCGCGGCAGAGTAAGCTTCCCTGATCACAGGTGGCAGTCTATTCCATAGAAAGGGTGCTCGATATAAGAATGCTCTGTTTCCTGCTGATTTCTTCTTAGCCTCTGGTACTCATAGAAGGCCTTTTCCCCAACTCCAGAGGGGCATAGAAGGACTATAAGGAATAATAAGATCCTTCAGGCAGGGTGAGGCTAATCCGTGCAAGGCTTTATAGGTAAGCAGAAGCACCTTTAAATTTGATCTGGCAGTTATTGGGAATAAGTGTAGATAAGCGAGAATAGGAAGAGATGAGAATTTTTTTTCATTCCAATGGAAAAATCAGACCAATGGATAACATTGGTCTGATTTTAGCAATGTTTCTCAGATGAAAGAATGGCGTTCTTCTTTTTACATGTTCAAAAGACGAAGGACACCATCATTCCTCACATAAGGTTACACATGATATTTCACATGGGAACTCTGCGGCAAAGCAAAACAGTGAGACATTTTCGAATTGTGTTCTGCGTTGCTTTGGGCCGATGACTATCAGCTCTCCGTGTTAACCTGCTATCCAAGTACTACTTGGATATCCATCTTGCAGTCAGGTAAGATTCAACCTTCTTGATCTGGGTGGAGTTCTTTGATTTACTAGGGATGTAGATTTGAGTGTCTGATAGTTACTTCCTACTTCAGGGTCCAGGCCAGGCTTCTTGAGTAGCAATTTTATCAAAGCAGCCTTAAAACTAGAGGGATCTGTTCTAGTAGACAAGGAAAGCGTCATGACAGTGAGCATAGCAGGTCCCACAGTTTCAAAGAGTTATTTGAGAACCTTTGCAGGGAGCGGATCCAGCATAATGTTGTGGGTTTAGATGCCTGTCCTTGTTTTGCAATTCATCCACAGAGATTGTGCTGAGCTGCAGGAAGGTTGCTTCGAGGTGGATACATGGTGATGCTTTTGTAGGACGTTCAAAAGAGAGAATGTATGTAAAGCATCAATTTATTTTCTGTAGGTGCGTCTGGAAGCAGCAAATGCAGTTTTGTAGAGGAGGAGGCTGTTATGCCATGCAAGATGCAAGACTTCAGGTTAAGTTGGGTGCTGGTCTTTTTGTCATGCACATTTGGATGATGGATGTAGATAAGGCAGTGTTGAAGTCCTCAGTGAGACTAGCCACAGAGCCCCTTACAGAGAGGAGCAATTTAATTGGGTAACTGTTTATCTTTCAATTTTATCAATTGAATGGGGTATTTGCCAAGGCTGTGGATGCAGACGTCGGGTTACCACCACCTTGGAAGGGAGCAGAAAGTGTTCTGATAAAGCTGAAGTGTACGGGGAGACAACCAGGTCTGAGATGTCAACACCACGGGTAAAGACGAGGTCCAGCGTGTGACCATCATTGTAGGGGTGCTGGTGGAGTTGAATTACTATTACAAGACCTCTGTGGAATCACAGCGGGAACCAGCCATCATAGAGCTGCATAGCATTGTCCTTCCCAACAAACGCAGAGTCAGCTGCATTCTGATGGCTGACAAAGGGGCTTCTGTCACTTAACCCTTCACGTTCCAACACACATTTATAGGCCCTTTTGTAGGCTTCATTTCCTCAGAAAATCTTTTCTTTAGAGGTTAATATTGAATATTAAAATATTGAATTAATAAAATACAATTTGAATTTCTAGAATATCTTGTCCTTGAGAGACTTTCCAGACAGTATGAACGGAGAAGATGGGGTTGGCTAGAGGTTGAGGAGGCTGCAGGTTAATCCCCGGCCTCCTCCATTGGAGGCTAGGGGACCAGAGGAAACCATTAGCAAGGACGTGGCACAGCGACACTTGAATCTAATTAACTAAATCGTACTGGAACGGGAGAGAGAAAGCAGAGGATTAATACATCTTATAAGGCCAATTACTAATAAGGAATAAGATAGATAACACTTTATTAATCCCCCGGAGAGGAAATTCTTGAATGAGTGAGGGGCTCATAAAAAGAGGACAAACGTTCTGGTCCTCATCGTTAAAGCCTTCAAGGCAGAACTTCAAACTTGCTGGTGGTTAGGAGACAACCATTATGTGACATAATGTTTTATTCATCCAAAAGACAATTTTTTTTAAATTTTTAATTAGCCAGCTAGCTAAGCATTGTTTGTTGGTTGAACATCATTTAACAAACGCTTTACAATTATACAATTACATTTAAATCGTAAAAATATATAGTAAAAGGTATTATTGCTTCTTATGTGTAGATATATTTAAAGCTGCTAAAGACTGTGAATTAAACTGTAGAACTCTAAAATAATTATGTGATACTGACTGTCATCGTAGTGAGCCAGAGCTGCTGTAATTGATCACATGCCACACGTCAATATGTACCATATATAAATAATTGATTTGCCATGTTAAATTAGCCCCTTGGTGGCCATTTTCTATTGACCCATTCTTAAAGTTATTCGAATTGGTGGTCCAGGACAGTCCTGGTTGAGGGTGTTGGACTCCCAGCTGAAGATGACGGGGCCATGTCACTCAATATCAGCGGACGTTATTAACGGCTATTTAACACTATGGCCGTGCTCTTCGTTTAATCATCTCTGAGCAAGATGTTCTAACCTACCGGCTCCATAGTGGTAGTAGTTCAGTGGCTGATGATGCATTTATGACTCCAGATGATTCTTTGATTGTTAAAATGTTGTTCTCCAAGGGTAAATGATTTAGCGTTCTGCTCTATGTAAATTAGTTTATTCTGTTTATCATTTCCAGAACATCTCATTTATCTACTCCTTGTTCTTTTCCTGCAAATTTGAGAAGTTAGCTGCATGCTTACTTGGATGGGTACCTACTTTTTGTTCAGAAGCAGACAATGACAAAGTAACAAAGTTAAATAATATATAGGAAGTTTACCGGAGTACTGGTGTGTATGCAATCTGTTGGATGCTTCTAGTTTCAAAGCGTATTAATATACAAATAGTGTACATTCTTAGCCTGGTACACTCATGGTATAGCATGAAATATACAGTATAATATGCACTACAGTACTGCCATGATATTCTGGTATAGCAGTGTAGGCCTACCCGTTATTTTTGGTCTGGTAGCGTCCAATGTGAATTGTAGTATATTAGTAGTAGCATGATGAGCACCATGTTGCTGCTGAGAGGTCCTAACATATTTGAATACATTCGGTTTAACCCATGTTGACTCCTCTTCTTTCTTCTGAATGAGAACAGAAGAGGAGGAGAGGAAAGACCTCTGGGACGTTTGCAGAAGACATTAAGGAGGGTACACTCGGTTATACCATACATCCCTATCTTTAGCAGGGAGCCATGCAGTAAAACTAATGATTTTCGAAGTCTGAGTTGGCCTTTTTACAGGGGTTACTAATGGCAATTTCTCCTTGACCCTTATATCTGTCGTACGGCGACCATCTGCCTGAGCTTACCGGGCGATTGTTTACGCACTTGAATAAAGCAAGGAGACAACGTTGATGACAACACAAAAATGTGTCCACACTAATTGTTTTCGCCCTTGTGCATGTACTATGGAGACCTAAGGCTGGTTTATACTCCTCCGTAAAGTCTGTAGACACGGAGAGCCCTCTCCGTCGTCAGAGACCCTCTCCTTAGCTCTACGTGCGCATCCAATCATTTTTAACTATCCATCGACGCTATTATGCCTATTTTAACAGGTTTGATGTTGATTATCCATTACAAAATCGACGCTCTAGATACATCACAAGGGAAAGTGTTGACCCAGATCGGTGATGGATGGATAGGTGGATGCTGAAGGAAGAGGATGACCTCATGAACAGCTAGGGATCTTTGTGGACATCTGAAAAACTAGGAGCAACAATCGCTCCATACACCCCCCCCCCACCCCCCGTCAACAATCGCTCCAATCGCTCCATACCCCCCCCCCCCCCCCCCCCCCCCCTCAACAATCCTCTGCCTAGGGCCCCCACACTCCCTAGAATCGCCCCTGCATATGAGCTTGTGGGTTTATAAAACTGATGAGGCAATTAAAGGGGCGAACTGTGCAACTGAACAAATGTTTAAAAATAGTCTTAGTCTTCTATACCTATATATCTTAAACAGAAACCAGAGACAGTTTGTATGGAAACAGCTGGACAATTCTCTCAACGCCGCGTTATTACGAGCGCATGTTCTGTCACGGGTGCGTGCACAGGTAAATGCGCTTCCGCGTGAGTGCACGGCGGCGCGGATAGCGTTTCCGACACGACAAGAGACGCAGCGGTGGGCAGCGGTAATATAACGATGATAAAATAATGTGAAGAAGACACCTGAGGATGGACCTTCAAGGCGGAAGGATTTGCAGAAACCCCGTCAAAGTATTCGCCTGCGCCTCTCTATGTCTCTCAGAGCGCTAAAGACTTGCACCGAGGGACGAACAGCGTGGACACCAGGGAGGATTAACGCATGGTAAGACCCGTCGAGTAGGCTGCAGGGAACTCAGAGGGGTAAAACAAACCCAGAGACATGACTAGAAGAACAGGGCTTAGTTTACGTGCATTGCACTTTTTCATTGTTGATTGAATACCTGTTGTTGAGTCAATTCAACACTTTACAACGTCTTTATTTGTTATTTATTTTCGTTTAACTTTATCAAACGCTAATGAATAAATCAATATTTTAAATGTGCTAAATGTCATGACCATTGACTCGGCCGGTATCGATGTTAAACCACACATTGGCGGAAGTAATCCAGATTGGTATATTAACTATTGATTTTGTGGGAGTGTGTGTGTGCAAACTGTGCATACACCTCTCTGCGGATCTCATGATAAAAGTCTTCCTTTCTGCTTCTAGTAAAACCACCTGCTGATATCTTTACTGTATTTATTTTCTGAATGGATGAATCTTGTTGAATACATCAGGCATATGTAAATTATGGCATGCCATGATGCATACATATACGTACATACATTTGTATACATCTGTTATAATAGATGCATGTGTTTCTATAACGAGACATCTCCTGTAATTGTCTGCTTCTTGCAGCCAAAGTTGATTCATTTGATTTGATTCATATGTTTTATTGTTTCAAAATCCTCGAACCACCCCAGTGCAATTTGAGCATTTTAAATGGTTTTATTGCACGCGGCACGCCACAATGCTAAGTTAGAGTGTGGGAGATGCCTTGCATAAATGTTCCATACATTTTGAAAAACAATGGTATAACACGCTGAACGGATGGGTGTGAGACAGGTTTAAACATTGAAACGGCATAAACAGTGAGACAGGTGTAGACTGTGAGACATGTATATCATGTGAGAGAGGTATAAACAGTGAGACAGGTATGACGTGACACAGGTCAAGAGACAGTGAGACAAGTATCGACATTTAGAATCGTTTGACAATGGTTTAAAAAAACATTGTTTCTTCAGTTTTGCGCTTCCATTGTATGTCTTCCCGTTCAGCACCTATCATCCTCCTTACCATCTCTCGAAGGAGTGAGCCCTATTCTGTGTTCCCTCTTAAGGTTCCTTCCCTCTGGCACTGAAGAGTGAGACTTTCCTTTTCCTTAAGGGGGCTAAGGGTTAGATGGTGTCTAATTGTAGGCCTGTGAAGGACTGTGATCAACGGCTGGACTAATAAAGTTGATTTGACTTGAATAACGGACTTGTCAATACAACAACAAGGCTTAGCTGAAGTGATGAGCTGTAATGAGGAGCCAGGAGGTAAATGCTGCTCCATGACAACAGGGATATCTGGGCATACCCTCGGGCCACTAGTTCCTCGTTCTAGATGTGGACAGAGTCCAGAGTGTATTTGATCAAACTTACACTCTTGTCTGTTGTCCTTGAAGTTGTAGTTGGGGAACAGATTCTCTGGGCTATATTTCAGTTTCAGGCAATTAGCAGAAGGGGATTTGGATTACGGTAATCAATATAGTTGATCAGAATAGGCTAAAGTTAGACAGCTGATTAGAATAAGATATGGATACAGTTAGTATTAAAGTTGAACAGAAGGATACAGTTATCAACTGTATTGATCCGAGGGGGATAAGGTTGTCAATATAGTTTACCAGTAGAGGATAACGTTATAGATATAGTCTACCAGAAGGTGAAATAAAGAAGGTTATCAAAAGAGTTGATCAGAGGTGGAAATTGATAACGTTATCAATATAGTTGATCAGAAGGGCATATGGATAAGGTTATCCATACAGTATATCAGAAGGGCATATATTGATAAGTTTATCAATACAGGTGTTCAGAAACGGATATGATATGTTTGCAACAAAGAAACCTTAAAGAAAAAGCGTGTTGTGTTTTTAGAAGAACCATGTCCGCCCAAACCACACATGGACTGGGGAGCTGTGGAAGAGACAGGCGGAGGCTGAGGCTTTACTGGTGTCATTAAAACAACCAAACCCGGTGTAATCCAACCTGAGGAATGGTAGGAAGGAAGTCCGTTCTGGTGGCCTATTGATTTTTGTCGTTGCTGTTGTTTTCCAGCAGCAGATAATGCTGTGTTTAATGTTGTGGTGAAGTGAACATTTATTCACTACAGCTGTGAACATTTAACAGGAGGTAGGATAATTATACATTTGCTTTATGTCTCTTTGTCTTTGTGTGTCTCTTTATGATTTGCTGTTTTATTTTTCTCTCTCTCTCTCCTTCCATTTCTCTCCTTCTGTCTTCATCTCTGTCTCTCTGTTATAAATTAACAAACGAATATTTTCATGTCGATTACTAGTAAGCTAACTAGCAGATTTAACACCATTAAGTTGCCTGTTAGCGGTATTTATTTAACATTTAATTAAACTATCATCAGTCAAATGCACAACAGCGTGTATCAGGTGGTGGGGTTGACCGCTTCCCCTTTTCAACAAGCCTAACAATCTTCTCTTCCTCCTAGTCGACATAACAACATGACGGACTGGGCCAGCGGATGACATCATGCACATCACTGTCCACCCTGGCAGACAATGAGGCGACTTTAGGTCTGGAAGATCCCGAGTTATAGACTGGGGGAAGTCGATTCATGTTAGTATCATCCTTCTTCGCTTCTGGCGTGATGCATCTGTTGTGTTCGTCAATTTGAATCAAGTATGTCTTCAAAGGACTTTTGAACACAAAACAAAATGTTAAAAGACACAAAAGATACCATCACAGAAAATAATCGTCATATTGCGTTTCATTTTTTACAGAATTGCACTATTTACTGAATACATAACATATTTGCACTCTAAACATCTCTTGTTATATCATATTATGAAGACCCTGCCATTTCTGGTACCTACTGTAATAAAGACTTAAAAGAGCAGCCTTGACCTGCTCTTTAATACATAGTCGAGTGGGCTGAACGCCTAAGCCGCTGACGTAAATGTTGGGGGAAGGACAGAGGAACTGTGTTCGAGTCCTGTGGATGTGAACTCGGGAGCGGTCAAAATATTTTGCCAGCATCAATGGAAGCCTACCACTGTCGGTTACACTGTGAGACAGGACATGATCAAATAACCTTCAAGTTCAACTCAATTTAGAGGTGATGTAAGACCCTGAGGGGCCATCCATTCAGGCCATGGTCATGCAAGTTGTTTTGCTGTCAAGATGTTTTACACTAGCAAATATGTCAACATAGGGGCGAGGTTTGTGAGTAGATGGACTGCTGAACATAAGAACATCAGTGAACGAAAGGTCGCTGATGCCTCTACCGAAAGGTAGAGGCTTTGAACTGTTGTTAATGTCATTGTAACAATGTCCACAATACACACCACCTGCCCTTACTCACCGCTCCTCTGCCCCTCTTCCTCTCCACCTCTTTCCTTTCCTCTCTCCTCTTTGACTCCATCTCTCCACCTCATATTAATGTGGGGATGGGCTGGGGGTGGGGGGTCAACACTAATGCCTGGCTCCTTAGAAGTGACAGCTCCTCCTTGCTTAATAGACCCAACGTGGCGATAGCATGGGACGTAATTGGCAATGAGAGGGAGGTGGGAGGGCACCAGGCGAGTGCTTTCCTCCGCTGAAGGGACGGCATTTGGCTTTGTTTCGTTGGGCTCTGCGGCCTTTGGGGGCGTCAGTGGACAGCTGACCGGGCTAACTGTCCGACGTTTGACTTCATCTCCTCTTCCTTCACTCCTCATCATCCCATTCCCCGGTTCCATTATTATTCTATGTATTATTCAGTACTCCTTTTATACCGTTTATTAATTGATGAAAGACTCCCATGCATAGTGACCGTAGTGAGTTCAGATCCAGCTCATTGAGCCGCGGGTAGGGGTTTGGGGGCATCTTGCTCAAGGACGCTCACAGGACATTGGGGTTGGAACCAAAAACCTTTTGGCTAGGATTTGAACGAGCCAAACTAGGATTTGAAGCGGAACATGTCTGATCGTCCTGTGACAACTTCCACATCCTATTGGAATCCTGGAGTCTCTCTCTCTGTATCTGTCTCTCTCCCTGCCTCTATTGGTTTATCTGTCTCTTTCTTTCTCGGCTTCTCTCTGTCTGTCCCTCTATCTCTCGGTCCGTATGTAGTTCTCTCTGTCTCTCGCTTATTCTCTCTCTCTCTCTCTCTCTCTCTCTCTCTCTCTCTCTCTCTCTCTCTCTCTCTCTCTCTCTCTCTCTCTCTCTCTCTCTCTCTCTCTCTCTCTCTCTCTCTCTCTCTCTCTTATTCTCCCTTTCCATCTCTCTCTAATTCTCTCTGCCTCTCTCTCTTTATATATATTTCTGTCCCTCTGTTTTCGTCTGATCTATTTGTTCTCTACGTTGGGGTGGTGGGGTGGGGCCGTGTCCTGAACGTTGGAAGCACTCACCTTCTCCCTCGCTATCTCTCTCTCTGTGTATTTTAATACAATTATTTTGACCTTTATTAAAACCTTCAATCCTCTATTGTGAATTTCCCCCAATAAATAAAGCGGCATGGTTGTCACAGCTGGCAGCTTTTATTGCAGCTCTACCCCTTAAAGTCTTCGGGAAAAACAATTTTGAAGACATATCAAGAGTTTACTGGCTCACTCCTAAAACGCACACTATTGTGTTGGGTCAAGGGCGATACCATGTTGGGTAAGCTACCTTGTGTATGCTGGTGTTGTGATACCGTGTCAAAAACATTCCATTAGTAAAAATATCAGATTCATTGAATCATTTTGTGTTGCCGTCCCAATGTCTAATTTCCACGTCATTGTGTTATTTTTTTTTCTATTTGCAAAAGGGTTGGTGATGGTGTCAGCTGGAGGGGTGAATATGAAGGGGTGAATAGTTCCGGTCTCCTCCCCTCTGGTAAAGTCATACAGTAGGTCGTGATCCCGTCACACCAGATTTTCTGTTTTTATTCTGCCTGTTATGACAGAGGGCAACCCACCCACCCACCCACGTTAAGTCCTTTTCAACAGGGGCTGCTTATAAAGAGTGCCGGTGGGTGGGGGGAGGGGTAATTATCAAGTTATTTCTCTATTTAATTAATGCGTATTGCTGCGAAATGGGCAATTAACCAGAAATCCAAAGTAGTCAGTCAGTCCACCCCAATTAAACCCAACAATGCCTACATGCATTAAAGGGACACTATGTAATATTTTGAGTAATTTATTACCTCAAATCAACATATTCATTCATAAATAAGTCCTCATTGGTGTAAAATTATCTCTGCCAAAAATCTCACTTATCCTCCTGAGCGAAGAATAATTCATATTAATATCAATATGGTTACATAGGACGGGTAAGCTTCATGGAGGCTTCCATTTTCTTCCGGTCTATGAGCTGCCGAGAGGGTCAAAAAGCACTACGTCGTACAGGAATTGCAAACGCGTTTTCACTCTGAGCCAGCGTGACGGTGGAGCAGAGCTTAGTTTAGCGAGACGAGTTTTACCGGCAAATTTGAACATGCACCGCATTTGTTTGAAAGACCATAGTTATGCCACGCCACAGGAGAAGGAATCATCGTTGCCAAAAAAACGACGATGTGTAAGCATGTATAACATGGTTTTCCATGGCAACGAGATGGGCGCTCCTATGTTTGAGCGACTCGTCATTGAAAGGCTACTTTATTACATATTTAATTTACTTTTTCACATTTCTGTCGAGTTTAAATCGTGACAATATTCTTATGACTTATGGATACTGTCAAATGCGTTGGAGGAATTCAAAAGCCATTCTTCATCAAGTTATGGAGGTTTATTCTCTGCTGGGGTCACCACGTATCCAAATCCACCAAGACGCACTTACGCTAGAGCGGACCTTCTGGAGCTTCAACTCGCTTGCCAGACAGTTGATTTATCACCCGAACAACTGGATTTCATACCAACAACTCTGATAAAGAAGACAATACGGAGGAAAAGAAGATCGAGAGGAGGAATTAGGAACAGGATAGGAGACGAGGAAGTAAACTCGTTGCCAGGGCGTCTAACTGGCGGCGCGTACAGTCGCAGCGGCCCCTCTTGAGATCTGTGAGATTGAGATTGAATGTTTGAGTGTGAGACGTCCTACGAACGTAGTTTATGACAGGGAAACAATATTAAACATTAGGACATTGAGAGCGAGTAACATCACTGGCATTCGCTGGCATCTGGACATACTACGCAAACACAGAATACTAACGGACACTGTGTCACCGTGCCCGCAACTGCCCGGAGGAGGAAGCAGCAGAGACGGGGTGGACGTAAACAAACTGAACAGCTTCTTTCTGCTCCTACCCTCGATGACAAAATGACAATAAATTTGATTTGATTTCGATTTGATTCCGTTTGTTACAATGTAAATTGTTGGTATTTAGAATACTGTTACATTGTTGAAATCAACGGATTACAATGCGTTGATTAGGATGCGTGCTCAGCCGCACGCATTATGGGAATTATTGTTTTGATTATCGGTAACTCCAAGACTACCAAAGGCTATGTCAACTTTTATGTTATCTGACATTTTATGCAATCTGACATTAAATGACCTACTGTTATTTATCATCTGTATAGTTATTTGTCATGTTGGAAAGTCCACAACTGCTGGAGTCAAGTTCCTTGTCTGTAAGAATGCTTGGTCAATAAACCTGATTTGATTTGTCCATCTAATTTGTCCAGTTGTCCACGAACCTCATCATCACTCGAATGACTCGATGAGGTAGCCTAGTAGGTGTCATGTCACAGCTTCTTGGCACATACTGCCCACCGTAGTTTTTGGACAAGCGAGCACTATTAGTTTGAATGCAATATACAATTGTACCACCAGATGGGAGTAATTTTTACACAGTGTCCCTTTAAAGAAACTGGAAAAATAAGATAAATGCGTTTGAACGATAAGAGACTCGTACTCAACTTTACCACTGTTCTTGTGTCACTCCATCCTATTGTTTGCTTAATCTGAGCCCTTGAAAATATCTAAAATTGCATTTTCTGGATATGACCTTATGACGATCTTGTCACCATAACCACGTAAAGTTAAATTTGCATCATCTGAATATTCTTGTCCCATTTAAGATCGGCATATAAGTGATAGATTATTAAAAAATGATCATTAAAATAGATTTATACAATATAAATAAGTTATCAAATATTAATATTTGATAGCATAAAAAAGAAGATCCTGCTGCGTCCATTCCCCCCAACACCCAGTCTTCCCACGCTACTGTACCCCGGGGCTCTGATATTCCGATCAGGGATGTACCGCGCGGTGAATATTCATAAACTCATATTAATAAACCAAAGGAGCGGAGGCGGTGTGAACTGCGTCCGGCTTCAGATGTGTGACACTGTGCGTGGGGAGAACTTTAATGTTTAACCTCTGGTTTGTAACAAAGCTACAGGTTCAGAGACACCTAGAGCAAACAGAGTCAATGTGCATTAGAGAACGAAATGTTTGGATTCCAGACATCCTCCATGGTGCTAATAAAATATAGGCTACATATTTAGTATCTTTATACATAACAGATCAAAGTTAGCAATAAAGATGAGTTATAGGGCCCTGTTCCAGTCCTGATAATTCTTGAAAACTGTCAAACACTACCATCTGCATCCTATTAGATCGGCTAGATACATACACATACGCGAGCATGCACACACACAAACACATTTCAAATATCTTTATTTGTGTCCGCATTTATAAAATACATTGCAAGGGCACAAATATTTTCAGTTGCTTTTGATGCCCTACATCCCTGAAACAACATGTTGCAGTACTTTAGTCAAACATGCACAGAATAGACAATACATACACATGAGCTTATTCTGCACAGTCTGTTAACAGACAGAGAAAATCTATGGGTACAGAAAACACCTCCTCCTCCAAATAGCTCGGCTGCCTATAATGGAGGAGATTGAGCAATATGTTGCAAGCTGCTTGGCTTTACATTTGGACAACCTCATAATTTTCAAGCCTCTGACCACCAGCCTGTGGACATGACCTAGGCTGCCGAAAATAAAAACGATAAGCTGGCATTTATAGCCTAAATGTAGGATAGCTTGCACTAACGGTTGGTATTTAACCTGTTTAGTGAGGAAAGCTTCCTCTAAACTTGAGTCAAAGGTGCAACCAACTTCCCATAGGAAAACCTCTCTGCTATTCTGATCAATCACAATGACATCCGGTGTATTTGCCGTTATACCTCTAAATACATGGGGGTCATTGCATTGGAACATTTCTGGTTTCACACATGAGTGTTTGAAGAACAAAACAGAGGAACAAAACATGGGTGACACATCTTTGGTGATAATGTCAACAATCCTGTCATGCCGGGCTATGTATAGTCCTTGGTAAACATTACAACCGTTTAATATGTGGGACATAGACTCTATGGTCTGACGCTGTCCATGGTGTAGACAGTAAGAGTCATGATTATTGGGATACCAGATGGACAGATTCAGTTTAGTTGGCAGCACCTGGAGGCGAGCCTTTATCGTAAAGATTAGGATTTCCTCATCGATAGCTGCATTTTTTAGAATTGAGTGGGACACAGAGTGATCAGCTGACTGGAGGCAGGCAAGCTTCCCTTGCAGCCTCAGTCCTGTCCAGCGCTCCTTTCTCTCTTTCTCTCGGAGCTTTAGAAGGTGCGCGCGCGCGCCGATGGTGGGGAGCACGCTGGATGTTCCGTCGCGGCTTACTGTTGCGCGCACATTTATTGACAGGTCCGTGATCACAGACTTGGAGACGCTCACCGTCTCGTTGTCCGCTCTTTTCCACTCCAGGAAAACACCAGTCCAGTCACACAGATCGTTCAGATCGGGCCAGTCAGAGTTTACGCCAAACCCTGGTGCATTGGTGTCCAGTTTACCACTGGGCTTCTTTTTAAACCCAAGGAAGATGGGCAGGTCGCTCGTTTTCGGGACCTTGCGCCGCTCCAGGTCTAGAATGAGCGAGGCTCTGGCGATCTCTCTGACTGCCTGATCGTCGCTGTTAAGCATGTTTAACAAATGGGCAAGGCGCAGAGGCGTCGTCAGCCCCTTTTTACTGGGGCACGTGCCCCAGTAAAAGTCTCCAGTGCCCCAGTAAAATTCCATTGATCATTATTAAATTCATCTGCAGAAGCGCCGCTCTCGCTATGGAATCGGCAGGATTCATCAAGTGCATCTCCTGCTGCCTCGGGAGTCTTCAGTCGAGCCTGCCTCTTACCAGCCAATCAAAAAACGAAAGGGGCTACATAAAAGCCAATCAGAAAATAGCCCTATTGTATCTGGGTAAGATTTAACGCAACAACCAATGAAAAAAAAGTTATTGACGGATTCGTCCACGTGACTCTTCTGAAAGTGTGTAAAGTATGACCAAGTTTTTCTTTCTGTTCAATAGTCTAGATAGAACTTTATCAATCCCCTGTAGGAGAAATTTGTTAATAAAACAATAATGGTAAAAAAAATAAGGAATCTCCCACTTCCGGCTTCCATGAAAGAGAACCATACTAATTCACACAATAGCGTTGATGCAAATCTAGCATTAAAGGTTAATTTAAGGAAGTTCTCTCCAGTCACGCTGAAACTAGTTTGCTAGTAGTAGCGCTTTAATTTGCAGTGTAAGAGAATTCTGGGAAATCTGAATGCTGACAAAATTCTCAGAATTCTGACACTGCAATTTATTTGCACGCTACGACTAGTGAACTACTTTAAAAAAAAACTCGACACTGCGACCAGGCGACAAATGACTGGTGAGAACCTTCTTAAATGAACCTTTAATGCTGGATTTAATTATCAGAATTCGGATTTTATCCAAGTATTCTGACTTTATTATCAGAATGCTGAATTTTATCTCACAATTCAGAGTTTATTAGCCTATTCGATTTCTGAATTAAAATTCTTGTGATGAATAATCTACATTTGTACAGTCGATGTGCAGCACTTTAATTCCCGTCAACTATGTTTTCTAACACCAGCATTTCCACAACTATGCTCATGTTCGTGACTGCTATACAAAACCATTTATAGTGCATCTATTTTTCTGCTGGGTAGTGATAGTCGCCCTAAATGCAGCTTTAATTTGGGCTCTGATTCTGAATAAATGCCGCTGCTGAACTGTGTGAATAAATAAAGGGAACTGAAATCTAAAGAAGACACGTGGTTTTGATGTACCGTGAATTCCAGCTGAAAGTGGAACATTGCTGCCTTCAGGGGAAATTAATGTAACCTAGGCATATTGTAAGTAGCTTTCAATTCCTTGTTTTTTTGTTGATCATGTTTCGTTGGAAACCACGGGAGCTGGAAAAAGCCCAGAGTAAGTCATCTCCTTTTTTAACGTTACAACAAATTCACAACTTGTTTGACACAAACAATGACAACTTGATTGCTGTTAAAGAATGTTGCCCACATAATTAGCACCAGTTTTTCAATACTGAGCGTCTGTAGCCTGTAGTTTTATAGCACACACACACACACACACACACACACACACACACACACACACACACACACACACACACACACACACACACACACACACACACACACACACACACACACACACACACACACACACACCATGCGTGCACGCACACACGCGGAAAATGAATAATGAATGAAAAATTGTCTGTCTTCAAAACTTGAGGAAGTTTTAGACAAAAACTTCCTTAACACAAAAAAGGAAATTATGGATATACAGGGTGTATTTAACATACTGGATCCAACAATGATCCCAACATTGACACAGATAATTCAGATCATTGCACTCACAATTCCTGTAAACAGTTGTAGTTGTGAGCGATCTTTCAGTGTGTCGAGAAGGCTCCACAACTGGCTTAGGTCAACCGTCCATGGGGCAAGGAAGGCTTCACCAACTTTCTCTTTTGTCCATTGAAAAGGAGCAACTATTCAAAGTGAGTCAAAGCCACGTTATTGACCGCTTTGCCACCATGAAGGCGCGGCGATACAGCTTAATAGTGAAAAAATAATCATTTAAAAAGGCTCTATGCAGTAGTGTATGGCCTTATTTAGTTTAATTTAAGAGCTTTGATGGTTCTATAACATTTTCCAGGTTGATTGGTGGCAATGAGCCACCTCACCTTAAGTCAGAAATTCTATTAGTTTTAAACCTTGTTTCTTGCCTTTTTAGTACATGTCGTTCTGGCAAAATTATGCTGTTTCCACACAGCTTCTAAATAAATATAGATGTGTAGACTTCTCCTGATAAAGAGGTGAAGGTCATAAAGAGACTTTTTGTTTATTTGTCAGTTACCTTATTTGTAAATCTTTGAGATGTGTATGTGTTTAAATAAATATAATTGTACGGTACTCATGAATCCATCTTTGCGTCTTTACCTTTACCAGTGCTATAAAATATCCTACAGTATGACAGTGACAACAATTTTGAAGCTCGTACATACCCTTCTGTATCCATATATTTCATATTGTGCACACGTAAAAAAAAATGTTGGCAGTTGGGGGGCTGTGCCCCAGTAAAACTCTAGGTCTAGCAACGCCCCTGGCAAGGCGTGTGGAAATATATGTCCATTCAATGTCTGTTATCCCCAGCCCCCCCTCCCGCTTACTGTGAAAAATGAAGTCACGGGTTGTGTGTGTGCTCATGCCAAACCACTCTCTCACTCGTTGTACAGTTTTGTTGTTGAGTTCGTACAGTACCTTCTTTGGTATGTGAACATTGGAGACACACACACACACACACACACACACACACACACACACACACACACACACACACACACACACACACACACACACACACACACACACACACACACACACACACACACACACACACACACAGTGTCATAAAGCATAAGGTATCTGCTTGATTTTGTGGATTTTTTTTTCACATGCATCGTACATAAATAAGTTACAGAGAAGTAAAAAAAATAAAAATACTAAATTCTAAACAGAATAACGTCCACATAAGAAACCCTCTTGAAGAGAGGAGGCTCTGAGACTGAAAGCACTGAAGTGCTGATGCACACTGATGACTAATCTGGGACTAAACAAAGTTTCTTATTTCCTGTCTTTACAAATCTGTGAACAGCAAAGAACGAGTCTCAATAGCAGAACAGAAGCCTCGTCATGTAGCGACTTAGATAGAATTAATAGTGGTTATTAGATTGTTTCCCACTTCAAAGATTCTGGGTTTGTTCCCCAATGTCTGCCTGTGGACATCCTTGACGATCTGCTCATTAATTACGTCTTAAAAAATATGTTCAGTGTAAGTACCAGAGAAGCATGATGTAAACGACAGAAAGACATTTATTACTCGATTTTCTTAATTACTTTTTAAAGTTATGATCAATTACAACGATATATTATTCATTAAAGATGATTATGACGAAATATATAGAAAAATTAGGTATATATTGCAGAGATGATGAGCCTACTTTATCCTTCTCCTGATTTTGTTAACTCTACCGTCCCCAAGTGGCTGACTGATGTAATTTATCGTCACGGTTGAACATTCCAGTCATAATATAATGCGTTGCAGGGAAACAAAAGCAACGTCATTTTTTATTTGAATTAACCATCTCAAGGCACCTCTGGAAGCAGTTAAGAAGGTTGTAATAATGTTGCTGACCTATAAATCCCTTCATGGTTTAGGCCCAAAATATGTAACTGATATGCTTCCACTACATAAGCCTTCTAGAACACTAAGATCTTCTGAGACCAATCTGTGAATTATCCCCAGAGAAAGCAGGATTTAGTTACTATGCAACAAATAGCTGGAATAAACTCCCTGAGGATTTAAGACTTGCCCCAACTCTGAGCACCTTTAAAACAAGATTGTAGACTTTTATGTTTGCTTTAGCTTTCTGCTAAATCTTAAATACATTGCACTTTCTAAAAGCTTTTTATATTACTCATTGATTTGACTTGAATAACGGACTTTGCATATGTTTTCTTTTACTTATCTATTATTTTATATTATTGTATGACAATGTTTATATGTGAAGCACTTTGAGTCTGCCTTGTGTGAAAAGTGCTATATAAATAAAGTTGCCTTGCCTTGCCTAAGCTGTAATGGATCAGAGCTCACCAAAGCCCCAACATGACCCCAGCATAATGTTTGTAGCCTACAAATAATACCTCAGGCGTGCCTTCAAGAAAACCATAACTAATTGGAAGTTGATAAGGGAGCACACACACAAAAACTGCAGAGATTACTAAGTTCTTTCCCCTAGGCTTTAATACATTTGTAAGAATATTACTGAATGATTGTAATATTTAATTATAGGCTTTATCTGCAACAGTAGAGCCCGTGCATATTATCATTTTGAAAAATATGCTATGGAGGGGTTCGAAACTTTTTCATCACTTTAGGAGGTACCTTTTGCCCGGGACGCATCCAAACACCGATCCATCTAAAAGTCCCAACACCATCCCTTCAGGCCTCCCTCCAGAGCCTCTCCCCCAGAACACCTGCCTCTCTTTATCAGTAGGTCCGCCTAGCACTGTGGAAGAGTCCGTTTAGCACAATGAGTGAACAGGCACAGCGTGAGCAGGTAGATGGGCGGCTAGGTAGACAGACAGGTAAGCCGTCCATTATTTCCTTTCGGGCCGAATGAAATGATTAAACAGGCTTATTACAGGCCAGTCTGAACAACCCACCGGGGGCGGAGTGGGGGTCTACAAACTATTTTTTCTGGGATCAACAATGTACCTTTTCCCCCCGTTCTATCCGATTTCTTACCTTTTCTGGTCAGATTATCGATTCATTGATTGCTGTTGGGATGTAAAGAGAATTGCCACAAATATGACAAAATATTCTTCTAAACTAAATTACCTAACCCTAACTTTAATTTAGAGTTACATTAATGACATAATGAACATTGTATCTATGTAATGCTCATCAATGACATTTCTACTTTTCAGTCTTCAAATGCGCTAAGGATCAATGGAAACTGATGAGGCGTGTTTCTTAACTGGGGTCAGTCCCAGCGAGCCGTTGATGGGTGGCAGCCCACAGGTTGAACCCCGCCGCTCACGCGTTTGACCCTCTTCCTGGCAGACTGAGCACTGAGCCTCCCGAACCACGGAGATGGCGATGGTGGAGTACCTGGCGTACCCCACAGGCACCGCCACGTTTATCCTCCTCCAGAACACCTCCTCCAACACTACGGCCCCGCCCACCTCCACCCAACCCCAGCTGCTCCAGCCCGCCGACACCGCGGGCTCGGCGGCGTTCGCCTTGGCCTTCCTGTCCCCGCTCGCCCTCGCCACCGCCGTCCTCAACGGCGGTGTCATGGCCGCCATCTGCAGCACCAAGAAGCTGCACCTGCCCGCCAACTACCTCATCTGCTCGCTGGCCTTCACCGACTTCTTGGTGGCGGCGCTGGTGATGCCGCCGGCGGCGCTGTACGTGGCGTCGGGCGCCTGGCGGCTGGGCAGCGCGGCGTGTGAGGCCTGGCTCAGCGTGGACATGACCTGCTGCACCTGCTCCATCCTGCACCTCTGCGCCATCGCCCTGGACCGCTACTGGGCCGTCACCAAGGCAACCGCCGAGTACGCCCGCAGGAAGTCGGCCCGCCGCGTGGCCCTCATGATCGCGGCCGCGTGGCTCGTCTCCGTCTTCATCTCCCTGCCGCCGCTGTTCTGGAGACGCGGGGGCGGGCGTGCTGCGGTCGCCGTGGACGACGGCGGAGACGAGGGGCAGTGTGTGATCAGGCACGACCACGTGGGCTACACGGTGTACTCCACGCTGGGGGCGTTCTACGTGCCCATGGCGGTCATCCTGGTCCTGTACCGGAGCATCTACCGCGCTGCGAGGACGCTGTACCAGAAGAGGGGCTCCTCCTCCCGGAACCTGGGGAGCCAGAGCTCCATGGACCGCTGCCGGGGGCAACAGCCGCCACAACCACAGCCGCCGCGGGCATTCTGCGTGTCGGACGCCGGGCTGACGACCGTTGACACCCTGAGGGCCGGGGTGCGCTCCGTCTCGGACGGGGAGCTTACGGAGGGGCGGAGCCAGCAGGGTGGCGCGTCGCGGCGGGAGAGGAAGGCGGCAGGGATCCTGGGTCTGATCCTGGGGGCCTTTGTCCTCTGCTGGCTGCCATTCTTCCTGAAGGAGCTGCTGGTGGGGCTGAGGCTTGCACACCCCTCCCCGCGGGTCTCTGACGTCCTGGCCTGGCTGGGCTATGCCAACTCCCTGGTCAACCCCCTGCTCTATACCAGCTTCAACGACGACTACAAGCGGGCCTTTAGAAAACTGCTCAGGAGGAAGGCCCACGCCTAAACTAAACTAAACTAAACTAAACTTGCTCCATAAACAGGTCGAGGAATACACTGGGGATTCTGTGTTTTAACAGAACTATAAAGACATATCAAGTCACTTGTGTTTACCTTTTATAGCCCTTAATAACAGTTACAGTGACTGCTTCAAAATCCCAATATACGACAACCCCTTACCCTTAGCACTCCGAAGGACAGAAAACACCTCCTCATTCCCAGAGGGATCAAACCTTGAGAAGGAACACTGAAAATAAACAACAAATTAACTAATTAAAGTTTTTCTGGTCCTCTTTTATTTCTTTATTCTGTCAAATGAATTGATTGTGTACCATATCATGGTACACAGAAGAGCCTGTTAGAATTGTACGGCTTTATTTGAAGCGTGACACAGAGAGCCAAATTATTTGATAAGTAAATTATATTTTGTACCCCCTTATCATCTTTTTTCCTTGGAACTTATATCATATACTTGCTTCATTTAGCATCATTATTGATAATGTATTGTACTAGGAACTAATATTATACTGTTACATTTAGCAACTCAATGAATTAACACTCTGGGGGGTCTAAGACGCCTAAAGTAATTTCGTAAGCTACGTCGTAATTGTTTTGTTTTCTAGGAATAAAAATATATGCATTGGTTGTAGCCTATGGCAAGCTCTTCCAGAAGGGGGCATCTTCCCATTCCTGGCTGCAACCACTGCGTATTGTGTGACGCGCAGTGGGACGCGCCGGACTCGGGTGTGAAGATGGCGGACGAGGAGGAGATAGACCCGGAGCGCAGTATCAGTAGTATAACAAACAGTATCGATACAACGATCGGGACCCTCAAACGACGTTTTCAAGAGCTGTACGACGTGGTCTTGAAAGACAGTACGGACTCCCCTGTTGAGGCGTCTTCTCAGTACTGCCAGGACTTCTGTCGGGTATGTTTCATTCTGTACAGCTGGTTAATCCTGGGAGATGCGTGGATCATGGTGATGGTGCCGCACTAGCGGGCGGGGTTAAGGCTTGTAAAGCGTTGTTTTGGGTGAGCGAGAGGTATATCCATGGTATTTTACATTTTGCTCCCGTAGTATTTTATATTTAACAACTATATCAACGGATTTGGTAATGTAGATATTTATGTTCCATGCTATTGTTGGGTTGAAAATTATGTAAAGCCGTGAAGACGGGAGAAGCCCCTCTCTCCACCCTACAGGGGGACGCCGACATTAAAAACAAACGTACCCGACCTCTCCGTAAGGGTATGATTGTTTGCTACTAGCATGGGCTAGCAGACACTCCTGCATGTTTACTGAAATATGACGGGTTTCACTTGTTTGTTGTTGAATGACAAGTGTGTAAAGGACTGACCGGCTATTACAATGTTTAATAGAGCTGCTTAATACTGTTTCCGACTGGACGGAGACCTTATTGTGATTTTAATGTTAGTCTGTCTATTAGCTAAGCAGCCCGACCTGATAGCTTTATGGTGCAGGCTATTATTCCGAGTTATTATTTTAATTAATATTTCTGAATATGCGTTTTTTTACAGGGTCAACAATCTAATACGTTTGTGTCGTTTTATTGTCTGTCTCTATGAGGTGTGTTAGAGAGAACAGGACATACCTTTTAGGTTTTGTGGAATTACGGGACGAACCTCCCATCAGCATTGAAGACAATGATAAAGCGTCTGTCTTTATTTTTTTTATTTTTTATAAATACCATTATTTTATTTGAATGAACACGATATTGAATAACAACAACTAATGTATGTTCACATAAATGGTATGTGTTAACAAACGCTTTTTGTTAATGATGTTATTGCTGTTAGTTTTTATCAAAATGCCATTAAATTATTTTTGTGGGATTTAGCTGAATGGTCTCGGCAGAAATGCAATATAATATCCATGACTATGTTCTTCTAATTAGTGTATAATCCCGTGAAATTAAGAAACGCGGTATCGTTTCCTCAGAATGAACTTTTAATATCTACACAGAGAGAGGGTCCACTTCCATTGACATAAAAATATCAGATTGCAGGGAAAGACGCGCACCATTTGAATACTATTTCAGGCACAGAGAAATCCAAAATGAGCCTTTTCCTTGCCTGATTAATAGGGATGTGCTCATTGTTCACACACAACGTGTTTTCTTAAATTGGACATTTTTTAATTGTTACTTCATTTACTTGCATCTGTCAAAGGATATTTCAAAATCGTACACACTGCACCTTTAAGGAAGTATCTTAATGGTAGCATATTAACTTCATAATGGCAGGTACAAATAACCTATGTGGCCTTTTTGTTGATTGGTCAATACTCTTATCTCTGCTGTGACAATTACAATGTCACTCATTTAAGAAGCTTTGCTGTGGCCTCTATCTGGAAATCATGAGAAGTGAATGAACTCGGGGACCGACGTGATTTTGGAAGGGTGTCTCTGTAACTGCTGGTAAACTATCAACAGGAGAAATATCTTGTACAGCTTCTAATAGCAGGTGTATGGTTGAATAAGATATCCAAATATCTCCATAGTGTCTTTCTTTCATTGAATCAGAACAATGTCCATCTAGAATCTATTTTTAATTGAGTCATTTAGCAACCATTTTTATTCAAAGTGACGTACAGTGAGTTTTTCCAAATATAAGTCATTTTGGAGCAGGTTTGGGTTAGGCTCTGAATTCAAAGACAGGTCATTAAGGAGTAGGTAGGGGTTAGACAGTGAATGCCGGGACAGGTCATTAAGGAGCTGGTAGGGGTTACACAATGAATGCAGGGACAGGTCATTAAGGAGTAGGTAGGGGTAAGACATTGGATACAGCGACGAGTAATCTAAGAACTGGTGCGGGTTAGATACAGACAGGGTAGGGATCAGAGCATTTTTTTGAAGGGTGCATACAGGTTTGACTGCGGAAATAGGGTTAAAACCTAACACTTTCGGCTGGGAATCCACACCCTAACCACTAGACTATCACGCCTCTGTATGCTCTTTTTATTGAACGATAAAAGACAATACAAGCTGGAATTGATTATGGTTTGTTTGGATGCTGTCAAATTTAAGATTTCCGTTGAACCAACACACTTCTGTTATTCTGCAGCCCCTAATGAGGCACGTGTAGTCGGGCCATCTCACCCTTGTTCCTCTAGAGCTGTCCCCTGAGGCTGGGGTTAGTCCCGTGCCTTCGGGGGAGAACCATTCAGGTGTCGGACCGGTTCTCTGAGGCAACAGAGTCTGTGTGTTTTGAGCAGCACAACAGAAGCTCTCTTTAGCCACTGTTAATGATAGAAAAATGCACTAGACTAACACACTCCTCTTATAGATCACCATTCACTGTCAAGTAACCAAGCAAGGATTTTAAATACAACAGACCATGAAATACACATGAACAAGAAGGACATGTTAGTGTAGTGGTCCCTAGTTTGATTCCCAATGTCTGACTCTGAAGGCTACTGTAAGCATCCTTGAGGTAGATGCCTGATCCGTAATACCTGCTCCTTAAGGACATGTATCTAAGGTCATACATTGTCGCTTTTGGTTGAAAGGGCCTCAAATTTAAATGGAAGTAATTGTAACATTAACCATAATAGTTATAATGAATGAACGAAAAATTTGAGCATTTTACTTTTAAAAGTCAAGCAACAGGAAGTGAGGCTAACACATTTTAAGTGTGTGTGTGCTTTTCTAGACTGAGGCTGTTCTGGTAGAGCTGCTTCTTTAGCTTTGTTTGGATCAGTCACTGCAGTTCCTAATACTGCCTGTAGGGGGTTCAAACATGTGATAGGAACTGTGGGCTGGGAAAATCTGTTTTGGATTATTGACACACAGATTTACCTGTGGGTCAACATTTGAATTGCAAATGCAGGCGTGTTTTTCACACAGAATATGCATATCTTCGACTAAATGGTCGGTTTACATCAATTAATCCTGACAATTCATAAGCTGAAATGGGCAGGATTCTGGGTTAAATCCCCAATGGCCACAGAATAACATGTAGGCATCCTTTTAGCAAAATGACTCTACCTGCTGGTTGATGACATTTGTCTGGGTTCGTTTCCTAACCCTTAACTGCTCCTTAATGGCCTGTATGGAAATTCACTGCAAGTCAATTAGGATAAAACTGTCAAACTGTATTAAAGAGCCAGCCATTTGATCCTTTTCCCCGTTCTTACTCTTGGTGTTGCAATGGCGACCTCCCCCTTGGGATTTGGGATTCCTCCTACGACTCATCTGGTTCTCTCCCCCCCCCCCCCCCCCCCCCCCCCCCCCAGACGTTGGTGGAGTATGCCGGCTGCTGGGAGGTGGAGCAGGACCCGGTGGCGCTGGTGGAGGTGTACACGGCCGCCTTGCAGGCCTACAGCCAGGCCTCGGCCTCCCTCTCCCCTCAGTGTGACAGCGTCCCGCTGGTGCTGGAGCGGCTGGCCCTGTGAGTACCGCGCCCAAGGGGGGGGGCCTCAGCCCTCGTTAGGATCGCAGGGTTAGGGCGGGGGGCAACGGGCACATAGAAGACAGGGTCATGGGGCTGCAAGTGTGCGTCTTCTCACTTGACACGTATTACTCAAGTATAACCATACATTATTCTTTGGTGTTCAGTTTTAGTGGCGTGATTTGTGGCTGGTGCGTCGGTGCTATGCTCCATACACTACTATCTTTGTTTGATCATTTACTCTATAAATAATAGAAATTGCCGTCACAAGAGTTCAAAGTCTGGTCTTAAATGTGATTGCTCTGGCAAGCAGCCGAGAAAAACGAAACTATTCCTTTTATAATGATTCATGAACCAAATATTTGATTTTAACTGCAACCTGATAACATGGTTGATATGAATATATAACAGAGCAGAGGTCTGCTTTCCCACCATGCCTCAATGATCGGTGTGAATCTAATATCAGTATTTATAATGTTGTTTACGTTTAATTTTGCAGGAGCTTCATTGAGCTGCTGTTGTCCCTCAGGGAGGAGCTTCCTGCCAGCTTCTGGGAGGAAGTGAGGTTTTCAGTCCAGGTACCCCACAGGACATTGCATACTGCAGCTGTCCTCTGTTAACTCATAAACTGGGCCGTCATGTGTCGTGATGTTAGCATTGAGCTTGATTTTTGCACTTGTTTTGACTTTGTTAGCATAGTTCCTTTAATGATTAGCCTGATGTTAGTGCTTGATATAACCTTTTACCGTGCTATTTGCAACTGGCTTCATGTTAGCCCTCAGTGTAGAGCGATAGCTTTACCACATGTTAGCATTCAGAACTCAGTATTTATCTTGATGTACCCGACAGTGATATATAGTTTCCCTTTCTTTTGACAAATGTACTTATTGTAAGTGGCTTTGGATAAAAGCGTCTGCTAAATGCCCCAAATGTAAACAATGTTATCATGATGTTAACCAAGCGTCTGTGTGTGTGTGTGTGTGTGTGTGCAGAGGGCCCACTCGCGGCTCCAGGAGAGCGGGATCCCCCAGCTGAGCCTGTTGTGCTCCCTGACCCAGCAGAAGGGTGTGTGGGCCAGCCCGGTGCTGCAGGGCGTTCTCTCCCAGGAGACACAGTCGAAGGAACAAGGTGAGCCTATTGTTCCTCTCCATACCCTACCTGCTCCTTTATTATTTATTTTGTCTGAGTTTTGACACAAGACATTTGCAACACGGGCCTGTCGGAACATTTGATTGGCTATGAGACGGAGATGGAGTCAAGTCCTCACTTCGTTCAGCCCTGCGGTCGACGTGCATCATTGGATGACCAACTGAGCTAAATATCACTTTCTTCATCCGCCATTCCATTTACCATACCATTTATAATGACTTACAAGTGATGCTGAGAACAATCAAACAATTAGCCATAAGGAAACATTCCAGTGTTGCACAACCAAGTTCTAAAAAGTGCAGAGTAGCTAAAGGAACCAATACATGAGGATACTACAATATGTATTTTTTAATTGGGTCATTATTTTCTGCGGAAATTAAAATCTCATTTACACCAAGTGCTTTCTTGGTGATAAAAAAGCACTTGGTGGCCTCCCAACAAAATGTGTATCATTTCAACGCCAGAGCTAAAGTTACACAAATCGGTCAGTCTGTGATTGTGTTGAAGACTCATCAAGTCCCCCCTTTTCCTTCTTCTACGCGTCCTCAGTGGATGAGTTCCTGGAGCAGGAGGGCCCGGTGCTGCTGGAGATGAGGCTGAAGCAGCTGATGAAGGATGAGGGCCGTCTGAAGGGGGCGGAGGTGCTGGCCAAGGCCTGCGCGGAGCACCCGGCCTTCGAGGGCAGGGGGCACTTTAAACAAACGCACCTCATCTGCCTGTGCTCCACTGCAGAGCACCACCAGCTCATGGAGGAGGCAAGTTCACATTCTCTAAGGGCGCCCTCACACTAGGCAAGTTTGCCTGTTCCGTGCTGCAGGAAGATTCGGCACGATTCCCCCCGCTGGCCCGTGGTCACACTGATCCCAAAGGCCGTGGCCTGGGCACGATTGCTCCTTCATACATACGTCATCACGTCGTAATACGATAAATACGTCATCACCAAGCGTCCTCGCCGCCATAACAACAATGGAGAACAACAACGTGAATGCTGTCGTCGGCCCAAATTTCAAGTAAACACTCGACTTCACTATCGCACCAACGTAAACCCACTCTCGAACCGCTTGCCGCCGTTGTTTAAATGATGGTTGCGAGGAAGAAGAGCATGGACCTATAAAGAAAGATGGGTCGCGCAAGGACTACGTCATCCAGCTCACGTTGCGTATCCGCGCATTTGCATCTGTACTTTGGCCACGGCACACCTCTCCCAAGTGTGCCATGGCCAAGGGGCTGTTCCGTGCTGGAATACGGATGGCGTGGTCTGGTCACACTAGCCAAACGTTCTAGACTTTAGTATGAAAATGAGCTCGAGCTCGGGCTCGGGGCCGCGGCCCTAGTGTGAGTGGCCCCTAATGATGACCTCGGCTGAGATTTGATTACCAGTTAGTGTCCATGTCCATTCAACTTAATTGACTCTGCTTTGGAATTTCTTTGAGAAGCGTTTGAGGACATGGACTCTATCTGTTTACATGTCCATTGACATGTAAACAGATAGATGGAAAGAAACCAATGATTGGTGACTTAACCAGGATTTAGTTTCTAGAACGAAGACCATCAGTTTTAATTCTACAGTTCTTAATTTTCATTGACGAATTAAGGAAGGTATCAGTTATTCTAAGCAAATAAACAATAGACCTGTCTTTACCATATTTTCATCCAGCATCCACCTGATTGATTTAAAAAGGATATGACCTTTAGACCTAGGAAGCAATGCATTTCATGCAAATCAAGGTTCCTTAATGGAAACGACCACAGGAATTAACAGTCAAGTTCCCTGTGCTAACGACGCACCGGTGCTGTGCTGGTTTGGTTCCCAGCTGTCTAAGGTGGACTGTCGGGATGCGCTGGAGATGATCTGTAACCTGGAGTCGGACGGTGACGAAAGGGTAGCGTTTAGCCTCTGCTCCGCCTTCCTTACCCATCAGCTCCTCCAAGCAGACACCTACTGCGCCTGGTAAGATGCTCCCCTGCTACTGCATCCGCACAGCAAATCTAGTCGTTCCCGAGACTTTAGCGTTTTGCGTTGTTTGTATGATTCTTAGTTCTACAAACATCGTTCTAACCCAATAAACCTCTGCCTGTTATATCAATGTCCCAGGGAAGTATGGGCATCGCATCACACAAGTGTTTGCTGCTGGCTACAACTCATTAGGCAGTGTATTTTGTATATATACTAACATACTTTTGTTTAAGACACTGGGAAGACCCTATCAAATGACATTAGCTTTTCTATCCAATGCTTGCTACTAAAAGTACATCTGTTGATACAAATTCTCTATTTACCAATGTACTATTGATTAATTTAGCAGATGCTTATGCAAAACTGGCTACTTAATAGCTAATCCTGAGAGGAAGTGCTTAGGGCATCCGGCTCAAAGATGTATACAGGTACAGGTACACTCACTGTGGAAATTCGGGTTCAACCCGGTACCTTTCGACTGGGGGTCCAACACACAGACCACTACACCACCCGGCCTCCTCATTGAGAAGGGTTTCGCTGTCTTAAGTGTTTTTGTCTCCACCAGGGAACTCACCTTGTTCTGGAGCAAGTTGCTGAAGAGGCTTGAGTCCTCTGAGCAGGACTTCCTGGAAAGATGCCGCAAGATGTCCATGCTCTCCAAAACCGTGTTCCACATCCTATTCCTTATAAAAGTCGTCCAATCAGAGGTCAGTCAGCATTCGTTGACGTGTGTGGATCAAAAGGGAGAGTGATGATGCTCTCTGGTGGCGATTTACTAAAGTGCGGCCTGAAATGTTCTCCATCTTTAGTAATGATGATGTAAATAAAAATGTAATATAACCATTGTCTTTAATTAGTTTTTCTGATTTAATAGACCTTTAACAAAAAAACATTTTTTGCAAAAAAATGTGCAGTTATAAATTAATAGTTAAAATTAAGTGTTTACAATATCTTTTAAAGCACTTTTTTTTGTTAAATGTGTGGGCTTTGCTTAGTGAAAAGTTTGTTAGTAATTCATTTTGGCTGGGCTATTAGTGAAAGGAACTTTAATATTCTGTTTATTTACGAAATACTTACGATGTAGAACCCAATAAGCCCTAAACATCAGTTATTTAACATGTAATATCTTGTCAATTGAACTGACACTAGTATCTTCTATCTCGCAGATGGACAGCGCTGGACTGCCGACCTGCATTGAAATGTGCATCATGGCTCTGCAGTTGAAGTCGAGCGACGGAAACTCCAAGGCCACCATCTGCAAAACCCTTTCCTGTTTGCTTTCCAACGACCTGGAGGTGAAGCGCGCCTGCCAGCTCACCGAGTTCCTCCTGGAGCCCACCGTGGACGCCTATTACGCCGTGGAGAGCTTGTACAACGAGCCCGACCAGAAGCTCGAGGAGGAGAACATGCCCGTTTCCAACTCCTTGCGCTGTGAGCTCCTACTGGTCTTCAAGACCCAGTGGCCCTTCGACCCAGAGTTCTGGGACTGGCGAGCCCTGAAGCGACAGTGCCTGGCCCTGATGGGCGAGGAGGCCTCCATCGTGTCCTCCATCGACCTGCTCAACGACAACGAGGACCCAGAGGGTCCCGATGAGGAGGAGGAGGGGCCAGAGCACCGAGGTCAGGAGGACCCCCGAGACCTCACCACCTGCTTTGTGGACACCACCAATGAGCTGGACGAAATCACGGACCGGCGGCAGAAAAACAGAGAAATTAAAAAGCTGAGGCAGAAGGGCTTTGTGTCTGCCAGGTTCCGGAACTTTCAGGCATACATGCAGTACTGCGTGCTGTGCGATAAGGAGTTTCTGGGCCACCGGATAGTGCGTCACGCACAGACTCATTTTAAAGCTGGCGTCTTCAGCTGCCCGATATGTGCTGAAACGTTTACCTCAAAAGACACTTTGGTTCCGCATGTGGCTTCACACGTAAAGCAGTCTTCTAAGGAGAGGCTAACTGCGATGAAAAACAACAAACAATTGGCTAATCCTAGAACGGCGCCCCCAATTATAGCAGCATTAAAAGCCAAGTCTGAAAATTACCTTCACACGAATGGAGATTCGCAAGGACCGAGCGGAGGCGCATCACACACCGCCAGGAACGATGTCTCTGGATTTCAGGTTAAAAGCCATGAAGAAAATGTCTGCCCTGTGTCAAGCTGCAAAAAGAGCTTCAAGTTTCTAAAAAATCTTTTTACACATGTGAAGGCCCATGGGGACAACGAGGAGGCCAAGCGTTACCTCGAGATGCAGATTAACAAGGTTGTTTGCCAGTACTGCCTCCGGCAGTTTGTCAACGTCGCCCACCTCAACGACCACTTGCAGGTGCATTGTGGCGTTGACCCCTACATCTGCATCCAGTTGAACTGCAAAGCTAGTTTTCAGTCCAACCCTGAACTCCTCGTTCACAGGAAAAGCCACGTTGTGTTCAAGGCAAGATGCATATTTCCGAACTGTGGAAAGATCTTTAACGAAGCCTTTAAGCTCTATGACCACGAGGCCCAGCACTATAAAAACTTCACGTGTAAAGTCCCAGACTGCCGAAAATTATTCCATTCTCAAAACCAGTTGGAGCTACACCAGGAAGAACACACCACTGAAACAATGCAAGAGGAGCAGCAGATTACACAACATAATTCACAACAGAATTTAGTGCAGAACCCAGAACAGAATTCACAACAAAATTCCCAAAATTCAGGCCCTTCGCTAATCGAACGAATGCTGTCCGACTCGACTTCCTTTTCACTTGAGATTTCTCATGAATCAAAGGACTTTAGTTGTGCTAATGTCAGTAGTCGACAGCCACCGCCATTAAACTCAATAGAAAGCCTGCTGGCCTCTCCTCGGAGGCCATTGCAGGACTTTGGACAATACGTGATCAAAAGTGAATGCCAAGATATGCCTTGTTCCTCCATCGGTCAAACGCAGGATTTAGATATTTCTGCTATTCGGTCCTCTGTGAATTCCAATATCAATTCCCATCCAATTAGACCCATGGAAAGTCCAGAAACTCATTCTTTCGATCATTTGAGAGCCGCCCTGCAGAGTCGGGACACTCCTTCATTTGAAGCTCAGACTGCAGGACTCCACAGTGGGCACGCAAATGCGTTTGAAGACCAGACACCGATGTTCTCCCCTAATGAAAGCCCTGGGTCGATGATGTACTCTTCCAACTGCAACGTAACCTATCCGCAACAGTTCCCGCCCACATGCACCAACATGCATCCATCTGACAATGGCATACCTTTAGGAATGTGTCAAACCCTTCGTCCATCGATGACCCCTCTTCCACCATCTGGGATCAGGTCAGGAAATGCTGCACCGTATCCTATAAACCAAGCCACTCCCTCAGCACAAGAGCGACACCATTGTGCGTTTGGAAACTGTACGAGGAACTACAGCTCCTACAGAAGTGTCACAAAGCACATGCGTGCTACGCACCCAGAGTTTTATGATCAATGGAAAATTGCGAGGAAAAATGTCAAGAATCCCCAGGGCATGCTGCTTGCCAATGGGTCTGCAGGGAGTACCAGACTGGTTCCTCCATCACAAACCTCAGAGACTGAAGCTGTCCAAATGCGTGCCATCCAGAAACAAGTTGTCCACCAACCTCTGCCTTATCCTACTATGGATCCAAGCTCATGTTACACTAGTCAACTCACCTCTGTTCAAAATCATGATGCTCCCTTGAATATGAGGAATATCCTTAATCCTATTGTTGTTTCTCAGTTGGCAAGTCAAGGGGATACAGGCGCACCTATGCAATCTCAAGTTGCAACTACCCCTCAATGGCACAGAAATCAAGGACAAGGTCAGATTCCCGCCCACGTTTACCCATCAAATATGCAAAGGATGCTACAGGTGGATCTCACCAGTGGGGGGCTTCAATTGGGGCACTCAATGGACCCGCCTCTTATCCGGAAACGCCCTCATTCAGTTTCAGCATCATACATTGACAGTAGTGACGTGGGGAATTCACTTCAATCTTTCACATCACTAAGTGATAATTGTTCTGTCTCAAATTATATCGCCCCGGCAATAACAAAGGCAAAAGAAACGCATGACAGGCAAATGCAGGACAAATTCTCATCTTCATGCAGTAGCAATAACCAATATCTAAATGGTGAGACCTCTGAAAGCCTTGCAGACACTCAAAATAAACCCAGAAAAAGGCCAAAATGGCCATCTATTGTTGGAGATGGAAAACACAGTTGTCCGAGGTGCAGTAGACAATTTAACAGTTCCAAATCCTTAGGTGGCCACTTGTCCAAGCGTCTAACGTGCAAGCCACTGTCTGAGGCTCAACCAGCAGTAGATCTGCCTACATCATTCTTGGATTTTCTCAACTCTGAGCCAACAGAGAATGTATTTAATTCACAGCTGCTACCCGATCAGTCTGCACTCCATCAGGAGGGGCTATCACAATCTGTGGAAAACACTACAGTACACCCAAATGCTTTTCCTGCTTCGGGCTTCACCCATGCTGATTCACCTGAGATGGGATCTGAGGATGATATTCTGAAACGGATCATGGCTGAAGCAAACATGGCTGATCTATTTGACCAGCCATCAGTTTCCCAGCCTTTCTTCCAAGGTACCTACGGCGCTGTTGAGCGGATGCCACAAAACTCTGTTATACAGCACACCGGGGATGTGCACATTAAGGAGGAGCAGTTTTACCCTGAACCTTACCTTCAATCAAACCTCCCTCAGTATAGCAGTCCCATTTACCCCGACCCCATACTCTCGCAGATCCTGTCAGAAAACCAAAATGCCAGGCCTAATCCTCAAAGTCTTCCTGTTGATCATGCGACAACTAATCAGCAAACGGATATAATTTCAATTGAAGCAAAGCAGCAAACTTCCATGGGGCTGCATAGTTTGGCGCCATCCAGTGTTAATCATGGCGAGTCAAAGTGGCAAAGTGAACAAGATGTCAAGAAACGATTAAGAGAGCAGATATTATCTGGTGATTTCACACATAGAAGCTGCGTATTTCATTCAGACAACCATAGCGCTAGTGCTAGTTCTAATTTGAGACCTTCAAACCTTAGTGTTCATCACTCTCCTTCAGAATCAAGACGGGTCTCTCCAAAGAAATCTAGAACTCCCTCTTCAGTCCCCAGTGGATGTCCCAGAGGTGGTGTGGGTTTCACTGGTTTAAGCGGGTCTTCATCCCAGCAAACTGGATCCCCGACCCTCAACCACATGGGGGAACAGAGCGAAACAGTGCTGTTTTCTGGAGTTTGTAGGCCGTGGGGAATAGATGATCATAATGCATGTGGGGGACCCGAAAAGGTCGGAAAGGTGAATGGAAATATACAAACCTCTGTGAAACAGGAGGAAGAGACTGGGCCAACAAACGTTGATCCTGATTCAGAATTTGTCAAGCCGTTTGCTTGTCATAGTGAAGACTGCACCTTTAGGGCTATGTCTTCTGATGTGCTTTGGAAACACATGTTTAGAGTCCACAACTACACGCTAGAGATGATTAACAATGCAAAGCAAAGGAACGCTAAATTAGCACCATTCGGCTGTCATAAATGCAGTAAAGCATTTACACGTAACTCCAACCGCCGGGTTCACTACCAGACTGCTCACCGGATGTCGATCGATGAAATCTCCAAATTACCCGTAAAGCCCACTTTAGCCCCTGTCGTTCAATTCCCCGGTACCCAAAACCAGACCCAAACTGAAGCAGACCAGAATGCCATTGAAAATGAAAGCATAACCCTCAAAGAACCCTTCCAAGGCCAACCACCATTGTTTGGAGAGTGTTGCGGCAAAGATGTTATACAGCAGAACTCCAGCAATGACAATCGTTTCACTCAAGTCCACAGAAATCTTGCCAGCCAGGCATCTACAGGGAGCAGCCTGTTGCCACCCCAAACTGTTTCTGGTTCCGATTTGTCGGCTGGACAACACAAACATGTCCCCGCGACGCCTACTCGATACTCTGCTGATCGATATGGTCAACTCTATTTGCAATCTGCACCAACTCCTCTGGCCCCATTGCCCTCATCGCCACCTAAAGCTAACATAACTATACCTTTGGATATACCACCAATTACCAAAACAACTTCAGCCAGCAGAGTCGAGAGGCCGATTCCAGAGGTAGCAAAGAAGTTAAAAGGGAAGAAATCGAATGCAGTCTTTAATCCGTACCGACCATATTGCTGTGTTCACGAGGGATGTGCCGCAGCTTTTACAGTTCAACACAACCTCATCCTCCACTACCGGGCTATCCACCAGTCTGCTCTCTCTGTGCTGGCGGTCAAAAAAGAACAGGATGGAACCGAAGCAGCGGACGAGTCAACGGATTCTGAAGAAGATGATGAGGAGGTGGCAGATTCTGAGAACGAATTTGTTCCTGAATTCCGATGCCAGGAGAAGGACTGTTGTCGAGTTTTCCAGGAGGTTCCCAGCTTGCTGCAGCACTACCTCCAGCTCCACGAGTTCAGCCTGGACAAGGCTGGTGCGATCCTATCTCGTATCAACCTCGGCCAGTTCGCCTGCGACCAGCAGAGGTGTGTGGCGATGTTCACCTCCTTCTGGAAGTACGTCGGACACATCAAGGAACTACACGGAGGTGTGACGCTGTCCAGACAAGAAACATTAAATGGGTTCAGTTGTGATGTGGAAGATTGCAACCGAACATATGCCACAAAGTATAACCTGCTTCGACACACAATGAAGAAGCACCCCGAGACCTACCAATTGAAAGTGCTGAATCAAACGATACCGGAAGAGTGTGCAAAACAGAATTCCAAGAATTCCCATAATTCCCATTACCCAATTGTCAAAGCCATTGACGGGAAGGAGAACATCCAGAGCAATAAGAAGCTTCAGAAAGTAAGTGAGAAAAAACGACCCGAGAAGACGCAGAAGAACAACTGGACTAAATATGGCAAGCCATCTTTAAAGAGCAAGGGCGAGGCCTCTGCGCTGTGCACCAAGAACTTCACCTTGCAATACCCATGCATGCTAGCAGGCTGCGAGTCGGTCATGAGGTCGGAGCGCAGCATCATGAAGCATTACATGGGCCACGGGCTTTCTGAGCGCTACCTGGAGGAGCAGAGAAGCCACTACATCTTCTGCAAGAAGTTCTCCCGACTCAAACACCACTCCAGCCGGAGTGACGACTCCAAGTCCGACAACAGCTCGGACCTGTCCGAAGATGACCTCATGGCGGACACCGGCATGGGAGGCAGCGATTACCTTTCGGCCAAGCCCGGCTTGCGGAAAAGGGTGGCTGCAGAAAGGTCGGGAGGATTCTTTGATGGCGGTCCGTCAGACGAGGACAGCGACTCAGTGGCCGTGTCCAAAGAGCCTATTGTGGTCAAGCGCAAAAGAGGGCGACCTCGCAAGCTGGTCGGAAACGCAGGGAAACCCAAAGCAACATCGAGGTCCACGAGGAGGAATCGCATAGTGCACAGCGCCGCCGATGAAGAAACTGATTCCTGCGACTCCTCGGCTTACCTTGCCCTGACGCCAGACGACGGCACGCAGCTCGGCGATACTCTGCCCTCCTTTAAACCCATGGGTTTTGAGGTGTCCTTCCTGAAGTTCCTGGAAGACTCTACACCGCCAGAACAGAACTCCACAAGGGCCCGAGGTCGGCCCCCCGGGAAGAAGTCCAGTTTGCACACCAAAGACACCTGCGTGGTGTTCAGTAACCGGCAGAACTTTGAGGCGCTCGGTAAGGTCAGGATAGTCGTCGACGGGGCGTATTCCGTCGTGGCTGCCCTTCTGTTGAAACAGCTGCAAGATATGAGACCCACGGTGATGTTGGAAAAAAGTGACTAATTTTCTGTGATTTTTATTTTTGTATTTTTATTTATTTTATTGACAATACAATCTCAGGTGTAGAAAAAAAAAAACATTTTAAACTGCTGCGCACTGGTGCCCTACAAAACTTTTTTTTTTTTTATTGACATGTAGTGAGTGGGAGACCTCAAAATGATTTGTATTTATGTAAAATGTCCTTTTTTTTTTAAGTCAACTGTATAGCATGTTTGTATTTATAAACTCTTTAGAAGATTGATCAGCTGTGGAGTTTAAAACTGTCCCGATGGGGAAATATAAATATATATCTAGTAATACAACACACAGAGGAATAATGTTACTTATATCTTACATTGTTTGAACTCGAATTATTTGATTGTGTTTTTAAACAACTACTGCCACCAGCAGGTTGAATATAACAATAAACCTTTTTTGTAATTAAGACTTTCCTCTTCCCTTATATCTGAGATATCTAAGATAGATAGATATAGATATAGATATATATATATATAATTATATAATTGGCTATAGTAATATTAGTTGTAATGTACTTCCTACAGGCACAAGGAAATCTTTGTTGCATAAAATACAAGAATAAGATTTTGCATTCCATGCAGAAAAGGGCTGTTGTGCCTAGCTTAGGCCAACTGTGTGACATGGCATGTTGTTAGATCCCACATGGTCAGTCCTTTCAGTTTGCTTACGATTAAGATCCAACACCGTGGGACGCTTAATTTAATGTCTCATCAGATATGGGAGGCTTTGTGTACAGGACGGCTCTGATCGCCTGAGGCCCTTGTTCAGCCCGGGTGGAGCCTGCGGGGATGCGGGCTTGTTGACGATAGAAACAGGCAGATTGTAATTAGAAACCATAAACCGGTGGCGTCTGCGTTGCCTCTCTTCCACGGAGACATACCGCTTGTTAAAGTACTTGGAGCACTGCTTCCATATAATATAGAAAAGCTCGACCACATTCAGCACAATGCAAAGGACGGACGTACATCCCATGATGTACAGGAAGATCTTTTTCTCCGTGGCCCTGGCGATGTAACAATCCACTATGTTGGGGCAGGGGCTCTCCTCGCAGCGGTACAACAGGGGCACCTCAAACCCGCTGTACAGGAAGTAGAAGGCGAGCAGCGAGGCCACCTCGAAGAAGGTCTTGAGGATGATGCTGGCGATGTAGGTGCCAAGCAGCCCCCCGTCGATCCTGCCCCGGTCCTCGTAGAGCGTGTGGCCGCACTTGGACTCCTTGTGCTCCCGGTATGCGACGTGCAGGGCCACCAGGAGGGACGGGGTAGACACCATAATGAGCTGCAGGGCCCAAAGGCGCGTCTGGGAGATGGGGAACAGGTGGTCGTAGCAGACGTTCTCGCAGCCCGGCTGCCGGGTGTTGCAGGTGAAGTCCTTCTGCTCGTCCTTCCACACCTGCTCGGCGGCCGCCACGTACACCAGGATGCGAAAGATGAAGAGGATGGAGAGCCAGATGCGACCGATGACGGTGGAGTACTTGTTCACGCCGCTCAGCACGTTCTCCAGGAAGCCCCAGTTCATGTTTGCGCTGCTCCTCGTCCCTCTTTAAGACTTAACATGAACAAAGTAGTATCCATGAATTAGGCCTACATTTATTATTCCATACAGGCGTTTGTAGTTTGAAATAACAATAAGTGGATCTACTCTTATTGGTATTGGTACATATAGGCCTATTATTATTAATACGTGAAAGCAACAGCCCACAGGAGTTAGAAAAGGAGAGGGGAAACTACACATTTGTTTCTCAATATTTGTTTTAAATTTCCATTTCATCCCTCAACAGTCGCTAGTTTGCGCTTGACTAGCGCATTGAAAACCACTCCAAATTGGGCCGAAACGATCCGTCTTCCTGCAATTAATAAAATACTCACTATCATCAATAACAGCATCCTACAGGGATACTCTTAACGTTAACTTTCCAGAAATGACCTCCTTCCCTTCTCTCCCCTTCCTCCTTTTCTAATATTTTTTAATAATATAAGTTCTTATTAAAGGATTTTATTGTTGTGTTCACTCTATAAAGCGTATTTGAGTATACTTAGAAAATGCTATATAAAGAAAATGTATTATTAACTTACCGTATAAAGTGCGCGTATCCCGGGAGATCCCTCCTGTCCGTCTGTCGTCTCACCTGCTGGTTAAAGTGGCACGCCACGCCTTTTGTAACCCAACACGCTATTTGGATAGATCCAAGAGCGATATGGTTCTAAGGGGATGTGCACTAGTGCACTAAAGAAATATAACAATCAAACTACAAAGTGTACTTGATATTTGTCTTTTCTGTTGGTATGAGAGCTGGTATGTGGACGCCTACAGCTAATTGTGTTGTAAAATGTCGAGGGTAGGTATGTTTGCATCCACACAAATGAGGTCACACCTGGTGTGACGCCATCGCCATGGTCACCCAATGCAAAGTAGGCCTACTCTTTTCCACAAGCTGAACAAGGATCGAGAACAACCGCTGTGTATAGGCGAGGATGTCGAAGGAGATAACACGACTGTGTTTTGTCGTGGAGATGTAACCAAATGAGCAGAATCATTCAAGTTTGATGAGTGCAGTTATTTAGTTACAACAGGAATAAATAATGGAGGGATTTATTTCTGGTCATCTGCCCCTTAAGGACGACAATATCAGATGTTAAAACCTTTAAATAAAAAAAAACCTCACACTCATCTTCCCATCAATTAAAAATGTATATAACCTGAGGATGGATCTAAGTTGGCGGTGAAGTTGTACTTGTTGTAATCCCCACTCCAGCCACTGTGGGTGCTGTGGTCGTGGATTTGGTACAGTTCAGTCATGATATTTGGCCCAATCTGGCAACACTGTTGTTGGTTGTGATGACTTTGAAACGTGAAACATGGCTGCACCAAAGTAATGGGAGATACATATGCAATGTCCCAGCTTTTAAAGCGTCTATGACTGATCGGTAATCCAGATCGATTAATCGATAGATCAGCGTCTTTGGTCATTTGGACATGTCGTCCGCGGACTCCGGTGGGGGGTCCGAAGGCCCTAAGAAAGAAGGGTTCAGGGGTCCGGGGCTGAGAGCCGCCAGGACCACCACCTTCTTCAGAGCCTTCAACCCTGAACTCTTCATCAAACCAGTGAGACCAGTGACGCACTAAACCATCAAGTGGTTCTCAACATGTATTGGGGCTAACACCAATACCAAACAGAAATGCACAATCTTAGGGAATTAATTTGTTAAAACGCCACACACACTAGATATGCTTGTTATTCAGAGCAATATCTTTCGCGATATTACCAACCCAGCAGGCTTGAAACATGTATCACTAACCGATAGTGGTTGATCAAAATAAGA
>NC_079432.1:14949260-14989260 GCF_026213295.1 Gadus chalcogrammus | reverse complement strand
GAAGTCTCTGTCTGCGGACAGAGGGAGGGTGGGGGCGTGGTTCAAATATTTTCATACCAATGTCCATGCATGGGTGTTTTATAATAACTCTTCTGTCAACAGTAAAAAACAGGACCGAGACAGCCTGGTCTCCGTCGTGGCGGATTTGAGGCAGGCACCTCTCTCTGCCGCAAGAATCATAGCGGAAACACTGCTCCTCCTTCAGGTACAAACACTGCCATGTGCTTTAGGTCTAGTTAAGATGGAAAGGATCAATCGCCACGTTGAAACAGAGGAATAATGGGACACACCACAATCCATCTTGTAAATTGGTTGCAGTATTGGTCATGATTTGGAACATGTTTTATTCTCACAAAGCATACACGTTAAAATGTATAATATACACAATGAGACAAGTTTCACTGTTTTTACAGTTAGTACTTCCAAGGACTCCTGTGTTACATACACATTTCTCATCAGTGGGATTAATAAAGTTGTTATCTTCCTATCGATCTTACTGCAAACCAGTGAGTGTTGTGATGGGGTTAACATATCCACTGCAAATACAATTCGGTTCCAACAGTTAAAGGCACTGTAAGCAATATATATTTTTAAAAAGGTGTTAAATGGCTCTATATTCCGACAACCACCTCTTATGTGGAGTTGTTGGGTCAGTAACCTGGATCTCCCAGTCCCCTTCGGCGTACAATAAACAAGAAGGAAATTCTTGTATCCCGGTCCCGCTTTATCCAATCACGGAGCGAGACCTCCAGACGTAGGCGGTCCTCCCTGAACGTTCAGAGGCCGGCAGCAGGGTTTCAGTGTTGATTGCAGAGGGCAGAACATGCAAAGCTGCTGACTCCAGCCCTGCCTTGCACAACCATACACACTAAGCCAAAGGAAAACGACGGGAGGAGGGAGGGAGGAGAAAGGGAGGGGTACCAGTCTTGACCAGCCTACCTGCTGTTATGAGTTGATCCCCTTGCTAGCTGGCTAGCTCACTCAATTCTGAGTGATGCTGAATATTATGCAACGTTTTAGTGCAGATTGCTGCCCTGCGCTAGGTGATCCGCAGTGCAAAGCACCCTGGGAATGCAGTTTCCTGCTGGGTTTGTGGGCATACTGGAATTCCTTCCTAGGCGAACAGGAGAATGGGTAGTGAACTGGGTGATGATGTCACATCAGTCGGGTCACATGTTTCGGGGCATTCAAGAACCACTGAGGAAGTACATCAACCGGGGAAGAGAGCCATTATGTTTAATAAGAAAAATAACGGCTGTTGGAAATGATTGTGGTTGAGCTGTTTACCAAACACAACCCTCTATAAGAAACCAGATCTTATATTGTGTTGGTTTCTAAAGTGCACACATTCCCCAGCTCCTGCCCTGCACATGTCTAGGATCGCTGGGTTCGCTACGGCCACATTTCCCCACACACACACGCCGAGGAATTTTCCTGGAATGTTAATTTGTCTGTCTGTTCACCAGACTGCCAGCACGGTCCACACGGCCTACCTCGTCCTACCGATTAAGAAAGACGTCTTGAAGACGTTGCAGAAAAGCATCGCTCCCTCAAAACCCCACAACACCGCCTTCAAGGTAGAGTCAAAGCCCAGAGAAGAAGAGAAACTCTTCTGGTATCCATACGCTCCGTCTCTTGGCTGTGACCCAGTGGATTTCCTCTGTTTGCTTTCAGAAAGTTCTGCTGAAGGACGTTGCTGAACTCTCCAACTACATCGACCGGAGCCAGCTGCCACCCTGTTTAGGAGGCTACTTCATGTACCATCACCCGAGCTGGGTAGCCTTCATCAAGGTGCGTCCGGCACTATAAAACAACTGCCCACCCTCCATTCTATTCTCTATATCTGGGTATTAGCAGTGTTTTTGGATGTTTACATGAGGAGAATCAAACCAAGGGATGCGGAGGCTCCATCCCAAGCTCTTTTCCTGTTTACCTTCGAGGAAACTAAAAGTGACGTGTTGATTATCTGTGTCAATCACAAGCAGACTGGCGGTGCTGTAAGGGTCCACCGTAGGTCTTAACACTTTAGTCGAAAACTCCTCTTGTGTGTAGGATAGACTGATGGCCCCCCCGTTCATGAAGCCCACTCCATGCTGCCTCTCTAGCTCCCAAAGAATGAACACCGTAACCCTGCTGTAGGAAGTAAGAAACCTTAAAAGTAGGCTTACTATAGATCTACTAGGATGCAGGTTTTCATCCCAGCCTATTAGTGCCTCTGCCACCTATTTTGGGGCGGGGATGATCTGGCGTGGGATTGGCTCAGGAGACTCGGGCTAGGTTCAGGTTTATTGTACAGGCCCCTGGCAAGAGCAGCTATGTTCATATTTAGAGAGTCACCCGATCTTATGATCATACACAGACACAAACACTCTCACACTCGCACACACATTCACGTCAGAGCACCTCTCCCTTCATTGTCTGTTACCATGGCGCTGCTTGCGCAAGAGCGCCGTGCAATCAGCTGACCTCATTAGCAAGTGAAAGGGGCTTCTGTGTTCACGGGGTCATTAGATTATATTCAGTCATGTTCAAAAGGGGGCGGGCGGCCATGTTGGCCCACTATCGTCGCTAGCGTCGCCCACTAGCGTAGCTCTGCCAAGAGTCCATAGTCGGAGGGGCTCGTGGTTGATGCAACGCTTGATGCAAGGCTTCACACTAGGCCGTTCTAGTTCTGGAGGTTAGGCCACCCCCAGAGCCTCTTTTAAACATGAGCTAGTGGCTGTGAAGACTCATTGTTCTCTCTGACATAACAATTAGTCCAACAGCTTAAATGAATAGATTGTGTGGCAAGCGGACCCATAATAACTCAGTGTGGTGGTGGGGGTCCCCCCCCGACGTGGAGACGAGGAGTGGGCCATCATAAACTATACAGCTATTACATTACCACAAGCAGCGATTACAAGAATGCAACTGTTTAGCCAGATTTAAGCACTGTAGTAAATAGAGATTATAGGTCCTGTCTATCAGCGATATGTAGAAAGACGATGGTTATTTCAATAAAGCAATTGAACCGACTATTGAGAAGTTTCATGGAAGTTAACTTTGAATTTGTGGTCCCACATCTATCAAAAAAATCTCAAGCTCGTCCTGTGTAGGATGCTTCCTCTGCCACTTTAAGCTGCTTCTCTTACTTACAAAATATTGGTTAGGTGGCGTACAATGCCCACCTAGGAGAACATCTGGAAGTATTATAGTACCTCCTGGTTCTCTTGAGCGTTACATGGCTGCCGTTCTCTCTTGTGACAGGAGATAGACCTGTTCCTGCAGGAGTTCCTCTCTGTGGTGCAGCGTCTTCCCACCTGTATCTCCACCCTCCAGTCCATCTCCAGGCTCCCCATCCCAGAGGACCTCCACCTGCTCACAGACTTCTGCTCCGCCAACCAGAACCTGTTCCTCCGTCTCAGAAGGTCAGGGTGCAGCAATTCACTCTTGCATTTGTTTTCACTACCTATGTGTTAGATGTGGTGATGCTTATTTTATTGGCTGGTTATGATGGTTTCGTTAATTAATTGGGTAAGAGATGTTTAAGGTATTCGGTTGATTGTTATTTTAGCCTTTGGGTGGATAAGGAAAAAGTGAAGCATGTTATTGCTAGCATGAAGTTGACCCATGGATATTTGGGGTATTTGGTATTTACAGGATATTTGGGATTCAACCATCGTAGGAGGGATCAGGGATGTTTATTGTTGATGCTAGCAATTTTCCTGCTTGCTACCATGCCCCAAGAATGGCTAAAGTATCAATTGTGCATCACGTGAAATCCTCTCAATCCAGTTTTGTAACATATTGTATGCTGTGGTTTTGTAGCAAGGGGCCCAAATGCCTTGGTAAAATAAAGATGCGATCTTGGGAATAAATTGCATTATGCAGATAAACACGCTAGCCTGCCATCCGCTTTCCTGATTCCGAGCAGTATGCAACTAGACTGTGGTCACAGGTTCTGTATTCTTTTGTAGGGATAACATCGTCTTGGTTCACTGCCTGGAGCACAGTCATGTTTTTATTGTAGAGATACCAGTCCTGTTTTTATTCTGCATTTCCAACAAACATTAGTCCGCTACGATCATGTGCTCTGTGTTATTATTTGCCCCCCTTGGGCCCCCCCGATCCTAAACGTATCTGGACACGCCCCTGTCCTGGTCCTTGGGTGACTGGTTGCTTGTCTCTGATTGGGTTTGCAGGGAGCTGGGTTTGGACGAGCTCCAGGACCACTGCGAACAGATGGGGAGCAAGCTGAGGTTCCCTGAGCAGGACCCCTGCTACCTGGCCATGGCCGGGACCCCCCTGTTCACAGACACGGCCAGGGACATGCTCCACCACTACAGCAGGTAGCGGGCACTTTACCCCTTCAATAACGTAGGATATCTAAGACCTTTACAAGCTGCTTTCTAAATTACATTTTGCTCCGCATATTACGTGTAGGCCTGTAGATATTTTATGTTTGGTTAATTTGTCATATTCACCTTCCTGTAAATCCGCTGATTTGACTTCCCACAATGAAATTCTCGATGGAATGGGATGATTAAATGGGTCATTTTAATTCAGCCATGTTCATTTCATCATGTCCGCATCTATGTAATTGGGACTTTCATCATATAGTTTTAAAGTTTCTTAATTATAACAGTTTTTCCCTCACGCTTACAGAATAACTTCCGCCGTGGCCAAAATTGAGTTGCTATGGCAACAGGCCTTCTACAAGGCCCATGTCCAGCTCAGGCTCCTCCAGCTCCACAAGGAAGCACTGAGGGTACGGCTAATAATAAGTAGTACTTCTGTCCTCAATTTGAACTGTTGACCAAACTGTTGTCTAGCGTGTTAGTCCACTACTAGTATCAACCAGTTAACCAGGAATGTGTACAGAGGGATCACATTACTGTTGATCCTTGTGTTTTTTTACAACCTGCTTTTTGACCTGGGTGCTCCACTGCTCATTCTGCTCTCTTTTGTCACTGCAGACTGCTAAACCTTCAAGTTCTTGCATCTCGTCAAACGGAAGACGCTTTTTTTAATCCAGACGATACAATGGGAATAATCAAAGCATAGAATCAAATCGAGAGTAACAATTCCAGTTCTGCAAGACATCAGACTGGAGGTCTGAGCTTGCAGACCAATCTGTGAGCTCATGTTTTATTTGTTCTGGCATATTGGTTTTGCTCCCATCTGATCTCAGATTAGAGATCAGATGGAGGCCCTCCTGACGGAGAGGGTCCAGCCCTACAGAGTGGAGGTCGCTGAAGACGAGGAGAGGGCCCGGGCGACGGCAGCAGAGTTTGTGGCGTCCGTCTACACTCCGGCCATGGTGAGAGAATCTACTGCTACCAGTGCCCTGGTTTCGGGAAGTTAGGACTTAGTCCCAATCCCATTTCTACCCCTTACCCTTACCCCTTCAAAACAAGATGGAGGGGTAAGGGGAAGGGGTAAGGGGTAGAAATGGGTTTGGGCCTCAGTCCGGTGAGAGGTCCTTATTCTCCGGGTCAAAACAGGCTGGTCTAGTGGTTAGGGTCTCAGGCTCTTGCGCGGCTCTGGGTTTGAGCCCTCAATTCCCACGTCCAGGAACTTGCTACTTAATTTGCACGCTGTATGTTTTAGTTTTTTTAAATTTGAGATTTGACTACTTTGACTACTTTCTAGTTACTTTTGTAACTTTTATTTTAGGTTCTAGATAAATGATACATAGATAAGATGCATTGTTGTTATTATGACTCTACATTATCCCTGAGCAGGATGCCTTACCCCTACCTTCTCATGAATCCCTTTAGATGAAGGAGTCTATGCAGTGAATTACAAATTCAGAATTTAAAAATACTTTACCCCGTGCAGGCCCTGGTCCGCTGCTCAGAAGACGTCCTCCACACACTGGAGGAGACGGTCCCCGGAGGGGGGGGTCCGGGCAGGGAGCCCTGGGTGGGGGAGCTGGAGGCGCTGAAGGACCAGCTGCTCTCCGCGGTGGAGCCCCTCCACCAGACGATCGGCGCTCAGTGCGACTTCCACCGCTGCCTCAGCAAGGTAGGCTCAGGCTCAGGGAGGTCTCTGCAGCTCGGCTCCAACCCCCCAGTGACCACCGGTACTGTAGCGTTAAAGGCCTCTTGGGGATGAAACCAAACGCATTTAGCCGCTGCTAGCAATGGAGCTAAAGCAGGTCAGAATCATGGCCGCTTGGTCTGGAACCAGTCTTCCATGTTTCACCTTTTGAAAAAACACTATGAAGTGGTGCGTTAAACCCCCTTTGCCCCCCTCCCTCCAGGCTAACAGGTGGTACGGTCTGGTCCTGCGGGAGAACTTCCTCCAGGGGCTGCTGCTGGGGCTGAAGGAGGAGTCCCCCTCCTGCGTGTCGGGCCAACGTCAGGGCCGGTCGGGGCAGGGGCCCGGCCCAGACCCCCGGAGGAAGGCGCTGGCCGCCTTCCTCCGGGGGAACCCCCCTCCGGCTCTGCAGGAGCTGCTGGTCCTGGCCCAGCTGGCTCACACCCTGCCCCAGCCCCGGCTGCAGAGGGCCGGCCGCCAGGTGGCCCAGCGGTGAGTGGTCTGGTTCCCTACGTCTCAGACGGGGTGATGTTGACGATAATGACGAGTATGAGGGACTTGACCTCAGGAGCGGTTGATGGTTGGGAAATCTGGCGTGTTAATTCTTTGTGGTCTAGTATTGTTGCATGTGGCTGGTAAATTCAGACCTCAATCGTTTAAAGTGTGAGTCACATACTTACTAGTGCATCCACAGGGTGCAGTTGTATTGCCTGTTAAGCCCTAGGAGACGGTACATGTGATTAAGGGCTATAAAAATACAATTAAATTGAATTATTGCATATTTTGAACTAGATCGACCATGTGTCCCTGACCAACTTTCTCGATGTTTTCAACTGAAAGGTTTTATGCTTTGTCGACCCTCTCTAGGTGCATGACTCTCAGGAAGCTCCTCATCTCGCAGGACACCTTGGCCTTCAGTGACCTCCAGATAGCGATCCAATGGCAGTACGACCTTCTGAGCAGCAGCCATGTCAGCCCCCCTCATGCTCTACCGCCTGAGGCGGCGAAACCCGACGGCACTGCAGAACAAACGGAAAGGAACCCTTCTCTGTCCCCTCGTTCACGCTCCAATCCCGTTCGTGAGATCCGATCACCGGCAGTGAGTCGTTCCCACTGCCGGTGCTCCCCCACCAGTCCGGGCCCCTGGAGGATTGGGAAGGACTCTGGACACCAGCAGCAGGTCCTTTTGGCCATGCCCCCTCAGACGGAGGGGAAGCCCTCCTCCCTGAGCTCCTTCGACTCTGGCTTCGATGGCGCCGGCTGCAGCCCCCTCGAAGCAGCAGCCGGCGGTGGCGGCGGCGGAAGGGAGGCGTGGCAAGGCCTCTCCGGTGGGACCGGATCGAGGGAGTCGTTCAGGCCCTCTGGAGCGCCGCCCCGGACCCACGCGGAGAACTCGTCTGGCGCTTTGGATGCAGAGGACCTGAAGGAGGCCTTTGACTTTGGTTCCGTGGGGAATTCATCGAGGGCTAGCGTCCAGGTCGTCCCTAAAATCAAACTCGACTCGCTGAACTTTCAGATCAAGGTTCAAAGGTCGGCCACACCGCCGCAGAACCCTTGGCTCAGCCTCCCAGTGGACGACCTGGAGAACTCCTACACCGTCACCATTACCCAGAATCCCCCGGGACAGCAGAAGGCTCCAGATCTCAGCAGGAACCATTCCAGTGGTTCCCGAGACCAGCCCACACAGACGGAGGTACCTGCCAGTCCTCTGTCCGACGCCGGGCCGCCAGCAGCAGACGGGATCCTGCCGTCGCTCGGTGGTAACCGGGATCCGGGACTTAGCCCGATCCGTCATCTCCTGTCCAGCACCATCACGGATGGGATGGAGAAGTCTGAATGCACAGCGGAGGGGAACCCCACGCTGATCTGGGACTCGTACGACCTCCACGACCAGAACCACGCTCATGAGCGGTACACCAACACTCCTTCTTGAGTGGGAAACCTATTGAATTCTGTCACACATGATGTGTATGAGATGACCTAGTATAGTGTGGTTGACCTTTAATTGATGGAAATCATGGAAATCATTGTGTGTCGTTGGTTTTGTTGGTCCAGGCCCAGTGGCAGTGTCGAGGACGTCTCCATGATCGATTGGGACGTGACGGTTCAGCAGGACCTGAGGAACGTGGAGGAGATCCTGGAGCGGGCTGATGGGATCCTGGCGGTACGGTGACTTCATATTTATCCCTGGTATCATGAAAACAATTGTTTGTTTAAAGGGGCAATACTTTCTCCCTGGCCACTAGAGGGCAGAAAAACTCAAGACAAAATCGAATATAATAATTCTTTGCACAAAAGTCAACCAACAATTTTTCCATAATGGTTAGATAAGGCAATGGTAAGCCATTATTTTTTGTTCTTTATTTATTTAAATTTTCTTTACCTCCTAGCAATCAATAAATCAAATGCCCTGACCAAAAATAACAATCTAGTCTCCCAGATCTGTTATAAGCCAACCGGTCTATCGACCTACCTACCTACCTAACTACCTACCGGATACCTGAGGTAGTCAGCCTGTGCACTACCCAAGATTTATTTAGGCACACTTTTCATACATTGCAAAGGCTGTTGGTTGAACATTTGCTTGGCCAGGAGTAACTAGAAAAAACTAGTTATATAATGACTACTTATATAAAAAGTGTTTATGATTGACTTCTGTGTTGATGTACAGGAAGAAGAGGACGTCCTCTCCCAGGAAGCCATGTTTGAGGACCTTGTGAGGTCTGAGACTCATCACTGGGAGTTATGGGAAAATGAGGAGCAGCTTGGTCCGGTATGTTCATAAACACAAATGGACCAAATCTGAAATATAGCTATAATCTATCAATCAACATATCAATATGTTTTATAATGCTTTTAACTGTATTTTGACTGTTTTTCGATAGCAAAACTTCTATCGAAAAATTAGCATTTCATTATTTGACTTGAGAATTGTCGGATGCATTGCCCTTTTTGCACTTTCAGATGTGCGCTAGTGAGCTGGCTGAAGCTGGTGTACTCGGCCTGGATGAGGACCTCGATTACCCCGACTGCCAGACCCGTGACTGGTGCCCAACACCGACCCCTTCCTCTGGGTTTGAGTCCCTGCTGGACAGCTGCTACCGTGTTGAAGACCGGACTCCCTCAGGGTTTGATTTGCCAGGAGACCGGGTAGACCTGCTCCCCGAGCTCAGGAACATCCACATCCTGGACGAGCTGATCCTGGAGGAGAACCTGGAGATCCACAAGCTCCGACGGCAGGTAGAGACCCTGGAGGAGGAGCGGAGGGGGGCCCACCGCGGGGAGCAGCATCCCTCGGCGGGCAGCGGGTCGGTGGGTCAGAGGGAGGAGCGGCAGGCCTTTCGTCACAAGCTGCAGAAGGAGACGATGGAGGTGGAGAGGATGGAGACGAGTTTGAAACAGGAGCTGGCCTCCGGGAGCAGCCGGACCAGGAAGGTGGTCAAGTGCTCGGCCCTCGTGACGTTTGGAACGTTGGATCCGGACGACCAGGAACTCTGCGATGATCTTCTATCAGGGAGCCGGCGGCGTTCCCATAGGGCACTTCAGCAGAACTTAGAAGAGCCTCTTCGTGACACTCCAGGACAGGAGTGTCATGAAGACTCGGATGAACAACATGATGAAGAATCCTTGAACTGTGATCTCGACCCTCTCGCGGCTGATGTTGATGAAACTTCAGAGCCGCTACCAACACTGAACCTTACAACCATCCGCAATTTCCAATATGATCTTGAGGGACTTCCTCCAGAAGAGGGTTTAGAGCCTCAGAGCGCGATGGCTGAGATGGAAACGGACATGGAACCAGGAGGAAGTGACCTCACCTGCAAACCAGAAGCTTCCTTAATCCCCGAGATGGGACCAGAGGATGGAGCGTTTGACCCCGGCGGTGAGCCAACGCTGCCGCCTGGGCCTAAGCCCCGGGCAATCTCCCTGGAGGCCACAGCAGTCTCCATGGAGATACAGGAGAGGCCCTGTTCTGTGGAGCCCACATCAGAGCCTTCTCCAACACCAACAACACCCCTTTGTGATCCACCCCTTTGTGATCCACCCCTGTGTGATCCACCCCCGTGCGATCCACCCCCGTGCGATCCACCCCCGTGCGATCCACCCCCATGCGATCCACCAACCGAAGCTCCACCCAAACCCAAAGAGCGGAAGCACAGACCCTTATCCGGTGGCGATGGCCTCCTTGGCTCAGCCGTCAGCGGCCACAGCAGCAACAACAACCACAACAACAACAACCCCCTCAGTGAGGAGTCTCCGGCGTCCTTCATGGAGGACGCGTTGGACACGGACAACGCTGCAATGGCGCCGGCATGCAACGGAACATCACAGAACCATTCACAATACCCCCTCGGGAGCCAGACCCCCATGGGTCTCTGCTCCTCCGTCCCCCCCTCTCCCCCTCTGGAGACCCCAGGGGAGCTGACGGCGTGCGACCCTTGCGGGAGGTCGGATGACTGTGAGGACGTAGCGGACGGGTTTCAGCGCTCGGCGTCCACCAGGATCAGCAGAACCTTCTTACCGGCTCACCAGCCGACCGTGAAGCAAGAGGATTACTCAGAGGTACTGGCAGTGTGGCGCCTTAGTTGCGAGGGTGATTTGAAAGCTGTTTAAAAAACAATCCACTGGTTACATCACAAGTTTCCGGTGAGATGTCTGGATGATGGCCATGTCACCTCCAAAGTGGATTGTTCCAAGTGCTAAGCTTCATCAGTCCATCACTCCCACTTGTGATGTCACACATGGATAGATTAATTGCTTTTTAATAATACTTTCTGGTTAACGCATTCACATCTGTTTCAAACTCCATCAAATGAAGCCAGTTGATGGAGTGATAAATGTTGAAGTTGAGTAAAACAAGGTGACGTCCACCTCCTCATGGCGTTTACATGAATTGATGTATCTGCGTTTTCGCCTCAGATCTCAGACTTTAAGACCCCCATCGTCCTGGACACGGGGTCTGGGGTGATGAAGGCCGGGTTTGCCGATGAGGAACTTCCGGCGATTATTTTCCCCACCGTCATTGGCCTGCCAAAGTATGAGGTAATGTCAGCAGATCAGGTCATCGTGGTCGGATCATAGAAGGCTTAAACAGATGTTGATGCCACAGATGTGGAAGGGCTACAGTTGTTCAGCGCTCTCTGGTTCTTCTGCAGGAGATGATGAACGGCAGCTCGGAGCGAGAGGGCTTCATCGGCCATGACGCCCAGCACATGAGGGGGGTCCTGGCCCTGAGGTACCCCATGAAGAACGGGGTCATCCACAACTGGGACGACATGGAGAAGGTACGGGTAGCACCCAGTAGGTTGAACTGGGACGGGTACCAGTGTGTATTCAACTGGGACGGGTACCAGTGTGTATTCAACTGGGACGGGTACCAGTGTGTATAGAACTGGGACGGGTACCAGTGTGTATAGAACTGGGACGTGTGTGTGTGTGTGTGTGTGTGTGTGTGTGTGTGTGTGTGTGTGTGTGTGTGTGTGTGTGTGTGTGTGTGTGTGTGTGTGTGTGTGTGTGTGTGTGTGTGTGTGTGTGTGTGTGTGTGTGTGTGTGTGTGTGTGTGTGATGTGGTTCTGCGAGTTAGGGCTACTGTACCTAACGCACCCTAAAGCTTAATTTAACAGACTCTACTGTCTAAGGTGGAGGATAGTCAAAGCATATGATCAAAATTGGAGCAATCACAAAAAGTGCTTTGTGATCAAGTTTTGAAAAAATCTGCACCTAGTGTGAAGTAACCCTAAGAATCAGAATAGGAATGTACGTTATGGAAGGAAAGATTAAATCTTTCCTTCCAGTGGCACAGATTCCTTCAGAATCTCTGAGCCACTTACAGCTGTGTATGCTATGTCAGTATTATGTTGTATTGAGGATGTCTTGCGTATGTTTTGTATGCTAATAAATAATGCATATAGAAATGTACATGTTTTTTGCATAGGGTTTTTTTATACATTTTGCAATATTATTCTCGTACCAATTTTTTTTTTTTTTATTGAGTTCTAATGGTTGTAGTACACTACAACAGGTCAACATTTGTAATATGTTTCCAGATCTGGCACCACGCCTTCCAGCAGCTGTGTGCCGACCCGGAGGACCACCCGGTGATGCTGACCGAAGCCCCCATGAGCCCCCTGCACAACCGGCAGCGCGCGGTGGAGGTCATGTTCGAGCGCTTCTGCGTGCCCTACGTCTACGTGGCCATGCAGGCCGTGCTGGCGCTGTACGCTGCCGGCCGCTGCACAGGTACGGCCGGCCAGAGGACTCTAGGGACACAACGCTTAGGGACAGCTCAGACTAAGAGGGGTCCTTCTCTTGAGAGGGGGGCATCTTAGTTTCAACCCCAAAGTGCCTTTTAAAGTGCAAGGTGGGGGCATCTCTTTAAACTCCCTCCTCAAAAGGAAAAGGAAGACACGCGCAAGCAAAAACGCACACTCCCTGGGCTACACCTGAGCAAGTGTGCGTTAGGAGACATTATATTTCAAAACATTAAACGTAAACACACACAACTAATATTTGACTCTGTTAGTTATCACCTAAAGTACTGTCAAATGTTATTAATAGGTTTGTGTTTCAATTATCCGAACAATAAGAGTTAACCAACAATTCTAAGCTAAACCAACAATTGCACGTGTGAGTCGAAAGAGTTTAAATTGAGTTATATTTCATTGAGATAGAATGTTTCAATAGACCGTTTAATTGAGTCTAATATCTCCTCAAACATTAGACTATAACATATAGCTTGAGACCAAGCTACTACTAGATGGTTGTGGACCGGGGTACCTCTGCATCAGGGGCTCCAGTAACGCGCCCTGTGGTTCCCCAGGCGTGGTGTTGGACTCTGGGGACGGCGCCAGCCACAGCGTGCCGGTGTATGAGGGCTACAGCCTCCCGCACGCCGTCCAGCGCTTCCCCCTGGCCGGACTCGACGTCACCCTGCACCTCACCAAGGTACCCCCCATGCTGGCCTCAGGTGTCTGCTCGTTCATGGTTCATGGTTTATTTCTACTACTCATTGTGTGTATATAGAGGCCATTTTACCTGTTGATCCTTTGCTAGTTTTCATTCCACTTTTCCATCCATTGTTTTATTATTTGGACTTTAACTGTCCTGTAGCTCTGCTGTGAGATCCTAATGACCCATCTGGGGTTCAAAAATAACAGATCCTAAGAGATTTATTGCAGCTTTAACATTTTAATCTCAGATTATTCGGTCTGTATCTGTCCAGATAATGATCCTCTTGGTTTAGATTTATGTATCGTTTGCCATTGAGATCTATGGTAATATTCATATGGAAATTGTTGAGCTAACCATTGAATTATCCCATTGGTCATTATCTCTGGTCTATTTAATTAGGTGTAATTAAAATGTATTTATACAGGGAAGAAGATGCGTGGTTGCTAGGCAACTCCCCTCACTTCAATCAAACAGGAGCTGTATAAACGATAACTCCATATGATAGTGATAATCATTTATGTTGTGGCCATTGTGTCTATAGCTGGGTTTGAGATCCTTGAAAGCACAAGATGCTAAACGTCCTGATTCACCAGTTGGTGAAGGAACCTTTCAACACTGGCCATTCTTATATCATCTGTGTCCATTCTATATTAGTCTAAACTTACAAGTTTCATTGCTGTGGTTGTGAGGTATTTCAAAGTGTGGCCTATTCGGTTGAGTTGCAACTGGGTTATTGGTCCTCTACCGGTAGAGCATTTACCCCCTGCCCAGTCTCCGCCAGAGGGCTCATGAATAATACACAGCCCCCCTCTTCGGTTACAACCAGGGGAGAGGATACGGCCTGAAGCTGTTGTTATCTGTACAGTCCACCCTGCATGTGTACCTCTTCCGCCATGAGGCGGCTGTGAGCCTCGCTGAGGTCTCTGATCCTTGCAGCTCGACCGGAGCTGTTGAACGTTGCGTTCGAACAGCCCTTCCTCAGCCCCTTGCATCTGGCTGGGGACAGCTGCCCTCCATGACAGTGTCCTGCTCTGGAGAGTTCACTCTGTTTCTCTCTGCAGATCAGTTTGTTTCCTCGATCTTATTGAGGGCCCTTTCCAAGAATTAATAAATGATCCGACCAATCAGCATTAGGGGAAGGGATTTTCCGGTCACGATGAACGAAGGCTGTCTGACGTGAAATTGGGCGTTATTAAATCCTCAACGTGTGGAGCACATTCCTGCCGTGGACACATTGTTGATGGCAGCATGATATTGTTTTTCGGGGGTTTTATCAGTTGGTTGTATGGCCTTGAAGGATTTATCAGATTTCTCAAGATTGATGATTGATGAATACAGATTTCTTTGTACTTAAGCACATACTAGAGAATGTAGAGCCTTTACTACACACTGTGTGTGTGTGTGTGTGTGTGTGTGTGTGTGTGTGTGTGTGTGTGTGTGTGTGTGTGTGTGTGTGTGTGTGTGTGTGTGTGTGTGTGTGTGTGTGTGTGTGTGTGTGTGTGTGTGTGTGTGTGTGTGTGTCCCAGCTCCTCCAGGAGCAGGGCGTGTGCATGCGGACCAGTGCCGAGCTGGAGATCGTCAGGGAGATGAAGGAGCGGTGCTGCCGCGTGGCCCTGGACTACGAGGTGGAGTTGGCCCCCGGGGGCCCCTCTGCAGGGCGGGAGATGAGCTACACCTTGCCCGACGGACAGGTGGTGTGTCTGGACACCGAGAGGTTCAGGTGAGGGGGGGGGGGCGGGCGGGCAACTAAAGTGACATCATGCCCTCAATGTTTGTGAATCCATTTTATTCTGCGGTGTTTGAAACATTTCCACAACATCATCCGCTACTGGCTACTTGCCTATTTGAGCGTTTTCGTTATTTTTTATTTAGTTCTGGAGTGGCAACGTGTCGGTGTAGATTTGTTTTGTTTTTTAATTTGCAATATTGAAATGTTGCAAAATATCTGCTGTGTGGTCAACAAAGGGATAGTGTAACGGTTACGGGACAAAGGGATAGTGTAACGGTTACGGGACAAAGGGATAGTGTAACGGTTATGGGACACGGAACATTCCACGCCAAATTGTTCCCGGTTTGATCCCTAATCCATTCCTGTCGCCTTTCTTGAGCCAGATGTCCCTAACCCTTACCAGCCCTGAGTAACTTAAATCTACTGTCATTCACACACTGAATAATAACACCTGCCAAATGACTTGATAATAGGAAGCTAATCTTCTATTATCCATCATGATATGTGTTACAGCCAAACTTCTCTCATTCAACGTATCCTAACTTTATTTAAACCTTTTATTGAAACCAGTTGTAGCTCACCTGCTCCATGTGGTTCTTTCAGGGCACCTGAGATTCTCTTCAGACCTGAGCTGATTGGCCGGGATCATTATGGGATGCACGAGAGCCTTTACAAGTCGGTCCTCAGCACGGACGTGGACCTGCGGAGGGAACTGTTGGGGAACATCGTCCTATCAGGTACAGCCCCCGGGTCACGTTTCACCAGTCAGCCATGGTCACCCGTTCAACCTGCAGACGCTCTAGCAAGCACGCTGGCAGCGTGTTATCTTAACCGGAAATTGGCCTCCTTTAACATTCCTGTGTGGGTCCTTTAATGAATACCTTAAGGTTCTTTGTACGGTTTGAGCAGTGGCGCTTGCTGTCATCCTGAAACAAACATGGCCTCTGTCCACAGTATCGAACCTTGGTTAAAGTATCATTTTTCCCGCTTTGTTTACCACGGAACGAAATTCCGTGATTTGCAATGACGGGAGATCCAATCCATTCTCCAATCACAGCCTCCTCCGTCCGTCTGTCCGTCCGTCCCCACAGGCGGGAACACGCTCCTGGCGGGCCTGCCCGAGCGGCTGCAGCGCGAGCTGGGCCGCCTGGAGCCGGGGGGGCCGGGGGGCCGGGTGCGGGTCTCCAGCCCCGCGGACCGAGGGTCCTCGGTGTGGCGGGGGGGCGCGGCGCTGGCCAGCATGCCGGCACCGGGGGGCTGTGCCTGGATCAGCCGGGAGGAGTACGAGGAGCACGGCCCCCAGATCGTCTTCAGGAAGTGCTTCTGAGCCGGCCTCAGGTGTCTGCCTCACACGTCACGTGCAATATGTGTTTGTAAAAATGATATTTAATATACAAATCTATTTTATATTTATAGCCTCTTCTACTCTGGTGCCATGGTGCTCTCCTCTGCTCTGGGAATCTATTTATAAATGAGTGTCTTATTCTAGATGACGTATTCCGATTAATTTGTCCGTCCATAACTTGTTGTAACGCGTGTTTATGAATCTCTTACTTCATGAATGATTCCACATCTCTCAGAAGGGGGTAATGTCCAACAGTTGACCCCAACCCACGGTAGGATTTAGACCAATATGTTTTCCTCTTGTCTTTTACTACCAAACAAGCCTTGACTGCCATGGTCTTTAAATCCAGTTCAGGGATTATTGGGTGCATGTCGTTCAATGATTAACGGTGGGCCCATTCAGCCTCAACGCCATCCTCTAAGCCTTTTAAGAGACAAACTAACGTCAAATGAAATAATATTCTAAGACTAAATTAATTAAAAATTCGTATTTAAAAAAAGGAACGATTTATTTTGATACATGTTTATTTGGTGTACGTTGGTGAATGAGACAAATGAGTACATGGGCCGTGATGAAGAGGTTGATTGTCATAACGACCGGTATCCAATGAAACATCTTGTAGTTAGACGTCAACGCTACCAATCGGCTCCTCGGGGGCACATAACTGAATGAACTATAAACTTCACTCTGACTTTACAATGCAATACACTTCTCGTCTTTTATACTTTCCTCGTGTTGTTCATCTACCTGAGCCAATGCAAATGCAAAGTCTTTTCGAGCGAGTTTGTGAAATGCAGAGAATTATGGTGGGAAACGCTGATTTATTTTCTTAGAATAACTGCCAACTTGTTCCAGGTGTTTTGTTGACTTGTTTGATGTTTTTAACTGCATGGTTTGAGATCAATGAGTGTCTTTTGTGTGTTTTTTTTAATATTTGTGTGATGTTGCTTTTGAGCTTTTACCTCCATCTTGTTCAGCAGTATTCTTTCTACATTTGTGAAAGCCTTTCCCTCTGTGCCAAAAATACATGCATTTTTACTTTACTTGAAACCAGAAAATTCTTTGCCTAAAACTAAACTACCTAAACAATTGGAAACACCAGCTGATTTACAAGTGTTTTGCTACAGCTTTTGGTTTTTAAACTTTTTGTGTGCTATGGAAGTATTTTATTTCAGCTTATAACTAAGCATTATAATTTTGTGTGTATTGCTTGGTTTCTGTTTACATATATGTTTGATGGTTCTGTGTCTGAAGTGTGTTTAATATTGTGTACTGCCCTTGTTTAAATGTACGGGGCGGTCATGTGGTTCTGCGGCTCAGGTCGGATGGGGGAGACGAGGACTGTATCGGTGGGACGGGTTGGCCTCGTAGGGTCGGAGAATAAACTTACTACTCTGTTGAACGTATGATGTGTGACGAGCCTATGGATGTTTTGCACCAAGTCGCATGTCTGTTTTTTAATAATAAATATTTTATCTTTTAAAATGTGTGTTGCATTTATAATTGTACTCATATGAGAAGTGGGGGTATGGGAAGCTTGGCTACAATAGTCCGACCACAGAAAGCCACGGCCCCCGAGTCCGCAGCTGGTTTCAATTCCCACATAAACCCTGGTGGAAGTCGCTGGCGTCCCAAATATGCACTCTAATAACCACTTGTGGAACTCGTGCCAACTGGAAATGTACTTTGTAAATACTTTGAGTTGAAGTGGATATTAAAACGCTTTGGCTCTTTAACAGGCACATAAATAGCCTATAAACCAGCGAAGGATATCCTAACTTTTAAAGTTTATTTTTCACCATTAATTGTAGTTGAATTGGGCAACATAGGGACACGTCCTTTGTAGGCTTGTTTTTCCAAAGATGAATAGGCTATATAGATTTACAACTTATTTCTTACTAAATTATAATGTACATATATGTGTGCAGGGTCCAATCCAATATACAAGTATTATGATTGACAAACGGTTGTTAAGTCGGCTGAATTGTGGACAAGGGCGCCATCTAGTGGACAGGAGGCAGTCAGTTACCCTGACAACTCTCAACAAGTCGATGTTTGTCTTGGTTTCAAACCTCCTCAGTATCGATCGACCCGTTCATGTATGACTGCCCATAGTGTAATTAATTTGTGTAGAGATGTCGCGGGCTCAGGCAGAAAGCGTGATTAAAAACATCATCCGAGATATCGGCGAGGAATGCGCAGCAAAGGGCCAGGCCGCGTCCGAGACGCTGGTGGCCTTCATGGTGAGTTTATACTGTGTAATGTTTAATGCGTTACTTGTCAGGTGTGAGTTGCCTGTGAATAAATGTAGAGAATAAATTTACCGCAGGTGAAGGCTGTGGTTCTGGACCCGGAAAACGGGTTCAACGTCGACCGGACTCTCACCAGAGAGGACGTGAGACAGCTGGTAGAGGTAAAGTAACAGACAGTAAACACTCTTTAACAACACTTCGACTTAATAATTACCATTTATTTCATATTTTTCTACAGTGACCATTTTAGATGTTTGTTTTTTTCACAGTTGTGTGTGGGTAAACTGACCGAGGAAGGCAGTCCAGCTCTCGACACATTAAAGATGCAGGTTTACTTTGACATGAACTACACATCTCGACGTGAGTTGGGCCTTGTTCTCATTAAATCACATTTATAACACATGATCGGGTCACTCACTGTTTCAGTCTGTATTTGTGTATTCAACATTCTGCAATCTTTTTACCTAGAATTAGTAGCAGGTGCATCCAATTTTTAAATCAAACTTTATTTGTATTTTTACAAATTGTTAAACGTTTATCCTCCACCTAGAATAATGGTGTTTTCTTCAGTTGAGTCTTTGGATAATTGGCCTAGTAAACTAACCCTTGGCTTTCCGACCGGTAGGTGAGTTCATCCAGGAGCATCAGCGCCTGCTGGCCACACGGCTGGGGCCGGTGTCCCGGGACATCATGGACATGCAGGCCAGGACGCAGGCGGACCTGGAGGAGCTCTACCGCAGGATCATCAGCTACATGCTGCTGAGCTCCGGGGTGGGCTCGCCCAACGACGTCAACACCGTCCGGGAGGCCGCAGGTAGGGGTCTCTGAATGAACGGGATGTACATGGGAAGGACACCGTCCAAAGACACCGACAGGAAGTTTGTGTCCGTCCACTTCCTGTTCCAGCGGCGCTGCCGAATGCGTTTCCTAAGCGGAAGGTGGCGATCTTCCTGTCTGTATCTCTCTACTACCTGTCTATGTATCCACTTCCTGTCTGTAGGTCTACTTCCTGTCTCAGCAGCGCTGGAGAATGTGTTTCCTCACCAGGATCTCGGGACCTTTCAGAGTGTATCTGACCACTTCCTCTCGAAACCCCCATATTTCCTGTCTGTGTCTACTTCCTGTCCCAGCAGCACTGCAGAATATGTTACTTCAGCATGACCTGGGGACCTGTCCGTCTGTATCGATCTACTTCTCCAAACCCCCACACTTCCTGTCTGTGGCTACTTCCTCTCTAAACCTCTTTACTTCCTGTCTGTATCCGTCTACTTCCTCTCTAAACCTCCCTTCTTCCTGTATGTGACTACTTCCTGTCTGTGTCTACTTCCACTCTAAACCTCTGTACTTCCTGTGTCTACTTCCTGTCCCAGCGGCACTGCAGAGTGTGTTTCCTCAAGAGGAGCTGGGGACCTTCCTGTCCCTCTCCAGTCAGGACAAGGAGCAGCAGCTGGCCGAGTTGACCGCCGTCGTCACGGGGATACGAATCTTCAACAAGTTCCTGAATAAGGGAGGGGAGGGCATCGACGACTGTGAGTTCACACATCGTTACCGCGGATACCAGATGAGAAAGATTTCAGATGAAATGATGAAAGAGGATGAGGGTCTTAGGGTTAGGGATGGACTCCAAACCCAAAGCAGCCTATGGCCCCCTTGGGACATTTTTAGGAATGTTAGGAACTCCATGTTGGACTGTCGGTTGTGTCTTTTTAAGGAAAAAATCCCAGAGTTTTCCATCACCCAGCCGTGGTTTTTCAATCAGTGGGGGTATGGGTAGTTAACGCAACATTCTCCCTCTTCAGCTCGCTTGGGTGTTGTTTGGTCGAAAAACACACCCGCCATTACCGTTTATTGCCATAGGTGTCGCCATAGAGGACGAAACAGAACTTTAAGTTAAGCCTTGGTCTACGGTTCAAAATGGTTAGACTTCATGGGAGAAACGGCTATGGAGTTTGTTTTGATGAAAATCATTGTAAGAATCTTGTGCATGCGGCACAATGCATCATGGTGAATAATAGTCAGCAGAAATGTCTACTGTGGCACACTTGTGTGAATGGACCAATCAGATTGGTTCCAGTGTGTGTAACTGCAGGCCGCTGACGCCTGTCCCCTCGTGCTCCACAGTGCCCATGCTCCTGAACGAGGCGCTGCCTGAGCTCAGCGGCGCCATGGAGGCCTCGCTGCTCCAGACGCGGGGCCTGGCCTGGAGGTACACCGCGCTGCTGGAGATGCTGGCGGGCGGCCAGGAGCCGGCCGGGGAGAAGGACCAGTCCCCCGTCCTGCTCAGACAGGCCCTGTACAACGTCCGACAGCACGAAGCCCTCCTCAAAGCCATACTGGTGGGTTTAGCGGCGGAGGAGAGGAGAGTGAGACCTTGTTACTAACTTATACTTAAGTTACAAGGGAAGTTAGGCATTCTCTTGCATGCTGATATAGGTATATTAGTCTTGCAGGCTGATGTTGGTCTGTCGGTCTGTCTGTCTGTCTTTCAGACTGATGGGGGTCTGTGCGTCTGTCATGCAGGCTAATGTTGGTCTGTTTTTCTTGCAGGCTTATGTCTGACTGTCTGTATGTCTTGCAGGCTGATGTGGGTCAGTGTGTCTGTCTTGCAGGCTGATGAGGGTCAGTCTTGCAGGCTGATGTGGGTCTGTCTGTCTGGCTTGCAGGCTGATGAGGGTCTGTCTGTCTGTCTTGCAGGCTGATGTGGCTCTGTCTGTCTGTCTTGCAGGCTGATGTGGCTCTGTGTGCCAGGCAGGTGGAGACCCTGCAGAACGACCTGGAGTCGCGCCTCCTGAACCTGAAGGAAGCGGTTCAGACCAGGACGGCCGTGTCCACCGCGGTGGTGTTCGTACGTATCTCACCCCCCCCCCTCCTACTCTCAGTGTTACCGTGACTACAAACCAGAGATCTTCCCTCCTGTGTGGTCCTTGGTGCAAATATATTTTCTTGGGGCTCGCCACAAACACAAATGCATGCTTCTGTATTCACACACACGCACGGACACACACAACCACTCTAGACAATTTCAAAAGCAGACACATTTCTCTCCTAAATGGTACAAATTGACGTCCACCACACATGTTATCACAAATTCATTGGACGAATGAGCATTTCCCACCTTGCCTTCTTCCTTCATTAGTTTGAAAAGAAAGCAACCAAATTAATTAAGGTAAATAATATTTAAAAAGGGGGGAATAAATTATCAAAACCGTAAGTGTTATACACAAGTTGGGAAGGTGGTATATAAAACTATTACAATAACAAGTTTGCTTATTGTTAAGGTTGAATGGTTACTTCACTGCATGGAAAGGTCAAGGCGCGAGAGGGCCCTTTAACATTAATAAAGATCACCTTCCTGCATTGACAAGATAGCTTCTGCACCGATTGCATCATCTATATTCACGCTAGTGTCCCCGACTCCTATGATAACCCGAGGCAACGCACTCGATCCGCTGCCTGTGGGAGTTCACAGTGTTGCCGATGGTAGCCTCGAAATGGCCGAATGTGTAGCACACAACTCCCCTAACCTGTGCGTGAAGCTCACCCAGAGTGCGGTGCTCCAGCCCCACTTCACAGTGCTGTCCCAGCTGTGGGCGGGGCTCCAGGACGAGATGGTGCTCCTCAACGTGCAGGAGGCGGTGGCCCTGGGCCTGCAGCCCTTCCTGCTGGCCCAGGCCCAGCTGTTCCCCCCCGCACAGCTGGACCTCCTGCTGGAGGGGTCGGAGGTCAGGAGCGATGAGCAGCGGATGGCCGAGTCGGCGGGTGAGTGGGACGCAGAGCAGGGCGTAATACGAGCTAGGTTTCAGTCTGGGACAGAGGTTATTCTGTCCGTCTGGTTACTTCCGTATGTTTCCCACGCTGTATATCACACCGAGCTGTGGCATGTATATCCTTGTGAACTGAACATTCACACTTTCTGTTTGGTCGTGGTGTGCACACAGAATTGCGGTCAAGGTGGACAACATTTTTAGCGCACAATGTACATTTGGCGCTTAAAATAAGTAAAAGCAGCACCAGTGTGTCATACCTGATGAGTTCTTGGTTGTCAGATGAGGTTTCTCGTTGGCGATCATGTCGAAACGTCCTCTAGTTGGCTGTTAGACTCATCCAAAGTTATATTAAAGTTCCTATGTTGGTATGATTCCTACCAGTGTGTTCCTGTTCTAAGATAAGATGATCCTTTACCAATGGCAGGCAGGAACTTTGGGAAAGGGGCTAACCATTGACCACCTTCCTTATCTTTAGAGGAACGTGTCAACGTCCAGGAGGTCCGGGGCCGGCAGTGGCTGTTCCCGGGGACCATGGGGAACTTCTCCAAGCTGCCGCTGCAGTACCGAGGGATGTGTGGCTACAGCCTGGCCGCCAGGGACGGCCTGCTGCTCCCGGGTGAGCCAGGACCCCTCGGGTCATACCCCTCTACAGAGAGGGGGGCTGGGCTCAGGGGCCCAGGTTATGTTGTACCCCAATGTCCTCAGCCTCCCTGTAGGCATCCATGCGCTTAACCTCTACCTGCTCCTTAATGACCTCACGTATTCACAAATCCATGTATTCTCAATTGTATTATTGTATTGAATTATGGTTAAGAATCAGATAATAATGACTCAAATATTGGTGCGTCTGTTTGTATAAGAAACAACAATGCCACACATGTTAATTAAAGGGAATCCCAGCATCGGCGTCCTGAGACTCCAGGACAAGTACTACGTGTTCAGCTCCCGGGAGGCCGCAGAGCAGTTCTCCAGCTGCCCAGACGACTTCACCTCCCGCGTGGCCGAGCGGGCGCGGAGGTGCCCCGAGCTCATCCAGCTGCTGGAGCTACACCATCAGTTCACCGGGACCACGCCCTACTCTGAGGTGAGCCACGCCCTACTCTGAGGTTAACCCCGCCCTACTCTGAGGTTAGCCACGCCCTACTCTGAGGTTAACCCCGCCCTACTCTGAGGTTAGCCACGCCCTACTCTGAGAAAGAAACGTAGGAGCCACGCCCTACTCTGAGGAGCCACGCCCTACTCTGAGGTTAGCCACGCCCTACTCTGAGGTTAGCCGCGCCCTACTCTGAGGTTGGCCACGCCCTACTCTGAGGTTAGCCACGCCCTACTCTGAGGTTAGCCACGCCCTACTCTGAGGTTGGCCACGCCCTACTCTGATGTTAGCCACGCCCTACTCTGAGGTTAGCCACGCCCTACTCTGAGGTTGGCCAGGCCCTACTCTGAGGTTAGTCACGCCCTACTCTGAGGTTAGCCACGCCCTACTCTGAGGTTAGTCATGCCCTGCTCTGAGGTTAGTCACGCCCTACTCTGAGGTTAGCCACGCCCTACTCTGAGGTTAGTCACGCCCTGCTCTGAGGTTAGTCCTCAGTAACCGGGCTTTTGTGTTTACATGGCAGTTAGGTACCCTGATTGCTGCAGTAGGTTATTATGCCGTGCGTAGTGGAAACTGGTCGTCATGCACCCAGAAGTCCCAGCAGGGCCATTTATCTGGGTGTCTATGGCCCTGTCTCTATATGCAATATCCCTATAACTTGCAATATTTCGTTGCCTCACTGAGCTATTTGAATCAACTGGATGGACCAGTATTTTTGTCTGTGCCTACTTAGGCTATTATATAAACACAACGTGCGTGTGTGCGTGCGCGTGTGCGTGCGTGTGTGTGCGTGGGGGTCCAGGGTCCAGGGGGCACCCTACAGGTGAAGGCGGTCTGCCGGTGCGACAGCGGCACCCAGACGGACACCCACCTCCTGGAGACCAACCTGGCGACCACGTACCAGTGGAACGAGTGGGAGCTGCGCCGGCAGGCCATCCGACTGGTCCGTCTGTTCGTCTATCGTTATAAACATACCAATCCCAAGTGAACGGAAAATAACTACAAAATAGTTACAAAAAATCGCTTCGGTAACCACCTCCTTGCAAGTCTTCTTCAACATTATTACCTCTTGTTTTTGCACACTTCACACACAACAATAGCGTCACAATAGCGTTCATAAAATCGTACTTTTAGGGGATGTTTCGCTGTGCTCTTGCTGAGCAGATCCTCTTTACACTTGCCACTCGCCAACCCTTTTTCTAAATCGGCGGGAGTTATAACATCTGCAAAGAATTCAAGGTTAAATGGATGGGTTGTAGGGTTTGAGTGCAAAAGAAAAGGCGAAATTACACCGTCCAGCACATTTATTTTGGAAAGTCGGCTGCCTCTGAATTTAATACGCAGGCAAAAACCGTGTTGACACTGCAGTACCTTCAGTGTCTTATTTAAACTTTATTCACAAATCTAATGGTTCAGGAACAAACTGTATCCAACCCTCCCCCCCACTAGGCCAACCTGCAGAGCAGGGTGACCCACTCCACGCAGACCCACCTGAGCCACATGAGACGAGACAACGACTCCCAGACGTACCCCCCCCGAGACACCGCCTGCCAGACCACCAGGGACGGCGAGACCAACGTCCCCAAACCCCTGGTGCACATGACCCGGCTCCGCGGCCGCCATGAGCACCCCGCCGTCAAGACAGACCTCACCAGACCTGTGGAAGACTGAGCCCCATTGGTTGATTGCTTTTTATGTATGCACTTTTCAGTTTAAAAGTTGATTGATTGGTTTATTTGGCTCTCATAGTTGTTGAATAAACCATTAGCACTGGCTGATAGTTGTAATTGATTAAATGTTGCAAACTATAAACCAGCTAATGTGACATCCGTCTTGAAATCCTTCTGGGCTCTAAATGGTCTCCATCTCTGAAATGCAACTCTTTACTGACTCTTGGATCTTAAAAGACTCAAAGGTTCTCTTGTGTCTCTTCTGTAGTGTGACCTTTGGGGACACCTTGGGGATCTTCCCATTACTTAAACGGGATATCCTGTGTCCCCCAGTGTGAGTGAGCTTTCTCCTGTGAAGCGTTTTCTCAGGCAGTGAGCGGGGGATCATCAGAACAATCAACATCATGAATGAATGCATCTGACTGAATGTCTTCCAGTGCGTTTGAGCCGTTGATGGGAGATTATCATAAACCTTTTGCCTAATAGAATCAACCGACAGATCAGCACCACGGCTAGCGCCATGACCTGCGGAGCCTGTTCTATAGTTCCCGTGTCACCCGGGATGCTCCTTTTATAGCATTACCTCCTGTTCTCTGTGCATCGGTAAATGCACCTCAAATAGGGCCTGACCTTTTAAAACCTCAAATGACCAAGATTTGGTTGTTGTATACACTAGCATGCTTTTACACATTGAATAGTGTCGTGATCCGCCCCTGGTTTTCTCATTCACCTGCCTGCCACCCTGATCACTCCCAATTAACCCAACCACCTTCACCTGTGTATCCCCTATATCAGTCCTCTCCTCCCAATCATTCCCTGCCAGATTGTCTCTTGTGTTTCACAGTGCTCCCCCGCCATTCTACTCCTGACTTACCACCGCTCCGGCCTGCTCTCTGATCCCTGCCTGTCTGACTATTCTCCCGGTTCCTGATCCCCGCCTATCTGACTCTTCTGCCGGTTCCTGAGCCCCGCCTGTCTGACTCCTCTCCCGGTTCCTGATCCCCGCCTGTCTGACTATTCTGCCGGTTCCTGATTCCTGCCTGTCTGACTATCCTGCTTGCCGATCCAGAACCCAAATAAACTATTGACTCTGTTCCGCGCTCGTCGCCAGTCTGTGCACTTGGGTTCAGCCAAACGAGCTTGTTACAGAATAGACTGCCCATAAATAGCTTGAAATGGCTACACATGGGACATGAGTTGGCTGCACATTACTGCTGTTTGTGGACTCAGAGCCCCTCGAGATACTCTGGCGTGGTCTGGATTGATTCATACCTTCTGGTATTTGAACTTAAATTTTAATGCAAAGATTCTTCCGACTCGAAGTTGAAGCAGCAAACCATTGATCGTACGGGACCATTGGATCAATGTGACATGGTGCGGTTGCTGCATGGCAAGCCTTCGGACTGAGTCGAGTAGTGGTGCGTTCTGTGCGAGGGAAGTTTTGCTCTTGGTTTAAGGCTCGGACGTACTTTGAGTGTTCTGTGTCCGCGGACATGCATGTTCCATTTATCCTCAATTAAGATCATGGATCAGCCTTGGATTGAATGATTAATTGATATTGGGCCCTGGTGGTGTTCACACACACGATGTTACTTTCACACCAGATTCAAGATAATATATCCAAAGCACAGAAATTGCCAAGACAAAAACAGAGTTCAAAGAAAGTGTATTATGTTGATGGTATTGATGGGCCTATCAATGTCAGATTAAAATATTTATTCTGGTGTTATGCAGGGTGAATAAGAGACTCAATTGTTTGGATCTGAGAAAGAATCAGCCTGATTATTGCCTTGTCGGTGGCGGCATCTACTGGATGCTACAGGAATAAAGGCATTTTATTTTTCCGAGGTTGAACTTCAGTATAGATAACAGAAAGTTATCGCATATGTGATGCGCCAGCCCGTGCCATGGTACAGGACATGAAACAATTTAACGGCAGATATGGGTGTGGGTTTTGTCTGCATATGGGAGAAATAGAACGGAAATAGAAGGGAAAAGGGTTAACACGTGTATATCCTCACTCTACTGAGTATCCTCAACTAAGAACACATGATCAGACTACCCATCAGGCATCTGCTGCAATACAATCAGACACAGATGTTAATGGGGTTAAGGGACCTAGTCAACTGCTGCTACTTCCTAATTTCGACATTATCAAACATTTTGTCCCAGAATATATGCATAGTATTTGCCTTGGTGTAACAAAACAATTTGTCAGTATTTGGTGTGATTCAAAAAACTCTGCTTTGCCATTCTACTTACAACCGAAAATAATCCAACAGATTGACAGTTCTCTCCTCACCATGCACCCACCACATGAAGTCAAAAGATGTCCAAGGTCATTGTCCGAGAGACACTATTGGAAGGCATCTGAATGGAGGGCATTTCTTTTGTTTTATTCCCCCATTCTTTTGAAAACAGTTTTACCCCTGGTTTATTATAATCACTGGCTTACTTGTCTTCTCCATCTACACACTCCTTCAGGATAATATCCAAAAAGCTGATCTTTTGCATGCTTCCTCTTGTCTTTCGCGTTTTGTTGTCGAGGTACAAGAGCTTTATGGAAAATGTTATGTATCTTATAATGTTCACTGCTTAACCCATCTTAGCAACGCAGTTGAAATGTGGGGTCCGCTGTGGGCCAACTCTTCATTTGTTTATGAAGACACAATTGGCACTCTTCTTGAAATGTTCAATGGTACACAGGCAGTCCCTGAACACATTTTTTAAGAGATTCTTTAACACAAAAACACTAATGCACCACACTGAATTATTCAACAATTCAACAAATATTTGGCTTATGTTTCACATATTCATTTTAGGACAAATTACAGAATAATGAAAATATATATTAAAAAAAGTATATTATAGTTAACTATAGTAATCTATACTGTACTACACTTTGTATAGTGACTTACTATAGTATTTACCATAGTACACTACAATGTCTGGAAAATTACTATAGTAAATCCCACACTATATTGTAGTATAGTATAGTAATCTATAGTATACTACACTGTGTAGTAACTTACTATAGTATTTACCATAGTACACTACAATGTCTGGAAAATTACTATAGTAAATCCCACAATATATTGTAGTATAGTATAGTAATCTATAGTATACTACACTTTGTAGTAACTTACTATAGTATTTACCATAGACCACTACAATGTCTGGAAACTGTCTAAACTATAGTATTTTTTTTCCCCTGGGGAATGGGTATGCTTAGAAGGTGACTAGCCTTGATAGTAGGATTCTCAGGAAATTAAAAGTGGGGTAGGCATTTTGGGAAAACCAGACAGACATTTTGAAAGTATCAAACCAAAACATAAGCCACTCCCCCAAAAACGGGAACAACTCGCTAGATTTACCAACCGGTCTGCCTGACAAAAAGTGCCTGTTCGGAGGTGTTAGGACGTCACGACCAGGGGACGAAGGCTGGGAGGTGCGTTGATGTGTTGATTTACTGTTGGGCAGCAATTTAGTTGGTGGTCCGCAAAGGTTGAGCATCTCTGACACTATTAGTAGGCTATAACCCCATTGTATATTTCATCTACGACATCCCTCATACACAACGTCTTTCGACGCGTTGTGTGGCGCATTTCATATGCAACAGCTCTTATTCTAACAGTCAGAAGAACAGTAACAAGCATCCCAAAGTGCGTGGACGTTACCATGGGCGAAGTCCCCCCTCCATCCATGGACTCAGCCCAACACAATGTACTTAGAATCTCAAGAGGTTTGAATTAGTGCTGAAACACACAACAATTGGGATAATAATTAATTTAGGAAACTATTAGCCTACATACTACAAAACATGGTATACACAGTGTATAAATATAACATTATTGTGAATATACATATTTGAATGTTCACCTCACAGATTTAGATTCATAGGCCTACTGTTGTTTTGAAGTAGGAAATGTTCATGCAATAACTTTTATCTATTAACTCCATATTGAACATATAATAAGTTACTATCAAGAATGATTTAAAAAATAGTCAAGATTACATAATCCTGTATCACAAAGTATCCCATGCCCATGTTTGTATTAGATTAGATTCATGTACTCAGAACACTCAAAAGGACAAGGAAAAGGCTCTGAAAAACCTGATGGTCAGACATAACATTCAAGGTTACTGATGGATTTGAATGACTGAACCTTTTGAGTTACAGCTCAAAATACACAACGAATGGGAGAATGAAATCACACATTTAGATTGATAAAGCCTGCAGCCAAGGAGCTGTGGAGGACAACATCAGCAGGCTCTGCAAAAACACCTATTCATCTTAACACAATTTCTTCTGAATCCCCCGTACTTGGTTTGTTGTGCTTCGGTATTGTTGTGTTCGGACACAACAAAGCACAGCCCCTCTGTCGATATAAGGAGACAAAACTGTTGGGACTCATGTTGCAATCAATATTACATTTGAACAGTTCATGTTAGAGGGAAATTGAAAGGCTTCCCTTTGTGGCTGTCTTGCTCTGTATTTGCTCTGACTCATTCTCATAGGTCAACGCAAAAAAATCACAAATTCTCTGCAATGTTTCATTTTGTCCGGTATTGTGGCATACTGTGATTTTGGTAAGTTTGATCAATTCATCAGGTGACCCTGTCAATTCCAATAGAAAATGTGTCAAGACCAGGATTCTTCTCTCTTTTCTTTTTTTCCTGTTTCATATTTTCCCTAACTGGCATAGTTGGAGGGATTAAAGTCCTTCTCCTTTGGATCGAGAGGGAACAGCAGCACAAAAAGAAATATGTCACAAATTTGTTCACGTTGGGCATCATTGTGTGCTCCTTAAATTAGAAACATTTTTTATTTGATCAACAGGAATTGTCCTTGGCTGACGTTCCCTGATGGGGATTGACTTTCTATCACCCACATCGCTGTTCCTGAACACTGCCCACCGAGGTTCCATGACCGATAATCTATCGGCAGAGCCATGTGCGATTTCTCTGGATAAAATGCACAATGTTTACATGTGTCTACCGAAAAAGAAAAAAACATAAAGATCATAACCCTTGAATAAACAGGACTCATTGGAATTGTAAAGTGATGGCAATGTCAATGCTTTTAATCCAGAAGAAGCACAGATGATGCCAGTCGCTGGCTCTCAGATATGGGGGCGATCAAAAGGCCAAGGTGGCGTTTATGTCCACATGTCTTTGTCTGTGTGTCAATGTCCATTATATACATGACATTAATCCATCGGCAAACAAACAAACCAGGTAACTTAAATATACACAGGTGAGCTGAATGAGCCAATTGACACAGGGGCATTAACTCGACTGAAAATGACTAAAGTACTGAACGGAGCCCTAATGTCAAAACAAAACCCAAAAATCTGTAGCACAGACTTCTGCATTCAAGTGAACATTCAACGGTGTGAATCCCAAAATATGAGGCAGACAGAAAATCTGAAAAATGAAATAAGGAAATTAATATGAATATGACATTAAGGACAGGAAAATATATTGGATATCATTGCTACCAAACTGTCCTGTTTCTGAAATTATGAATCGCTGCCACCAAGAACAATCAAAATTGCGGCACATATAAAACAAAACAGTTGAAGTACTGTATGTCCCTTCAGAATAGAAGATGACATAACCTATGGGGTATTTATTCAGTAGTCTGACGAAAAACAGCGAGGAATGCTACAAGTGAGTAGGCCAAATGATCTTCAACAATTCAGACAACCACAACTCAAGTTCCACAAAACCAAATGAATCGGTGTAGACAAAAAGTTTTCTTGAAAGCCACAATGTCCAAAAAAAAGTATTTACAGTAAACCAAATTAGTTTCAAGCCTACACTCACCTATTGTTCTAAAAGTGTAATCATTTATCATTGACCTTCCTGGGTAGTACTCCGACTCCCTGAACTCTGACAGGGAGAGGACATTGCTGTTTCCTAATTACAACATACACACACAAAAACATACATGCACAACATTCATGCAGACACAATGGCAAGGAATTTGAGATTAACAAGCCAGCTTGCGCTCCTATAGTTTCTTGATGTGAAAGGGACAAACTAAATTGGACACGCGGTGTACAATGAATGTGGCAAGGTCATTGATGATTGGAATAACTTAACGTTAAATAAAGGAACAAAACAGATTATAACATGCTATTTTTATAGCATGTAATAACATGTGATATGTAGATAAACATAATAACATACATTTATATAATATAATGTATGTATAATAAATATAATATTGGATTAAAAGAGGATATTTTACCATTTTATTTCACTGTCACATTTCTGTGAGGTCTAGTATGCGTTTATTGTGGGTTTTGTGCAGGGTTCTCTGCAATGCTTTTTTTCGTTTGTGAACTTCCCTATACTAAATGTGAACTTTTTCCGTGTGAGGCCAGTCTGAACAGCACGGCTGTGTGGCGGCATCCTGTTGTTTCGGGAGACAGAGGGGCTAGACTGAAATCACACTGCTTCTCTATGGTGTGCATAAATGCACACAATCTACATGTGTGTGATTGAGTGTGCAGCACACAAAAAGCACACCGAGTCCAGTGAGGCCGGCCCCAGCTGTCTGTATCTCTGCCATTACTGTAAGAGAATACCCCGACCCACACACACACCCACACACACACACGCACACACACACGCACACACGTACACACACACGCACACACACACGCACGCACACACACACACACACACACACACACACACACACACACACGCACACACACACACACACACACACACACACACGCACACACACACACACACACACACACACACACACACACACACACACACACACACACACACACACACACACACACGCAGACGCACACACGCACACACACACACACACACACACACCAGTCAATGTGCTTTAACTCCAGCTCCATCAATCTCTCTCCGTTTGACAGAAGCTATGCCCACCTGTTCTCCCACAGCCCGCAGCCCAGGCAGGGCCCCCAGGAGCCCAACACCCCAGGCCCCAGCACACATAACTGATTCACACATTACTCCGGACTCACTCGTAACTCGGCTTGATCTGAGCCATCTCCGATTCGGTGAAAAACGCTGTTTATTTATTTTAATTTGAAGTTATCCACCAACTGAGATCTTTTTGCCTTCAGTCCACTTTTCTATATCTGGTTTTGTCTTAAATGTTAAATTTGATGTACGGTTATTTTGCAACATTGAGGCAACTCCAGAAGACCCTTCTGTAGAGTCCTCCGCACACACACACACACACACACACACACACACACACACACACACACACACACACACACACACACACACACACACACACACACACACACACACACACACACACACACACGCACACACACACACACAGAGTATATGTTTAGGAATTCAGACCCGATAAAAGAAGGGTGGACTGATTGGTGGGGGTGTGGGGGGGGGGGGCTGAGGAATGAATAACATGCCTCTTTACAAATACATGTGAACGTCTGAATAGTTGTGAACAGTCTCGAGGTAACCATACGAGACACAGAGGTGAGGGGGGTTAGTGGTGCAGACCTCCAGCATGGTAACGCTACTGCTGTGTGTACGCTTCAACAAAACACTGATTGGTTGAGCAGGGAGGGGTATCTGGTAACCGACACACGGGTTAAAAACCGAGAAACCCTCCACAACTATTGGAGCTGCTTCTTGTTCAGAGCCGTCTGGTCCGCGCATGCGTGTTGCCTGCAGAGAAACCACAGCGACGACTCAACAAATGATTTGGTTTCAGTCGTAAAACCTTTGCGGGCATGTTAGCTATGCGTGGATGCACATTCTCATTATCACACGCACGTGTTTAGATAAAATGCTGTGGAGAGCGTCGACATGGCGGGTCCGCCCCAAGTGATTATATCCTCACCCACATACTACATGGTTTCTTGATAAGGCTTTGTTAGTATTAGCATGTGCATGCGCGTGCTGTACTCGTATGTGTCAAGTATGCGTGTCCAATGAAGACAGGGGTCTGCCACTTATGTAGGGACAGTGTGTGAATGTGTTTGGAGAGCCTTCTCACCTTCCTTGTGAGGCTTAACCTTGTGTTTCGCTCCCAGAATAGAATAGTGCAGCTCGGCACAGTGTTTGATATTCTTGTTTTGTAGCAGCGTAAATGAACAAAATAATCGTACATCAGCTAATTAACTCTTGTTTTGTAGAAGCGTTAATATTTCTAAATAAATTCTGTTTTCTATTTCTAAATAAACCAGTAGAAGAGTGGATGGTGAATGGTTATAGTTAGGTTTGATAGCATAATGGCACTCTGATAGGTTGGCAGTAGATTTGATTCCGTGATTGCGGCCTGTCACTGGAATGCACTAGAAATTCAGTTTGAATTGGTATGGCTTGAATTTGAGCCTTGATGAATGCCTATGGTATTTCGAATAACTGCGAAGTACATTTTTGTACCTGAAGTAGTGAACATTGTAAAAACTGTATTTGAAATCTCGGTTCTTGAAACTTGAAATGATATAAATATTTGAACAGCAGACCTGATGGCAATGTTTTGACAGCAGACGATTAAATGTGGGTCCCATAGGGGGAGGCTTATTGGGAATGCTTTGACATGGTCAAGTTAAACTGTTTCTAAATCATAAATGAATTGCAATTCATCCATTATGCCATTTTATTTTGTTAAATAGTTTCACGGAAAGAATTAACCAAAAAATCTGTCACAGCTCAGAATTTTTTAATACCCCTACTTTGACAAACCTCTGAAGATCATGAACAAGAAAAAGAGGCACGGTCAGGGAATTGTTCTTATTCAGCATCGTTTATCTGTTGTTTTAGTCTCCCCCCCCCCCCAACACACACAAACACACACACATACACACACACACTCACACACACACTCCCCCCCCCCCACACACACATACAAACACACGCACACACACACTCTCCCCCCCCCCCCCCCCCCCCCCACACACACACACACACACACACTCCCACACAGATCAACATGGAGACTCAACACAGGTGTGTTGCACACCTCTTCACACCTCACCAATCACCTCTCATCCCTCGCTCCCCAGTCCCCTTTTCTTCTTCTGATTGTCGAGCTCCATTAAGAACTCCACAAATCCTCAAACAGACACACACACACACACACACCTACACACAAACCACACAAACACACACACACACACACACACACAGACACACACACACACAGACACACACACCCTGAGGCACGGTAGCATTGCTAATGGTTGGGAAACTCTTAGAGGGGCTCTGGGGCAGGAAGTCGGGGTGCTTCGGAAAGGAGTGTGTGTGTATCAAGTTACCTGTCCAGGTAAGTCTGTGTTTATTTAGTATAATCTGGTAGTAGTCCGGAGGTCCCAGGCCTTGACATAAAGAGCTCTAGTGTGTGTGTGTGTGTGTGTGTGCGTGTGTGTGTGTGTGTGTGTGTGTGTGTGTGTGTGTGTGTGTGTGTGTGTGTGTGTGTGTGTGTGTGTGTGTGTGTGTGTGTGTGTGTGTGTGTGTGCGCGCGCGTGTGTCTACGCGTGCACGTGTGTGGCTGTGTGTGAGCTTCTGTTGACATTTGAGAGAGAGCGGATACCCAATCCAAGTATCGTGAAAGATTTGCTGGCTGCAACCAAACATGCAAAACGCAAAGATGAGATGCACACACACACTATTTCAAGCGCGCTCTTTCTTTTTATCTCTCGCTCTCTGTCTCACACACACACACGCGCACACACACAAACAAACATACACGCACATACACTCCTTAATGTTTTCACAGTGTGTATTCTGAGCAGGACATTCACACCCTTAGAACAACTCACACAAGCCCTGCGAATGGCCACAAGCAGAACCAACGGGAGCGACAATGCCCTCTGCCCCGCCGCCTTGGCAGTCATTATGCCTTTGACCTACGCAATTTACAGCACAGCTCAGAGATCAGACCCAGCACACTCAGCATATGCCTTTGTAATGATAAAGGGTTGCCCTGTATAAAGCCTGAGTTATGACCCACCAATGTAATGTGGGCAGAGGTAGAGCTGAGCCAAGTGGTCCGCCAAGGGGTACGGGAGCGGCCTTGAGTGTGTAAGCGGTGTGGGGGGGGGGGGGTCGCAGGAAATCAAAGCAGAAGGACTTTAATCACATACCGCTGCGGCGCTAACAAGTCAAGTGCTTTTCTATTTTCTAGAGGAGGGCGCGCCGGGTCCGATCTCGGTCCCTCTCGCTGTGGGAGATGGGCCCGCCGTCGTTATCACAGCCCGCCTTTAGCAGCGGTGAGGCCAATCGGCTGCCGCGGGAGCACGTGGCGTACTGGTCTGCGTCCGCCCTGATGCCTCCCAGTAAGGAGGTCCTGGTGGGGTTCTGTGAGAAACCCTCACCTGCACGTGAGGGGGGGGCGCGGTGAGGAGGCTGTGACGCAGACGGGTCTTCCTAGCAGTTCGTCATGAGCACCTCTCAGTAGGTCTTGATTGACACGCAAGCACGACCATTCATAGACGGTGACGGTGAATGTTCACCAATCATAGACCTGGGAATAGTGCCATGATAATGTGATGTGTAGAAAAACAGACACATGGTGAAACCAAATCAATTTAAAGTGTCATTCTATTGCTCTGCTTTCTACAGAAATAAATAAAAGATACACCGGCGGACTGAATGAAACCATGGATGTAAAAGAGTAAACCCGATTCACCCCTTTCATGCCGCAGCTACATCAATGCTGACAGCCAATGAGAATCATGTCTTGAGTTTCTTCAAGACGCTGCTATGCTATGCTGGTTCTATCTATCAGACGTTCAGGCAAAGTCGCACAGCGATGTAGAGCAAATAAAGCACCTGCTCCTGGACTAGTCATAGTATGATTTAAACCCTCTCTGTGGAAAGCTAACATGACATTTCAGGCCATCTGCAAGCTCCATATTTGACTCATGAATATTGTTCAGCAAATGACCAGCTATCTCCAACCTAGAGTTTTCCTTTTTACAACCAGATCCTGCCATAGTTTTGACGAACACTCACGGTGGCTATTCTGCTTTAGATATCTAAAGCAGAAATCGACCAGTTGCAAGGACGCACTTTCAATGATGTTGACCAAATGTGACCCAATAGTACGGTTTCGCAATTGAAAATCAAGGGCAAAAACGGAAACTACTCCCTACTTGACCGCAACACTCGACAGGTACACAAAGATGAATTTTGTGATCTTCAAGGAAGCGCATCCTTTTGTGCTGCAAGGCACACGGGCTCACATGTACTGAAAACAGGCAACCTTTTTCTCAGATGAAGCCATTGTTAAGCAAGATGTGATGGCTGTGAAGGAAAAGCACTTTGAATGGGCTGTGACTGACGGAATAAAGGAATTATATTTGCTTGCAAGGCCAAGGCCCTTCTTTGGTCTGTGAATCTGTCCATTAGACACCGGCAGTCATGTCATGTGCTTCAAGAATTTCAATCAGAGGCATTCCATGTAGACCGATGGGGTAGGGCTCTATTTCAACCTGAAATATGAGTCGAGGAAGATAAACACAGTCTCTACTTTTCTTTCTCACTCGTTACCTCACCATATTCAAATCAAAAGTATCAATCCTACAGCCGATGGGGGCAGCCCGAGCCAAGACCTCCCGGTGAAACCCCGACTTGGCTCGTCCACGCCGGGCTCCCTGTGTGTGTCTGTGTGTGTGTAGACGGTGCCACACAGCCGTGCCAACGGACGGTGTACTTTTCCCCCCGACCCGCGGCTCGGTGCGGTGGCGGTCCTTCAGGTCACATTAGGGTGATTTACGGCTGGCGGACCACCGGCTGGCCGCGCTCAGGCCCACCTCGCCTTTAATCCAGACGCCGGGGCTCAATGCGGGGCCGTTAAACACTGACTCTTGTTACAGGGGGGGGGCCGGGGGAGGGGGGCGCTGGTCGTGATGGGGTGCATGTACTCTCACACACACACAGACACACACACACACACACACACACACACACACACACACACACACACACACAAATGTGAATTGTCAAAACGTATTTTTCATACACACATATCAATTCACACGCACACACATATAACCAAACAAAAACTTAGATGCACACACTCACACACACACACACACACACACGCACACACACACACACACACACACACACACACACACACACACACACACACACACACACACACACACACACACTATGGTATGAATTGCAATGAATTGGCAGCTGTGAATCGGTACACATTGTTACAATTTCCCAACGTTGGCAATACTACGTAACCTTGACGATAAACAAACTAAGTATGTGTTAGTGTGTATTTGCGTGTTTGATTTCCCCCCTTCCCCTACAACGGACACTTTTGGCCTCTAAACCTCGCTAAACTAAAGCATTGAAACATATTTGTTTTATACCACTCAAACTTTTTCTTTTACTCCCAGGACTTTTTTTGGATCTTTAATGGAGTATATATTTTGTCAAGTCAATCGTGAAGCGCGATCGCCCAGCCTTGACTTGTGTTAGAGCAGCCTGTCGGAGGCTTTGTTGTTGTTCGCAGTCCACCCTGGAGGCTCGTGTTTCACGGCGTCCGTGTGGTGTTTTAGTTGCAAACTCACATTGATTTAGCATCGGCTAATATTGCCGCGCGCGTTTACATATGCACTAAAAAGTACGCAGCCCTCAATTCAACATGCATACGCACACACATAGACAGGAGGCACATGTGTTTACATACACTCTAAAAATCCCTCCTAACATTTTTCACCCACCCCCTGTTAGGTGAACTCATTTGACGTTAAAATTAACCAAAACTTAGAGCACCCACTGCTCACTATGTCAGGCGCTCCACCATTGGCAATCAACACCTAATCATCCCAAATCTAGGGATTAATTTTTTTAATTATTTTTTTATATTATGTACAGCATTAATTTTTTCAAATTGATGTTGGACGTTTACTTTCCTTCTTGATACATAGAGGTTATCAGACTAGGGTTGAGTTAATCTAAAGCAGAAATCTACCATTTTCAAGGCCGCACTTGCAGAAATGTTAAGTTTGTAGCTGTGTTGATATGCAAGAACCTCTGTTGAGGAAGCGAGGTGGGCGAGGTGGGCGGGATGAAGTTAATGGTTCCTTTGATGCGTTGAAGTATAATTTTTTGCTTCTTTCTTTCTGTCTCCGCTTGACATGAAGGTGTTTTCCTTACCCACCTCTGAGGGCCATTGTTCGATGTGACGGCCAAGTCCATCACTCCTACCGGCAGAGTGCTCTGGGAACGCTGGGGGTCAACCAATGACCTCACTTACTGCATTTCATGGTGGAAAGATCATCGCCTCCACAAGGTCTCTCTACCTTCTCTCTCTCTCTCTCTCCCACATCTCTATCTCTTCTCGCTCTCCCTTTCTCTCTCTCATTCTTTCTTTCTTTCTTTCTTTCTTTCTTTCTTTCCTTTTTCTTCTTTCCTTTCTTTCTTTTCTTTCCTTTTTCTTTCTTTCTTTCCTTATCTTTCTTCTGTCTTTTCTTGCTTTGTCTTTCTTTCGTTTCTCTCGTCTCCTCTCTCTCCTCACCCCCGGCTCCCACTCTCTCTCGCGATCTCTCTCTTCCTCTCTCTCTACTTCAGCTTATAATTGGTTCAGGCCATCTTTGTGTCTAATCTTCTTACCTCGTTTAATACTTCATTCCCTCCCTCCGTCTGTCTGTCCGTCCTTCTCCATGCGGCGGCTGGAATGCTGTGGAGTGGGCCGGTGGGGGCTCCCCATTGTGAGCGGTTGGGGCGGTGGTTCTGCTGGGATGGGTCTCTATGTGGGGGGTGCTGGGGGAGGGGGGTGTTTTGGAAACGGGATCTCCTCACTGACCTCCCATGGGCTCTACCTACGGACGTTTGTAAAGTCAGGAGGGAGGGGCTCGTTGGGGGGCGGAGGGGGCGGATATGGAAGATGGCCGATATGGTAGCGTTGGTCTAAAAGTGCTATTATTTAGCTGCCCTGCAATTTTTTTATTTGTTATTTTACTTTACACTAAGTCTACTTGCCTGAAGTGTATCGGAAGACCAGCTTTTTCTCTCTCTCTCTCTCTCTCTCTGTCTCTCTCTCTCTCTCTCTCTGTCTCTCTCTCTCTCTCTCTCTCTCTCTCTCTCTCTCTCTCTCTCTCTCTCTCTCTCTCTCTCTCTCTCTCTCTCTCTCTCTCTCTCTCTCTCTCTCTCTCTGTCTCTCTCTCTCTCTCTCTCTCTCTGTCTCTCTCTCTCTCTCTCTCTCTCTCTCTCTCTCTTTCGACACGGAGACCTCCCTGTGTGGTGACGGTCTCAAATGGGAAGTGTGGACAGGGTTCCAGAATTTAGGCATTTGCGGTACTTATGTCAACTAATGTGAAAAATGCGGCGGGCGCTGGTGTGAGAATGGTGGGCCACGCGGCGCAGGTTGTGAGTGATATGCAGCGAATGCGGTAGCGCGAGGGGCAGCGCAGCTCGGCGGAATTAACAGGCTTGGCATTCCTCGACGAGCTGCTATAAAGACTGGGAGGGCCAGAGGGCCGGACAGAGAGAGAGACCCTGTTCCTTCTAGAGAGAGAGCGAGAGAGAGAGAGAGAGAGAGAGAGAGAGAGAGAGAGAGAGAGAGAGAGAGAGAGAGAGAGAGAGAGAGAGAGAGAGAGAGAGAGAGAGAGAGAGAGAGAGAGAGAGAGAGAGAGACAGAGAGAGAGAGAGAGGATATAGTATATCTAAATATTTATATCAAAAGAATATATACAAATAAATAAATATATATCTATAAAATATATCTGTATGTATGTATGAATCTATTTTTTTATATGTTTATTTATGTTTGTATATAGGCCTTTATATATTTATGAAACATAGGTCTATGTGGAGGTTCGGGGCTCAATTAATGCAAGCATGGCTGATGATATGTGAGTTAATACTCATGCAAAGTGAGTGGTGAGCCAATAATAACTAAACAAATCCTGGAATGCTAATCCTATCCCATATAGTTGGCCACATGGCCAGATCTGGCTGTCGTCCGATGCAATTGGAAATGGACTGCCCTTGTTGATGCAAGCCATTAGGGTACATGTTGCTTGTTGCTTTAAACTTCCATGACACCCTGCAGGCTATTTAGGGGGCACCTGCTATTGTGGACTATGTTGTCATGTGTGACCATCAGTATCCTGGTGGGAAGGCCATAGCCCGTGTAGGCCTGTGGACAGATGCTGTCTGA
>NC_079432.1:14939260-14944260 GCF_026213295.1 Gadus chalcogrammus | reverse complement strand
AGGGAGAGAGAGAGAGAGGTGAGAGAGAGAGAGAGAGAGAGAGAGAGAGAGAGAGAGGGTGAGAGAGGGATGGGCGAAGAGAAGGCAGCAGGAAGGAAGGGAAGAGTGAGGAAGAAAATAGAGAGGAGATTAGGAAAAGACCGGAGATAAACATGTGGCTGGTAAAAACAAAAAAACAAAAAAAGCAAAGCAGCAGAGGCAGGCCTGAGGCAGAGGGGACAGATGGGAGGAGAGGCTGGAGGAAAGGAAGTTTGGCATGTTGAGCTGGGCTCTTCAGGATTTGCAACTTGATGCTATTTTGAAAGCCTACTAGGGGGTTGGAGCCGGATTGTTTCCTATAATAATAATGTTTTGAGTTGTGCACATGTATCCAATGTTTACGCATTAATCTCATGACTTCCCGCCTGGTCATTTGTTTCAACGGGAACAAGAACCCATTCAACTTAAATAAACGATCACAATTGCGAGAATGCCGTAATTGTAACAACAGGACTAAATCAGGAAAGTCTAATTTGCAGGCCAAACAGAGGAGCCGCGACATGCAGCTCCAGAGCCCAGTCCTCATGGGGGGGGGGGTCTCTACCGGGGGCCCTTTTGTTCACAGTGTACACAACGCTGCCTGCTACGTTTCCTGTGGTGGTGCAAGAGGATCATGCGCGGGTACCTGTGTCCATGTTGAGGGCGATGTCGGGACTGGCCCCGGCGAAGGCCCCACTCCAGGCCGAGGCGGGCCCCGACTCCCCCTTGCCCCCCAGGTCGCAGGGCGAGCCGCCGGGCCCAGGCACGGAGCTGCTGGCGGCCAGGCGGTGGTGGTGCGAGCGCACCGAGGGCACCAGCAGCGAGCCGTAGCGCGGGTCGAAGGCGGCGCCGTACACCTCGTGCACGCCGGGCCGCGGGTACGCCGAACCCTGGCCCCCGATGGCGCCCCCTAGCGAGTAGGGGTGGTGGTGGTGGTGGTGGTGGTGGTGCGAGGGGTGCCAGGCCACGTCGGGGCTGGGCTGGTGGAGGTGGCCGTGCAGCGAGGCCGAGGCCGAGTAGGGGTCCCCGGGGAAGGAGAGCTCGGCGTGGGGGGCCCCCAGGCCGGAGGGCCCCGAGGACTGGTAGGTGCTGTTCCAGAAGGACGGGGGGAAGCTCCTCTGGTTCATGGGGAAGGGTCCGTCTGAAGGAGATAGAGGGGGGGGGGGGGTTGAATTTGTGAGGTTTTGATTTGTTTTATGTCGTGCTTCATTTGCCGCAGCAACAAATCTTGAAAAAAAAAATTGATTTGTTTCTAAGTGCGGCATGACGTTATTCATGCTGCTGAGGCACACACACGCCCACGGTCGTGTTATATGAGGGTCTTATTTCAGGTGTGTGTGTGTGTGTGTGTGTGTGTGTGTGTGTGTGTGTGTGTGTGTGTGTGTGTGTGTGTGTGTGTGTGTGTGTGTGTGTGTGTGTGTGTGTGTGTGTGTGTGTGCTATTTATTCCACTTAACTTAAAATGTAATTCATAGTTCTTTGATTCTCACTTCATCAACACAAACAAAGTAAGAGACTTTACAATGGTCCGAAATGTTGGGAATTTATTGCGATCCTGAATTTTAGAGTTCACTTAAAAGACTGACTGCTCAAGACATGATGACAACCAATAGCCTACTATGTACCGGAAATTAAAAAAAATACTTAATAGCAGAAGGATCTATCGACATGGACTCAACAAAAAATGTAGCTGGCTTATTTGTTTGGCGATTTAAGCTATTTATATTTAGGTATTTTGAGTAGCCAAAAAAAACAACTGGAACGCCAAAACAGTTATTGCAAGCAATTTCATAAGTAAGTAAAGCTTAGTTATACATAATCTATCCTCTTTACCCTCTCATAAAGTCCTATAATAAATACACTTTTTCTTTAGGAAGGTACACTTGCAGGCACGCAAACTCGAAGACGAAATCATGAGATATATCGGGTATCTACCTCGTGCGGACTTGTTGCTGTTGTTGGCGCTGGACGCGTAGCCGCTAGACTGGCTGAGCGCGCGGCTGAAGTGCTCGTCCACCACGGTGCTGATGTCCCCCTGGAAGTAGGTGAAGAGCACGCACCTGGCGCTCAGATACTCAGCCTCGGGTGACGGCTCTTTGTCGCGGCCGCAGTCCTCCTCCTTGATCGACGCGGGCACGGGCAGGTTGGTGAACGAGCCGCTCGCGCTGCATCTGCCCGCGCCGTCGTGGGACTCTTGCATTTTAGAATAAAACGCCAATTTCTATTTTCAAAAAAAGAAGGAAGAAGCTTATTACTTTTACATTCTTTAAACAACTATACAAAAATAATAAGAGATGCAGCAAATTAATCGTCTGCGTTAATTTAATGTAGCCTACTAGAATAAGGCTTTTCACAGTTATCGATTTTTTTGAGGCAACATAATCTACTTTCTTTTTAAATCATCCTCTTCGAAATAACAATCCTGCTATTTACAGGGATACAATGAGGTTCCACTTTATTTTCAATGGGTTAGTTCAAAATAACAGAGGGCTGCTGTCTGAATGTCTTCGCACTATTTGAGGTATGTCTCTGTGCTGCAGACGGAGATGCACTCGTTGACGGAGATGCACTGAGAGTCAAACACACTCAAGGAGAGACAACGAGTAAAACAACAAGAAATAGGCTACATCTAACACTATTACACCCCGATCTTTAATCGAAAAACAATATAGAAGTATGCTTCAATTAATAGATTACAATTTTAAAATCTACTTATTTTAAGCGAGATTCTTCCTGCTCACCCTTCAGCTGTGTCTGAATTAAAAACTTAAAATGAAGTAAATGAAGCAATTTATACACAATGCAGTTTCTGTCAAATATAGTTTTTGGTTTAAAACAATTATTTATTTATTATCAACCACAACAATGAAGTGTACAGTATCGAGAACACCGCATGCGCACGACTCACACTAGTCTACAAAGTTAGTGATGTAGTTTAATGAATTCATGCAATTTATCACATTTAAACCCGTAATTCCACGGACGAAATGGACAAAATTGCCATTTAATACAAATTAAAACAAAGCTATTTCCCGTCTAAAATATAAGTTTATTAGCTATTTCATTTTTTTCGCACTTTGTATATTTCTTCAAACAACGACGACTTCAGACTTAACGCTTTCTAAAGACCTGGGGTGAATAACGGCGCCACAAACACAGGTCACATGTGGACTCTACAGAAGCATCATGAAGTCGGTGAACAGAATTCCTACCTGGTGGTGGTAGGGGCTGTAGGCGGTGGCGAAGTATGGCTGAGGCGGTGAACCGTACACTTGATACATAACATCCAGGCAGCTCATGGCGATACTCAGCAAGGGAAGCACCACTAACTTGACGTTAGACACACACGCCTCATCTGAAGCAGGCCCAACCGCTTCAAACTGTTGGAAATGATCAATATATTGTTAAGAAATCAATGTGATGAATGGTCTTTCTACCGGCTCGCTCTATCTCTATCTCTCGCTTGAGCTCTCTCTATCTCTCGCGCTCTCTCTCTCTCTCTCGCTCTCGCTCTCTCTCGCGCTCGGTCCCGCGCCTCTGTCTTAACGCGCCGCTTAGTGTGCAGCATTCGGCGCGTGGCGGGCCAAAGTGCAGCTTCGCCTTTGACGTGTTTCGGTGCACTGCTGGCTCTGACCAATGGGCTGACGTATAGGAAGCCCCTCTTTCTTGTGTCTGTGGAGCCCGGTCCGTGAGGGGGATTTAATAGCCTTTAATTACCGTCGTTGCTGGACTTGAAGATGTCTCTTGCCAATGCAGAAATGTGAGCCTCTTGCAGTGCCTTATAGGCCCAGGCATTTTTATTTAAGCTACTGTGCAGATTGCCTATGTGATATCTTTAGACTATGCGAGTGTGTGCGGCCCTTTGACATCCCTTAAACATTACAATTAATTGATGTTGTTGCACTTATAAAATGATTGATCCTAGACTACAAGGCTATATATATTTTTTATAACATTGATATAGCTATATTCGTTAGATAAGAAGGTTTGGGGCATAAGAGAATTAATACACCGATATGGGATTAACAGCACAGACACATTATTTTAAACACAAAAAGGCCTACCCCAAATTGTTATTGTCTGCAAAAAGGGGAATAGTCATTGTAGGTCCAGACCCGTTACAGAAATGTAACGAGTCGGACTGATCGAGGTGTAGCGTCTTCAGGTGTTCGTACAATGGTCCAGTGTTCACTCCATTCTGCTTCTCGTAATACACAAGCAAATAGGCGCACTTAAATATAGATCCCCGCCTCCTATAGGTTTCACTAAAGCTATGACATAAAATGTTGAAGTGTGATTAGTGTGTGTGTGTTTTTAACATCCCTCAATACAGATCACTCAGTTGAACAGTTCTGCTAATGAAAAGCTGTTGTCACAACATTTGCTGTCTGTGTAAACAGGTGTACAATGAACGTTTTTCTCCAGGGAGATGGATAAGGTCCGAAAACAAATCCACAGTATTTATTTTGTTATGTATTTATATTAAGATATTTAGATAACCTTCCTTCCTAGAAATTAAATTGTATTTAATATCCACAAATGTATGTTATTCTCATATCAGGTTTTTCTCCTTAAATGTGATGGACATTTTCCCGCTATTTTAAAAGATATTTTACTTACATTTACCTTCTGAAAAATTAGTGAGTGCATTAGCAATATAGAAATGAAAATTAAAGAATGAATTCAGCAAAATGCAATTTATCTATGAGGTACAGAACAAAAATTAACAGAATATTACCTTACATTGTTGAAACTATTTACCATGTCACAATCGTGTTCCTGTATACTCATGTCATATGATAAAAAAGACAAAGTTAAGAATGGTAAATAATGGTAAACGTCACTATGTATCACTGTGTTGTTAAACTGACTCCCCCCCTGGTATAGTGTATCAGGAAAGACTCTTAGACGGTGCTCCTTTAATAACTGAGAATGGTGATGGGTACAGAGTGCTAATTGACTGTGTAAACAGATCAAACCAAC
>NC_079432.1:14921760-14936760 GCF_026213295.1 Gadus chalcogrammus | reverse complement strand
CACACATACACAAACAAATGCACCTATAAACACACTCTCTATCTATCCTTCTCTCTGTCATGCACACACACTCAAACAAAGGCATGCATACACACACACACACACACACACACACACACACACACACACACACACACACACACACACACACACACACACACACACACACACACACACACACACACACAGACACACACACACACACACACGCACAGACACACACACACACACACACACACACACACACACACACACACACACACACACACACACACACACACACATACACACGCAGGCATGTATACACACAAACACACACTCAAACAAACACACACACATGCACACACACACACACCCACGCGCACACACACAAACACACACACACACACACACACACACACACACACACACACACACACACACACACACACACACACACACATATACACGCATACAAAAATACACACACACACAAACATGTATGCCTGGGATGGAACGGAGTGAGGGGCTGGAGGGGAGGTAGGGGGCTCAATTGGGAGCTTTAACTCACGCTGCCATACGCACGCTCACACACACATGCACCGCGCGCTGCAGTCACTCAAAGACCAGGAATGCGTTGGCGACCACTCGCCCAGGCTGATCCTCCTGTTATGTCTACCCAGGAATGAGAGTAGTGTTTCACCAGCCCCAGAACTCCTCCTCACCCACCCACCCACCTGAGACCCTCCGGCACACAGACAGGCCTGGTGAGACCCCTGCACGATGAGGGCACACTCCTTAACCGTTCATTATCATTAGTTCATGCAGTCCTAAGCATTAACTAACGATTAATAAACAGTTTACTAATGGTCTAGTAATCATTGCTTATAGTGTTTATGTCTACCAATGGTGTTCGTCCTAACTAAGGTAATGGTGTGATGTTAACTAGGGTATTAATTGATACATTATTTAATAGGGTAAGGGTTAACCCTAACCATAACCCACATACCCTAACCAGAGTTACTTTACCTATCAAGACCTGAACTACCAAACAAAATTCTAATCTATACTCCAACCCCCATGCTAATGCTATGTTATAATGATTGTTTTTGTATTAACTAAATTATGTTAATTAATTGTTAATTAACAATACCCTTGTTGTGTTACCGCTCTCCGGTTTTGTTTGGTCCCATGGTAGATTTTTGCGAGGCTTATAGTTGGGCTATAAGTTGGCGCTATAATTATAGTTGGCGCTATATTTGGGTAGATATACTCCTTTTTATTGTCTTTATTTGTTTTATCTTACTGTTCGATTTTGTTGGATGCACAAGAAACTGCAGCATGGGATGATTCCCATAATGGCTAGCTAGAGTAACCGTCTCCGTCTGCATCAAGATTGTCTGTTTAGACATTAGTGCAGCTGTATTTGCTTATTTTTGCTATATGAAAGCGTTGGAAAGGATGTAAACCAACGATGCAATATCCATTACAGACTACCAAACATCTTGTCGGGAACATGTGAAAAGGTATATTAACACATGTGCCCTAGTCAGCTAATAAACGGTGGCTTGGAAAGACGGATAATGGGGGTCCCCCTTGTTGTGTGTACAGTAGGAAACGCCGCCTCATTCAGCCTCCGGCTTCCGCTCTGTGAGTGCGCGTCATGGTACCGGCCATGGCCGGGTTACTGCAAGGGGACGGGTCACCCGCCTGGCTCTGAGCCAGGAGGGAAAACACCAATCAGTCTGAAGGATTAGAAGGAAATCCATGCATTGAAAGGACGTGAGAATGCAATGGATTCAATGGAACATGATATTCTTATGCTTAACGCACACCTCGATAACCCTCCATAACACAATTACTAGGTTAAGTTGAATGTATTACAGTTTTTTTCGATTGCTTAAACACAATTTTCAAAACAGGGCCTGTGTTTTCAAAACACTACACACAATTAGCACAACCACACACCCAATTAGCAAAACACTACAGATCCTTTGCAAAATTAAACACTCCTGTAAAAACTATACACTTCTTTTTAAAAACCACACTTTGTTACAATATGAAACACACACGTTTCACATTACTATACTCTGTTTGCACGAGTTACACTCTGCTGTGATAAACCTAAAACACTTTTAGCACTTCTACTTCCCTATGATTAGAGTAGGCTACTATCAACAAAGTACAAATATAATGAAAATTCACCAAACAATACACAAGACCAATGTTGCAGACTGAAGAAACTCATTTATTTCTCAACACGCCCAAAATGTTGACATAGAGATTCATAATACTGTAATCAAACGTCACTTTACGTATTGTAAGTTAAAAAACAACAACTAGACATTGTCTCTTCGCCTAGCTGGATCTGGCCAGAGAATTTCATCAACATCGCAGGCAATGTTGTCATTAGCAAGACACCTTGGAAAGAAACGTCTTGAATGACGAATCCATCCTTGCATTGCTGCTACCTCCATCTGGTCACAGGCCTCCTCCATGGCTTGGATGAGGGGTACCTCAGCCTGGAGACGGAGATCATATACCTTCCACCGCCATGCCGAGAAAAACTCTTCTATAGGGTTGAGGAATGGAGAGTATGGTGGAAGATATAAGACGGTGAAATGTGGATGTTGCTGAAACCAGTTCTGAACCAGAGCAGAGCGATGGAAAGACACATTGTCCCAGACAACAATGTATTGCATATGATTTATTTGATTTGCTGCTGTTATGTTGCGCAATTGGTCCAAGAATGTAAGTATGAGTGCTGTGTTGCAAGCGCCCATATGGGCATGGCTGTGGAGGACCCCATTCTGTGTAATGGCTGCACAGAGTGTTATATTACCCCCACGTTGCCCTGGGACATTGACTATAGCCCTGTGGCCAATGATGTTTCTTCCCCTCCTTCGTGTTCTCGTCAGGTTGAACCCAGCCTCATCTACGTAAATGAACTCATGCTGGATCTCCTCTCCATCCATTCGTAAAACTCTCTGAAAAACAGTGTCCGGCAAAATTGTGTAGTTCAGTGTAGATCTAGTATACATATTACAGTACAGTAAAAAACTGAGACAGTATGCAAGATCACACTGCTAAAGTGAATACATACCTCAGCATAAACATGCCGCAGTCGTTTTACCCTTTCGGAATTGTGCTCGAAAGGCACTCGATAAATTTGCTTCATTTGAATATGTTTCTTTTTTAGGATGCGTGCCAGTGTTGATGTTGAGACCTGATGGATATCATTGAAAATGGCGTGGTTATTGACAATGTCAGCTTGGAGCTGCTTGAGTGTTATAGCATTGTTGGCCAAAACCATGTTTACTATCTCCCTCTCTTGCTGTTCTGTGAACATAGGAGGCCTTCCCCCTTGTCGTCCCTGACCCTCAATCCTATGTAGAAAAAAAAACAGTATACAATAGTACAGTAATTTCACAGGAAAAGGTAACAGAAGTGCTGATAGTGCATAGAATACAGTACTGTAAGCAGTGACTGAAACCGTGCAGATGTTTTTGATATGATGATATTTTTACAATACCTATTTTCCAGTCGAAATGTTCTCATCACACTTGCCACTGTATATCGGCTTAGATTTGGCTGTACTCGCAGTCCAGCCTCCCTCAGCGTCAGGCCGTGGTTGACAACGTGGTCAACCAGTGTTGCGCGGATCTCATTTGTCAGATTCGGTCCTCTTTCAGCACCTTCTTGTCTTCCTCTTCCTCTTCCTCTTCCTCTTCCTCTTCCTCTTCCTCCTCCTCCTCCTCGTCCTCCTCCTCCTCCTCCTCCTCCTCCTCGTCTTACTCTTTCTCTGACTCTTTCCATTGTGCTTGGAGAACGCTGAACTCACCTACTGCTTTTTATAGTGCTTACACACCTGATTGTTGTGTCTGCAATTAAGCAAACAAGTGTTTGCACACCTGATGACTGTGTTGAACCAATTGGTTGGACGGTGTGGTAATTTGACAGTCAGTGCTTTGGTATTGCAAGGAAGTGACTTCATGATAGATTTTTGTGTGTAATGTATGTTAAGTGTGTTTAGTGTTTTGCAAATCACTGTGTGTATTGTTTTGCAAAAAGTGTGAAGCTGACATTGTGCTTATAGTGGTGCAGATCTGGGCTCATGTTATGATCCTTGAGTGTAAGGTTTTGATAATAGTGTCATACTTTTGATTTTAGTGTTTAAGCAATCGAAAAAAACTGTAATCATTAAAAGCATGTAAAAGGTAGGGTAAACACAACGCGTTTGCCAAGGATTACAGCGATAATCGACCGGGGGCCAACAGTAATCATGTGTGTTGCCAAGAACCTTTTCAGATGGAAATGGTGCTTGTGGTCCTTTATTGCTACAACAAGAACTCAAGCAGTTTAGTTTGCCGTAATTACGTGCTCAAGTTAGCTAATTTCATTATTTCCTCAAACACCTTTTGCAAGGTCAACAAACTGCAAGCGGCAGGATAGTATCAGCACAGCCCTCTGTATGCATGCACTGTATGTGTGTGTACGACGTGTGTGTGCGTGTGCATGTGTGTGTGTGTGTATGTGTGTGTCTTCGTTTGGCTACATTAGTATTTTTGTTTGTTTCTATTTGAGTGTTTGTGTGTGTTTGTGTGTGTGTGTGTGTGTGTGTGTGTGTGTGTGTGTGTGTGTGTGTGTGTGTGTGTGTGTGTGTGTGTGTGTATGTGTGTGTGTGTGTGTGTGTGTGTGTGTGTGTGTGTGTGTGTGTGTCTGTGTGTGTGTGTGTGCATGCATGTATGTGTTTGTGTGCGTTTGTGTGTACGTGCGTTTGCGTGCGGCCATTTGTCCCATTGTGCGCGTGTGCACGTGGGACCCACATTGAAACCAGATGGACGGACAGACGGACAGACGGACAGAAGGACAGAAGGCGAGACAAGAGGAAAGGCGCGTCTAGACGTGGTGAGCTCGCTGCCTCTCTCCCTCCAGTCCTTTATGTGCTTCTGAGTGCGGCCGACGCGGGGAACAGTGATCGGGCGGCCCTGACAGCGGGGGCAGCCAGGGAATCAGCCCTGAGCATGCTGCCCAGCTATTGTTTGCCTCCATGGAGAGGGAAACTCTGACCATGACCTCATCCATTTGCAGTGGGGGGGTTGGGGTAGAGGGTGAGGGGGATGGGGGGGGGAGTGTGTGCTGGAGGCTGTGTGTGGTGGATATGAAGAGAATAAGAGAGAGAGAGTGAGCGAGAGAAATAATACGTTTGTCAGCCTAAGTGTGTCTTCAAATGTGATATGTTTTACTATAAACACGGAGGCTTACCGCTGATCAGGGGTTTTATTCAGGTAACTTAATGTTTGGTGATGAGGCTTGTTGTTCTCTGAGGGAAGTGGGCATCCTTCCAGCCTGCAGGGTTTGTTTTGACTCAAGGATGTTCCATGTAAAATGTGTTCAGCCTCAGACAGAACCAGCTTGTGGAGCCACTTGTAAAATAAGTGGAAGCATGTCAATGCATGAATAATTAATTTATAATACAAAATAATGAATACAATTGATTGAGCTTGTGGAACATTTATTTAATGACACAAGTTCAAATGCACCACGTTATACATAATTTGTATTTGTTTGTGTGTGTGTGTGTGTGTTTGTACGTGTGTGTGAGTTTATGTTTGTGTGTGCGGGTGTATGTGTGTGTGTCAGCGTCTGTGTGAGTGTGTGTGGTTGTGTGTACGTGTGTTTATGTGTGTGGGAGTTTGTGTGTGTGTCCTTGTCTGAGTGTGTTGATGTGTGTTGATGTGTCAGTGTGTGTGGGTTTTGTGTGTGTGTATGTGTGTCTGTGTGTATGTGTGTGTGTGTGTGTGTGTGTGTGTGTGTGTGTGTGTGTGTGTGTGTGTGTGTGTGTGTGTGTGTGTGTGTGAGTGTGTGTGTGTGTGTGTGTGTGTGTGTGTGTGTGTGTGTGTGTGTGTGTGTGTGTGTGTGTGTGTGTGTGTGTGTGTGTGTGTGTGTGTGTGTGTGTGTGTGTGTCTGTTAGTGTGTGTGGTCAGTGGGGGTCATGCCTCAACGCACCAGACAGGTGACAGCAACGTGTTGTTGAACCTGTGGATTCCATGGGTCCGGGCTAGGCAAGCAGGAATAGAAGGAAAGAAGAGAGCAGGAGAGAGAGAGATAGAGTGAGATATAGAATGAGAGAGAGAGAGAGAGAGAGAGAGAGAGAGAGAGAGAGAGAGAGAGAGAGAGAGAGAGAGAGAGAGAGAGAGAGAGAGAGAGAGAGAGAGAGAGAGAGAGAGAGAGAGAGAGAGAGAGAGAGAGTGAGCAACTGTGGTCAGGCTCAGAAACACAGATTCTGTTTATGTTTGGGAGCCTGAGTTATATAGGGACACATGTCTGTCCTATATCTTATGGTAAGCAACCAGGAAGAACTGCCATACATTCATAGGTACTAACGTGGATACATGGTTGTGAGTAAAGATTAATTTCTATCAGGCTTGGTTTTCTCTCCTTGTTTGACTATATTTTGGCTAGTTCTGGTAAAGAATGTTACATCATTATTTTTTTCTTTAGCCATGGAAAATCAACATTTGACAGCTCGGACACACATGTGTGCCAGAGACACGGCACCTGTCGTCCAGAAACAATTAAGTTGTGTTCTTGTTCTACGTGTGTGTGTGTGTGTGTGTGTGTGTGTGTGTGTGTGTGTGTGTGTGTGTGTGTGTGTGTGTGTGTGTGTGTGTGTGTGTGTGTGTGTGTGTGTGTGTGTGTGTGTGTGTGTGTGTGTGTGTTAATGCTTGTGTGTGAGAGAGTTTGTGTGTGTGTATCTCTGTGTGTGTGTCTGTGTGTGTACGACCCCATTCCTCCAGTCCACCAGTTCTTTGGACACGCCTGACTTACTGCCCAAACTAAATGCATGGGGAAGTCAAACCGAACACCCAGGGTTGAGCACTGCATGCATCTGTCACTCTGTACACGTGGGTGAGGATACCAGTGTGTGACCATGGCTGTGCGCCTGTATGTGTGGTTTGGTTCTTTAAAAAAAATAAAAAATCTATTTTTCTCTACCGGCTTACTTTCATCCTTTGGAGATTAAATTTATAAATATATTGTTTGTCGTGATTCTGTCTCAGACTGCTATAGAAAATCTCTTTCCATTTGCTCCACATATGCTTGGAATGGTATAGGAGCTCATCTTAAAACGACATGAAAGAAAGAAACACGTTGAAGGCAAGAAAGGCATGTCTGGATTAAATAAAGTAGTGTATGCAGTATTGTGCGTTGCGTGAATATAGACATTTTTTAAGTCTTTATGCTTTTCCTTTGAAGGTCGCCCAAAGGACCAGCCATACTATATTCTTCTTAGCTTTGACAAATGTTTCTACACATTTTCCTTAGGTTTTATTTAAATGTGCTATCACACCAGATCGAGAAATGGAAGACATTTCAATAGAACGTTTGAATATCTGTTTTTATTATAATTGGTGTCCTTCATTCAACATGTCGCGGTTTTCAAAGCATTTATTCCTCTGATGGCCTCCCAACGCTAAACAACCTTGAGGGTTCAGGGATCGTCTGTCATCAAAATCACACTTTTTGTGCCCATTTATCTTCTTTGGCTGGCGCGGGTAAGTGAGGTGGGGGCGGGGCGGGGATTGGTTGGTGGGGGCGGGGGTGGTGTGGTGGGGGGCGGGGGTGGGTGGCTGGGTGGGGTCTGGGGTGGGGTTGCAGGGGCGCCGTTCGCTGAACACGTACTCAGGAGGCGAAGAATGAGAGGAACACTGTGTTATTAGGCTGAAAGAATACGTCTTGATGACCTAGAATGGAGTCCTCTGTCCTCTGTCCTCTGTCCTCTCTCCTCTGTCCTCTGTCCTCTGTTCTATGTCCTCTGTTCTATGTCCTCTGTCATCTGTCCTCTCCTCTCTCCTCTGTCCTCTGTCCTCTCCCCTCTGTCCTATGTCCTCTGTCCTCTCCTCTCTCCTCAGTCCTCTGTCCTCTTCTCTGTCCTCTGTCCTCTCCTCTCTCCTCTGTCCTCTGTCCTCTTCTCTGTCCTCTGTCCTCTCCTCTCTCCTCTCTCCTCTGTCCTCTGTCCTCTTCTCTGTCCTCTGTCCTCTGTCCTCTCCTCTCTCCTCTGTCCTCTGTCCTCTTCTCTGTCCTCTGTCCTCTCCTCTCTCCTCTGTCCTTTGAGACTGGGATTAAGTGCTAAACAAATGAAATTAATTAATTTACTGGGTTTAAAGGCGAATCAGCTTTTTAAGTGTACTTCCCCACTTAAAATAACAGATTATTATTCATAACAAAAGAAAAATACAATGTCAGCAAACACTGTCAAAAAATACAAAGTAATACATTGGAATATAAATATAGAAGTACATAGTTGTTCCAGCCATTATTGAAATGTTGTATTATGCATGTATTATGGATGGAAGAAGGCTGAATGAAATACATGAGGAGAAGGCAGAATAGATAGTAGAGAGCTGGGATTTGTCTGCTCCGCCCAGGTCCTCTGTGGCTTGGACCAGCAGGCACGTCAACATCATCACACCCACCATGGATGGGATGGAAGTCGTTGTGTCCTCGCCGAGTGTCCTTCACAGTCTAGCCATAGTGCTCCTCCTACGTCAAAGGGGGTGCAAGACCCCACCGACTGAGCGCCACAGCGAGTTTGCATGCAAAAACATAAAGTTTACAAAATAACAGCTATGTGTGTGTGTGGGTGTCTGTGTGCATGTGTGTATGTGTGTGTGTGTGTGTGTGTGTGTGTGTGTGTGTGTGTGTGTGTGTGTGTGTGTGTGTGTTGATGTGCGTGAGTGTATGTACCTACTAAGCTTCAGGTCTTACCAGCCGCTGGTGTTTACCATCAAGCTGTGGTTGCAAACGATTGTCACTGGGGCGTTTTGTGTGTGAGTGAGAGCGTCACAGTCCGGGGGGGGGGGGGGGGTCCTTTTAATCTCCCATTTATGGAGCGTTGATAGTGAGAGTCAGAGGACAGAAAGGAGAGGTGGAGGGGAGGATGAGGTTGTCCCGAGGGTGGGTGGCCCAGCATTGTGCCACCATATGGTTGAACATCACCAGGAAGAGGGAAGAAGAAGAAGAAGAAGAAGAAGAAGAAGAAGAAGAAGAAGAAGAAGAAGAAGAAGAAGAAGAATCTACATCCTCCTTTAATAGGCCTATCTCACAACTTCCTGGTTCGGCGTTCGATTTTGCCTTCACCGGGTAAAGTGACTTCCGGTCGCGTAGTCCATGATATTTGACAATGGCGCAGTCAAAAAACAAAAGCTTGTTGTCTACCTCTATGCGCCAATTCAAAACAAAAACAACCGTATTTACATTTCCACGACTTCCCAAATAATACCCAATACAGCAGTGGCGATCAGACGGAATGAAGGAGTTAATTTCGTAATTAAGAAGGGGAGTACACTGGTCTGTAGTCGGCATTTCTCAGCGGCTGATTATGACGACGGGAGTGCTACGCTGAATACTGGAGCTGTTCCTATTCGTTTTGACTGGAACAGCTACACCACAGCCCCGAAAAAAAACACCAGTGTATAAACGGGTGTCAGCTCGAAAAGCTGAAGGAGAGGACAAAACACAAACGGACCGGAGAGGTACCGGGGAACATGACTACGCGACACGCCCCCCTGCCGGTAAGTAGATGTGTGCTAACTAGCTGTTATGTCTGTTATTTCTGTTCAACACTTGTTGGGCTATTGTATAATTTTGCCAAACATGGCATGGTTAACGTTAAAACATTCAATCACCATCAGACGCACTGTTAAACTGGGGTTACATATTAATTCAGATTCAGCTTTATTGGCCAGGTTTGCGAACAAACGAGGAATTTGACTTTGGTTTTTACTCTATGTACAACACTCAAACTATAGTTAATACATAAAAAAGAAAAACAGAAAACAGTACAAATAAATGTAATAATAATAAATATGAATGAATGGTAATGAAGACTGATTTGTCTTCTTTTTTTGTAGGTGCACTGGATGATGCCCTGGAGTATATTGCTGAGCTGGAGGCAAGGCTGCAAGAAATGTCCATGGGGCCACAAACTGTCCTCAACAGATTTTGTGTGTCTGATCAGACCATGACATATTATACTCGTTTTCCATCTCAAGAAGTGTTTCAAGTGTTTTGGGAGTCTGTTTTGCCCCTCAACACAATATATTCTTTATTGGAGCAAAGCACAGAGGATTGGACAAGAGGCGATTCCAAAACCAAGCCCTTCAAGGAAGATTCCAGCCATTGATGAGTTTTTCATCTACTGTTGTAGAGTAGCAACTGGCCTTAAAGAACAAGTCATTGCTGACATCTTCCAGGTCAGCACAGCTGAGATGGTACCAACTCCAAGCTGGATATTCCCTCTAGGATGTGGGACATCAAAGGGCGAAACGTCAAATAAAAATGTGACTGTTTTTTTTTATATTGTAGTGATAACAGATGTATTCTAATATGCATATTCATAATGAGCAAGTTTAACAGAGTGCAAATTGCAAAACAAATGTCTTACCAGCATACGCTCTGTAGAGTGTGGACTTGACTCCAGTCTTCCCCACCGACTTGGGTTTCTTCACCACCAGGTCACTCACAGCCTCTGGATGGATTCCCTGAGGCGAACAACAATACAGGAAATGCTCATATACTCTAGAAAAATACTGAAGTGTATGATTTGAACAGAGGACACAACAGCACACGTGGGTTCGAGGTCGATGCCACATCTGTGGTTGACTGGTACAGGCCAGGGAAGGTGGAACCACATCAAGGCCCAGCTGCACATAATGCGCTGTCTGGAACAGCAGAGCGGTTATATGGCTACAGAAGCCTTTGCCCGCAGCAAAGCTACAGCTCTGAGAGACCCAGTTGTCCAACAGCCTCCAGGGTGATCTGTGAACACCATAAGAATTGAGTTACTGAACTTAGTAGGTAGGACCTTGATATAAGGCCATTGGAAACTGGCAAGGAGCCTGCAACTGCAGAAAAGCCATGTACAGTTCCGTGCAAAACTCTTGGGCCACCATTACATCTGTTGGTTTAGCAGTTATAACATGAACTAGATGTTTGTCCTTTCAATGCACTCAACAAATTTCCTTTATTTACGGCTTGTGCCTTAATGAAGAGGAAGAAAAATACATAGGTCTGGACAGCCACAACATTGCAGCAAGCTAGGTGGGCCAAGTCTTAAGCACGCTACTGTTTGTAAGAAAGAACAATGAAAATGATCTGAACTTCAGAAGAAGAGGAAAACTGCAACTGCAGTTGTTAGTCCAGACAGACTATCAAAACTATTGGGCCAACGGGCCCTAACTCAGCAGAAACATGTATGTGGGGCTCCTCATTCCTCCTCATCGAGCGGTTGCATCTACCTCTCACTACCACCTTTCCATCAACTATATTTGACACTTAGCATATACATAATGTTAATAATATGTCGCTGATCGGAAGAAAACTGGTCAGCAAATAACTAGCTGAACCTATCCTTGGCTAAACTAATGCTAAAATGCTAACGCTACACACGGAGACTTCATAGCCACCATGGCTAATTATATTCATAATATTATAGTCTACACGTAACAAAAATGATCATTTTACACACATTTCACACACAGACAATATTTCTGACGATTTATATGGATCGTATATGGTTTGCTTGTCATCACAAAACATGAATGAGCAAGGCGGCCATTGAGTAGCCTACTGACAACAACAAAACACCTTAGACAACTTACCTTGATAATTGTGTACAAACTCCTCCACAAAAAACTTGTACCCCTTTGTCAGCCTGGGCTGTGGTGTTGCTGAGTGTGTCTCCACAATCTTCTGCACATCTTCGAATCGCAATTTCGGAAAACCCACCAGGGAAGTGGCGAAGAAACGATCCATTTTTGCATTGACGGCAATACAAAAATGACTACGCCGGAAGAATGTTTACCCGGTGTGACGTCATTTCCGATTTTTGTGAGATAGGCCCATTACGCCGTGGCGACAGTGGAATTTTGAAGTTGAAGTTTAGGGTCAGCTCCCACCTAGAGAAAAAGAAAAGATTGAAATTTTCAATCACTGCAACACTGGAGAGGGTATTCACGGGACTCATTCAAACACAAGTCGTGTGTTTTGCAGCTCTCGTTGCACTCATGCACAGGTACACACAACAACACAGACGCACACGCGCAAAATCCCCCAAACACATTTATGCACACAAACGCACACGCACACCACATACACACAGGCACACACACAGAGGCACACAAAAACACACAAACACACGGGCAGAGGCGCTGCATCCCATTAGGCATACCAGGCAATTGCCTGGGGCCCCGCAATTGCTTGGGGCCCCGGCCCCCTAGAGCCAAAAAAAAAAATAATCGCTCCAAACCCCCCCCCCACCCCCCCCCCCCCCCCCCCCCCCGTCAACAATCGCTCCCATACCCCCCCCCCCCCCCCCCCCGTCAACAATCGCTCCATACCCCCGTCAACAATCCTCTGCCTAGGGCCCCCACACTCCCTAGAATCGCCCCTGCACACAGGCAAACACACACACAAAAGCACACTCTCACAGACACCCACATTTAGGCACATGCACACACCCACACACGCACTCGCACACACGAACATTTATGCACATACGCACACACACACACAAATGAACGCGCAAACACAAACAGACCCAGCTATCGCTATTGAAAGTGGTAGTGCAGCCAACATTGTTTTGATGGTTCTTCAAAGGTTCCGTGACCAACTACTCCAGGCTCGTCCTTGCCCCCTTCACACCTCTTACAACTCCTAACCGGCCCTTTGTGCCGCCCTGTTCAACCGCCAAAAAGAAATGCACGAGTGGAATAAGAATGAAGAAGAAGAAGCAGAAGAAGAAGAAAGAAAGTAGTCTCTTATTTTTGCTCCTCTGTCTGATCCTCTGTCTGTCTGTCTGCTCCTCTGTCGGTTTGTCTGTCAGTCTCTTTAAAACTTTTCTCCTCTCCGAAAACGAACAGCCTCTGCTAGAAACTATTAGCCAAGCATGAAAGAGAGCAATCTCAGGCACAAGGCTGTGGGGAAATTGAATATGACGATTATTGCAGAGAGTTGCGCCATCTTTGACTCATGGTGCGTTCAATACATTTCACACACAAAAATGTCTCGTCAATACATGATTGGGATATATATGTCTGCATATATTATATTCCTCTGAATGAGATGTAGTAGTTGTGCCCCAACTTGCTCCACCATAATAGGGAAGCATGAAGTGCAGCAGCAAACCGCAAAACACATCCCCATGTAGCAGTAGAAAATAGGCCTTTGGATTCATCATGATCAGAATCCATCCCTGTTCCATACTGATATCCAACCAGCAGTGCAACAACACAAGCATTATTCCCCTGGACATCAAGACAATGTACTTTCAGCAAAAGTTGCTGCTTCAGACAGCAGTTAGAACTGTGTACATAGACTGCACACATATGTGAACGAAATAGAGCGAGGGACTGGGGAAAGAGAGGCAGAAACACAGAGAGAGGTAGAAAGAGAGAGAGAGAGAGAGAGAGAGAGAGAGAGAGAGAGAGAGAGAGAGAGAGAGAGAGAGAGAGAGAGAGAGAGAGAGAGAGAGAGAGAGAGAGAGAGAGAGAGAGAGAGAGAGAGAGAGAGAGAGAGAGAGAGAGAGAGGCGAAAGAGGAATTTGGGCTGCCGGCCGGCCCATAACACTTGTATCTTATTTATAGGCACGCAGACACAGAGAGAAGGCCGGAGCGGCGGACATTAAACGATCGCTGCTCTTCACAGCCATATTGATGTCAGGCCCGTGGCCAAGGCCTCACCCACCACCTCACATCAAGCTCTTAACTCCACATCAAACTCTGAGAGCACGCCGCTCAGTAATGACGAGGAAGACTTAGCAGCAGGGGTAGCAACACTGCCGGTGGGATTTCAGTTTGCACAGCATGCCGCGGTGGGGGTTGCATCATGCGCTGAGGTCAACCGCTCCTAATAGAAAGACGACATGAAGTCATCTCATGTGCCCCGGAGATATTTCCACCCGTCACCTCTGAGCGTGGCAGGGCCTTACGTCATATCCCACGATGTTGTGTCCCCTGCGTTTCCACGTTATGGCCCTCAAAACAACCACTCGCTGACTCAAATGCTATCTAGGATAGTTGCATTGGTACAGTGGTATAGTAGTATATTGGTATTCTATTACAATATATGTATGGCATGAGTAATATTTACTGACTTCAATAAAAAAACAGTTTTGCACAATTAAAAAGAAACTTGTAATGCTTTTATATTTCGTCTATTATGTCCCCCAGCCAACAGTGAGAGGACCGTGTGACCCTTCTCCTCTTCCCTCTGTGATTCAGGTGTCTGTTGAAGGCCTATATTTAGGAAGAAGTCACCAAACCTCATCTAAACTCGAGCCTGCGAGGCCCTTCGATACCAAATAAACGTCTCGACTCCAAACTGGCCTTGACCTGAAGGCTCCTCAAGCATCTGCAATTCGAGACCGAAGAAATGCAATAAAAAATGTCACATGCAATCAGAAACCGAACGTCAGAAAAAACAGTGACCAACGTCCAAAGACCTACTCTCCTAGAGCCCTTCTCCCAGTGATGTCTCCTTGTCCCCTCGCTCCCTTGCCTCCTCCCCTGGCCCCTGCACGGCCCCTGCTCCTGTGTGGGGCGCTGACAGGGCCAGCTGTCTTGTCTTCTTTGCCCTTGGCTGTCGCTCATTAATTTCCAGCAAAGGTCCCCAAGTGACAGCTTCGCCTCATAGTGACCATACTTGGAGATGAGGTGCTCAGCAGACAGGGGGGATGCATGCGTGTCAGCTGAGAACACACACACATACACATACGCGCACATACACACACACACACACACACACACACACACACACACACACACACACACACACACACACACACACACACACACACACACACACACACACACACACATACACACACATACACACACACACACATGGACACATACACACTCTCAAACATACACTCACAGACAAATGCACAAATGTGAGATCACACCAACACAGAGAAAGACACATGTGTGTGAGCTAAACAAACACACACACACACAC
>NC_079432.1:14906760-14911760 GCF_026213295.1 Gadus chalcogrammus | reverse complement strand
AACTTTGTGTAGGGTTGGCTTTGTGAGTAATTGAATTCCTGGGAAAGGGCCTGTGAGCTGTAAGCACAGTGGTCAGAGAATTCTGACGCTCTCTCCACCAGTCTTTCATTCTTGGACCAATCTTTCAATCTTTCATTCTTGAAATTACATAGGTTTATTCAGTCATAAACGTGGCCGAATTGTCATGCGAAAAAAAAGGATAAGCAGTTCTGCCGGTGAGAATACCCACAGTCAGAGAGTGGCGCCCTGTCAGAACCAAGCATTTTAGTGAATCAATTGACAAATAACAAGCTAACTCAGAGTTAGTGGCCACGTTGTCCTTGAACGACGTGATTGATGGTTTGTACATTCGTTCACAGGCCTTCATAAGGATCTGAATAGACATATGGAAATTGTCATGGGACTTGGGAGAAAGTAAATCACACCCAGGCCGATACAACAAGTGTCCCCCAACACCTCGGTATTGGGGAAGACGCGGTTGCAACTAATCGCTGGAAGATCAAGACCAAAGGGACTAGGTGCGGATCACATTCCTGACAATAGGGAAGGGAGAAATGAACTCGCCACTAAGCAAGTCATTGATAGCCTAGTGGAGTCCATCACTTGGCACCTCAAAGATCCAGATTAAATATGCACACATATGATGTAACCCGAAGAATAATGGTGATGGCCAAACTACCAGGATGTTCAAGGAGCAGGACTGAAACGCAACCCTGCCACGGGCCGCAAAGCAAAGAAGAACCACGTCTGTGGTTCCACCAGTAGGTGGATACACCACCTAATGGTCTGCTTCTTCTTCAGTCGTTTGTCTCTAGACCTTCAATTCTGTTGAGGCGAGCCAGTCCAGTGTCCTATGATCAAGGTCTATTAGACCACGCTCGTCGTTCGGGGGCCGGTGTTTGGGGCAGCTGGTTAGGATGTGTTCCACAGTTTTTATTGGGACTCCACTGTCGCATTGGGCACTGTCTGTGGTGCCCCACTTCAGCATTGCTGCCCCGAAGCATCCCTCACCTTTCCTCAGGCGGTTGAGGGTTGTCCACTGCTTTCGGGGTAGGTGCTGGCCAGGAACGTCTGTGGGATCTTTGATGTGATGGTGTAATGATGGTTCTGCTGACCTCCACTGCTCCCTCCATGTCGCCTTGACCCAGGCAGCCTTGCAGGTGTCGGCTGGTATTTTCTGGAGCAGTTTGTGGGCGTGTATGGCAAAGGGGCGCCAGGACTTGAGGCCCATTCGCTGTGGTGTCTCGGTGGTGGTTTTGTGGAGGAGGTGGGATTCACTCGCTTGTGTCTTTCGGGCAAGAGCCAGCACAGTCAGTAGGGCGGTGTTAAGGGCAGTGTCCAGTTTGTGGAAGACCGGGGCACAGTATTCTGTGCTTGAGAACGCCAGGGTCTCGGTGGAAATGCGCAGTGTCTTTATGGAGGCACCCCATGTGGTGCCGTCAAGACACCGTATCAGCGCGGCGCGGGAGGTTGTCTTTGCCTTGGCTGTTTCCAGGTGTTGTCTGAATGACAGTGTTCTGTCAATTTTTACACCGAGGTATGTTGGGAAGGGCTGGTACTGTAGCCGGGTGTTATGATGTTCATTTCGTTATTGTAGGGATGGAACATTGTGATACGGTCTTGTCAGCACTGAGCTTGAGGCGCCAGTTCTTCAGGTATGAAGACAGGGTGTTCATGTCTTCAGAGAGGTCCTCCTCTGCTGCTTCTCAGGATGGCTTGCTCAGTAGGATGGCCAGATCGTCTGCATAGCCGTACTTCCTTGATTGTCTAGCAGGTAGGTCGTGGATGTAGATGTTGAACAGCATAGGTGCCGGCCTTGAGCCTTGTGGGAGATTTCTCACTCTACTGCTTTGGCCATTGCTGGTGTGTAGCCAGAAGCTGCGGTTGCTCAGCATCTCCATTATGAAGCTCACAATGTGCTTGTTTGGGATGGTTTCCAGAAGCTTCATGTGTAGTCTGCGTAGCCAGACAGTGTCATATCCGGCTGTGAGGGTCCAGGGAAACGGTGCCGGCCTTCTCTCCTAACTGAAAGCTGTCCTCTATGTCTTGGCATAGAAGGGTCACCTGGTCTGTTGTTGACATACCGCTTCGAAAGCCAGCTTGCTCTTTGGGAAGCTGGGGGTCGATCACTGGGTTGAGACGTGCCAGGATAAGACGTTTGAGGAGCTTGATTGGGACGCAGAGCAGTGAGATGGGCCGGTATCCCTTCGGGTCGCCATTTGGCTTGTTTGGCTTGCGAAGGGCGATCACCTTGGCTCGGCGCCAGATCTTTGGCAGCTTTAAATGTTGGAGACATGTAGAGAGGAAGGCACACAGCCATTCGGTTGCCTTCTTGCCTTGTTGTTTAATGTACTCCGGGTGGATGCTGTCAACACCTGGTGCCTTACCAGTCTTCAGGCGTTGGGTGGCCTGTTCAATTTCTGGTGCTGTGAAATCAGTGAATAGGTTGGAATTGCATCCTTGGGCCCTGGACAGCACGTGGACTCTTGCCGATGTTTTTCTGGCGAAGTCCTTGTCTGCATTTGTGAAGCGGCCATTAATCAGCAGGAGTGACGCGATGGAGTTTGCGGTGATGGGGCACTGTACTGGGGTTATTCATGGTCTGCCACGCCCAACGGCTGGAGTTTGTGAAGTCAATTGATTCCACAGTCTCTGGCCATCGTTGCCTCCGTTTCTCCTTTAAGCCCGCAAAAGATTGTCAGCTGCTTTCTGCATGGGAGCGAAGCAGGTCTTCACGTTCAACATCCCAGCAGGGAACGTAGGCTTGCAGCATCTTGCAGTACGAGTTGTAGGCATTGTTTAGGTTGTTATAGCATTGAGTGGCAGGCCAGCAGCTGCCTTGTTCACTAGTGTGGTGAAGCCTGCCCAGTTTGCTTTGCGGAAGTTCCACCTCTTAGCATCCCTCCCTTGTACTGGTTGGACCAGGGATGGGATGGTAATGAGCAACGGTCGATGGTGTGACCGGGGGAACATGTCAGGGATGTGTCTGATAGGGAATGGCTGGTTGTTGTGCCATTTTGCAAATGCCAGATCTGGATTGGTGGTGCTGTTCCATCGTGCAGAGTAGAAAGTGTGCGGCTCCTTGGGATCGTATAGGAGTGTCGCCTCAGCAGTAGAGGCCAAGTCTACCAGGAAGTCGCCATCAGTGCTGGAGCTACTGTAGCCCCAATCTGTATGATGACTATTGAAGTCTCCAGCGTACACGGCGGGGGCTGGCAGCGATGATGGGCTCAGTCTGCTTGGGGGTGGCTTGTAGATGTTGTCGATGGTTGTGTCTTGCACTTTCGTTGGGATCCATTCTACCTCTGCCCTTTCTGAAGATATTCTTATAGCTGACCAGGTCATGTCATTGCGGACAAACGTGGCCATGCCATGGTGTTTATTGGCAATGTATCCGGCCAGGCTATAGCCAGGGACCTTCAGAATGTTCTTGCTTTCAGCATGGGCAGTAGAATCACCATCACGTTGTTTTTGTTGGCTATTTGTTCAAGGACGTTGGTCTTGGCGATGGTGAGGCCTTCAACGTTAAGCTGAAGTAGCTCTAGACATTGGTTTCACTTAGGAGCATGCAACCTTGCAACTACTCTCCTACTCACAGCCACGTAGAGGCTGTCTTCTTCTCCCCCTACTGGTCTGCGACAGTCTGCTACTAGAATTTCAAGAGAATACAAAGAAAATGCCTTCTAAAAGAATATGCATACTTCTAATTTAAGTGGCATCAAAAGATGGATGGCGACTCCCAAGGTTTAAACGGGGCGTTTTTTTTTTGTATAAACGCCATTGTGTCCACCATAAGTGGTTCAAGCACAAAAAATAAAGAAAACCCGACCAATGGCAGCTGGTGTCCCCAAGGTGTGTACTTCAGGGACTACTCTTTCATTCTCCAGGGGGTACGCTGGTCGGGGGACTGTACTCACATGCAAAATATTCAAATCAGACTCATTCAATACTGCGGCCCATGATGCAGAAAAACAACCAGGCTTATGTGAATCATGTGAGCTTGGTATCTCTTTTAAAACATTTAAATTATTGATTTTAGAAGGTTTAAGAGTCAAAATCCACCACATTGTTATAACCTGTACGGGGATCTTAACATAAGGGAATCCCAAAGTCAAAGAGTTTCTTGAATTCTGTGATAAGATTTGGAGAACTTGATCTGTTCAGTTGTTCGCACCTCCAGAAGAGGCCTGCTCCTGGAGTTAATTACTAATGAGTCATGACTATCTTCCTTATAGTCATAATGTTTAAGTGTTAGGCTGCTGAACCTAACTGTAGAGATGATTTTGAGAGTTGTAAGGAGAGCAGTAGAGAAAAGAGCAAGATTTTTAAACCAAACAACCCCAAAGAACCTCCTCTCCCGCACACCTCTCCCTCCCTCCCTCCCTCCCTCCCTCCCTCCCTCCCTCCCTCCCGTCTTCTGATCCGACCTGAGACACCCTTGACCCTGATCTCTGGCAGCACGGGATCACTTGAGTTGCAGAATTACTGCCTGTAGTATAAATCGTCTGACATCATTTGTGTTTCATTGGGTTGTGGCCATGCTATTGGGACCGATTATTGTTTGGAAATGATCAGATTTGCCTTTCTGTTTCCATCCATGGTATTTAGTGTTTGAACTAAACTATACAAAAGCTATTAACATAAATGAGAAAACTATATATAGGGGTAAGCTTCTGTCTATAGGTTAACCTGTGTTTGTGTACATATATTTCCAGGTTTTTGGGTATATGCTAGGATAACCCCATGCACTGACTGAACTGATGGGGTTATTGTTAATTCAAGTCTCTACTCTCTTCCTCCAATGTCCTCTATTTTTTATCAGACACAATCTATTTCGGTTCACTTTCTTCATAGCTTCTGATATAACCAATTCTGTTAAAAAATAGAAGAAACAAAAGGAAAGAAAAAAGAACTAAGGAAAACTTGAAGAATTTGAACAGCCCACAGAAATAGACAAAATGAATCTGTGCTCTGATCATTCAGTGCCTCTCCATCGACCG